>NC_092147.1:47339204-47670275 GCF_045791955.1 Oncorhynchus clarkii lewisi
AGGCGCCACTAAAATGTGCCGTCTTGTCACACAACACAATGCCACCTCCAAAGTCGTTTTAGAGAATTTTTCACGTCCAACCGGCCTCACAATCGCAGACTACGTGTAATCACGCCAGCCCAGGACCGCCACATCCGGCTTCTTCTCCTGCAGGATTGTCTGACCAGCGCAGATAGATTAAAATCTAGATCATAAGCAAAATGCACAGATATGCTTGGCCAAACAATGCTACTGCCACCTTCTGGTTTGGAGTATTTTAACAAGGCTGATGACTTCCAACATTTTTGCTGTGTGAACACAAAAGAGATTGAACAGAGTGCCGGCAGTCAGAGGTCCTGTCGGCAGAAAAACATTTGACAATCCTACCGGTGTGTCTGAGCTTTAACAAACCAGGATTAGCCTTGTGCTTCCCAACAACAATGACCAAGAACAGAATCAGGTCTGCGTCACCAATGTCACCCTACTCCCTTCAGAACCCCATGGGCCTTGCTTCAAAACAGTGCACTATATGGAGAATATGGTGCCATTTGGGACACAGACCATGTCTATCTGTCAGGAACACTGATATCCTCATCTAGCTCTATGGCGCTTATGTATACACAGCTATCAGTTAACTCCAATGTTTGAAGAAGGACACATATATACAAAACAAACACATGCATGCCCAAGAGCAAACAATCACACAAGTACAAATACACTCACAGTACAAGTTCATATGAACAGGCACCTAGGCTCGCCAATATACTGAGCAAATTGTTGAGTTCATGAATAAAAAACTAACAGTACGACTCAGTGTATGTACCAACTGTACAGTACACTATCAAAAAGGCCATTGACCTAGAAGTCTAGCCCAAAAGAGACATCACAGAAAAGATCACCATTTCACCCTACTCAAGCTGTGTAAAGAGAAGCTGACGCACATTATGTAGGCTACAATTCACCTTCCATTTCTCATCGACATCTGTCTTGATGACAGTCAGAGAAACACACCACAGGCAAACCACACACAGTGAGAGTCAAGGCATTAAAAACCTTGCCTAAGAGCACACAGCACACAATTTGCTTGAGTGCCCCCTAGCCCCCCTTAGTCCAGTTTCTTTGTACGTGATAGGCATCTGTATTTGAGTGACAGCTGGTCAGGCCAATCATAACGCAGGACTGCCCTCTCTCCAGGCGCCGAAGACGTGGATGTTGATTAAGGCAGCTCTGATTCAGAGAGGTTGGGTTAAATGCGGAAGACACATTCTCAGTTGAATGCATTCAGTTGTACAACTGACTAGGTATCCCCCTTTCCCTTTAGTAACATTGTAGAATCAGGAGGGGGGTCTGTAACCAGCCACTCAGCCAATCAGTAGCTCTCATTTAAATGTGGGGGTGGGCTTTTCTTTCACCTCTGCATGAAACAGGTAACCATGACAACCCCTCTCAACGAACCTACACGAGAGTGCATGACTAGATGACGCTAGAAAGACAGTCAAGCTAGTCCATTAATGCCATGTGTCCCAACCGTCTTGGAGATAGAATGCATATGGTTTTACTCTTTTCTAATTTATTATTTTTAAAATATTTTTAAACAATACAATTGTTTGTTGCCTTTCCCCAAAAAGAGCCCAATGAGAACCGGACAACTGCCAGATAGAGAGCCCATTGAGAACCGGACAATTGCCAGACAGAGAGCCCAATGAGAACCGGACAATTGCCAGACAGAGAGCCCAATGAGAACCGGACAATTGCCGACAGAGGGCCCAATGAGAACCGGACAATTGCCAGACAGAGGGCCCAATGAGAACCGGACAACTGCCAGACAGAGAGCCCAATAAGAACTGGACAACTGCCAGATAGAGAGCCCAATAAGAACTGGACAACTGCCAGATAGAGAGCCCAATGAAATTAAATGTATGATGCGGTTACACTAAATCATACAGTGGTACAGTAGCTGCTGGGAATGAACAGAAATATGATGGATGATAATTTTCTAAACAAGATCCCCCTGAACCAATTACCTAAGGGTCCTCTGCTGTGAGCTCGCCTGGACTTCCTTTGAAGATGCCTCTATGGGAGATGCTTGAACAACGTCGATGAATTCTATGCATTTGCATTTCAAACCATAACAGGACATCTAATCCATCTGTGTCCTTAACCCAAACTCCCTCATCATCACCAACCTAGCAGTCAACATGAAGAGGGTTTAGGGTGTTAAGCCAAAAGGCTAAATATAGGCTATTATTTGAAAGCTGATGTCATGATTGGTGCTTGGCTGTCAATTATCAAATAAAATGATAATCTTGCTCTTCTCCAGATCTCATAACCCCCTGTCCACTTTATCAGCGAACTCGTCTAGGGAGCATGCGCCAAAACCAGATTGGTAGAGTTGAAAATGCGATGGAAACCCAAACATCCACAAACACAAAGATCCACATTTTTCAGCTGAAAGATTCCCAGAGCTTACCCATGATGATGCACAACAATTTAAGTCAATAGTTTTAGTCACATTACACTATATATACAAAAGTGTGTGGACACCCCTTCAAATTAACGGATTCGGCTATTCCAGCCACACACGTTGCTGACGTGTGTATAAAATGGCACACCGCCATGCAATCTCCATAGACAAACACTGGCTTTCAACATGGCACCATCACAGAATGCCACCTTCCAACATGTCAGATCATGAAATTTCTGCCATGCTAGAGCTGCCCCGTCTAGAAGAAAGTGGAAACATCTAGGAGCAAAAACGTCTCAGCCACGAAGTGGTAGGCCACACAAGCTCATAGAATGGGACCGTTGAGTGCTGAAGAGCGTAGCACATAAAAATTGCCTGTTCTATTGCAACACTCACTACTGAATTCCAAACTGCCTGTGGAAACAACGTCAACACAATAACTGTTTGTCGGGAGCTTCATGAAATGTGTTTCCATGGTCGAGCAGCCGCACACAAGCCAAAGATCACCATGCGCAATGCCAAGCATCGGCTGGAGTGGTGTAAAACTCACTACCATTGGATTCTGGAGCAGTGGAAACACGTTCTTTGGCGTGATGAATCACGCTTCACCATCGGGCAGTCCGACGGTCAAATCTGGATTTGTCGGAGGCCAAGAGAACTCTACCTGCCCCAATGCATAGTGCCAACTGTAAAATTTGGTGGAGGAGGAATAATAATCTGGGGCTGTTTTTCATTATTCAGTCTAGGCCCCTTAGTTCCAGTGAAAGGAAATCTTAACACTACTTACAATGACATTCTAGACGATGCTGTGCTTCCAACTTTGTGGCAACAGTTTTGGGGAAGGCACTTTCCTATTTCAGCATGACAATGCCCCCGTCCACAAAGTGAGGTCCATACAGAAAAGGTATGTTGAGATCGGTGTTGAAGAACTTGACTGGCCTGCACAGAGCCCTGACCTCAACCCCATCGAGCACCTTTGGGATGAATTGGAACACCGACTGCGAGTCAGGCCTAAATCACCCAACATCAGTGCCGGACCTCACTAATGCTCTTGTGGCTGAATGGAAGTAAGTCCTAGCAGAAATGTTCCAACATGTAGTGGAAAGCCTTCCCAGAAGAGTGGAGGCTGTTATAGCAGCAAAGGGGGGGACCAACTCCATATTAATGCCTATGATTTTGGAAGGAGATGATCGACAAGCAGGTGTCCACATTCTTTTCAGTCAAGTAGTGAATGATAAAAGCACCTGCGATAGAAAATTCAAGGAACATATCTATTTTGTTGTGCTGTTGTTACATTTGTATCTGTGTTTTTTGTGGTATGCATCATGAGCAAAGTCATTGTAGCCTATCATTTAACTTAGCCTGTGAGAACCCTGAGCATAGGCTGAATTGGCTTTGCTGTACCGCAGCCAAAAAGCCTGCCAGCAGCCTACCAAAGGTTGCACAGTGTCCATTACAATGTAGAAATATGCGTCTCTGTCCCAAACCGTTCAATAGTTTTCTTTCAAATACTTGTGTTGATGTATCACTAGGGGGATTTGCCAGGATCACCAATACTCTCAGATGGAACTATCAAAAGCATCTGTCGGAGACAGGTAAGTAAAGTTGAGAATGAGGTGAGCCCTTCACCTCCTTATAAAAAGGAGCCACCCACCCTGCGTCTGGTCATTCTCGCTTTTTCTCCCTCTCGAAGAGCATTACTCTCCAACTATCCTCAGCACGACCGGATCCCTGACTTCCTGCTTAACTGCTCAAAAGCGAACCCTGAAGGATATCACTGACAAGCGTATGTTTTCAGACCCTGTGGAAAGGTTCAGTATTGACCAAAAGGTTTTTAACTGCGTAGAAATTCCTTTCCTACCTCAGTCTCTTTTGGTAGCTAGCTTCACGGCTATCTATTGAGACTCGGTTAGCCAACCTAGTCTCAGAGCATTTCGTATTATTCTGTACATAAATCCGAGATACTCCATTTAGTTTGACATGTTACGTTCCGTATGGTATGTATTCATTTGTGTATGCCCATCACCCATTTCGTATATGTTACGAAGTAATGTTCAGAATTTGCAAAAAACTTTCAATATGTTATGAATTTGCTAAACGTATATATTTTACGACTTCTAGGTAGGTGGCTAGCGTTATCTAGCGGGCTAAAATTAGCTAGGCTAAGTTTAGGAGTTAGATTGAAGGGTAAGCTAAAAGGATTAAGGTTAGGGTTAGCTAAGATGCTAAGTAGAGCTGTGCGATATGGCCAAATGATTATATTATGGTGTAAACATTTTTGACAGTATTTTATGTTTTTGAATGATAAAAGTTGTACATTTGCTTTATGAGTAGTGCGTGACACTAGGGTGGCAACACATACATTCTAAGTGATTTCAATTCGTTTTTCTCCATTCTGATTGTTTTATAATGTTCAATGCAACTTCAAACCAAAATACATTTTCAGAATTTTCATCCATTTCCACACTGCCACGTAGGGCTACACAATATGTTAAAATTGCGGTTTGACTTGTGATTTAGAGCATAACACTTGGGTGAACTGTTGGAATCATGGAAATAGAATGATTATTCTAATTCTATAGTTAGAATATAATATAGGGTACTTTAAATGCAGTGTTTTGACTTTACAAAAGAAAATGCCAGGGAGGCGTTATTGTGACAGAGTAGAAACCAAAGTGTTGACAAGTGTTCCTAGGGGACCCTATAATCTTCATATACATTGAATGTCCTCTCTTAGCTGCTTTGTGTATTCCTTTGATTTAGAAGATACTGTTACACATGCAGATTTAGGTCTACACCATCACTGGTATTATCAGGCTATATGGCTAGTTATGTTTGCTCTGACTCAGTAAATGTATTAGTTAGCTAGCGATTAGCATATATTGTTGCAAAGTAGCTAAAAAGTAGTAAATAGTTGAAAAGTTGATAGTTAATTGTCCATGACATTCGTGTATACGCCCACCCATCCACCACTACAAATCACCCTGCTTTCATTTTTGCCTTAATTAACTATCTTTCTTTCTTATGTAACCATACCAAATATAACAATACTAATTTGAGTGGACAAATATACCTTTACCATGTTATGTCTAGTCTATGAGACCAGGCTGGGTTAGCCCACCTTTATTTAACTAGGCAAGTCAGTTAAGAACAAATTCTTATTTTTAATAACCACAGGATGGTTTTTCAATATTGTCAATACTGTTGAAACTATTTATTTGAAATGTTTTAATATTTGTAACTACTTTTTAAGTAAATACATGCAGTCAACTTGTGCAATACAATAGGAGACACAGCAGATCACAGTTTTAATTTCACCAGTCACATTTTTCGTTATGAATCTTAATGGCAGTCTCCAGTCACATGGTGTTTCTTCACAAGCGAGTTACTAACTGTTGTGCAGCACGCGCCAGCTAATCTAGTTACAGAATGGAATTCACAACTAAATGTTTGCCAGCTAGATATCTTATAACCATTATGGAAACTGTCTAAAAGTTCTAAAGGCTATAGCATTCTACTGTGCTTATAATTGCTAGGCTTCTAACTAGCCTAGCCTAGCACACGCCTCCGAGCCAACAGCGAAGGAACCCAGTTGGGGAGAGGTCATGGATAGCCTCCATTCCCTCCCCTCATGGTCTGATGACGTAGTGTCAGGCGAAGGCGAGTTATGGGATGACAAGGATGATGATCGGATATCCTCGAGATAGTTTAGGAGATGGGGGCAGACAAACGCGTTCTCATTTTCTCATTATCGCACCTTGGAGCCTATGGATTTTCACCTGTGTCCTTCCCCAGAAGGGCGTCCCCGTTGATTTTCAGTAAGTGCATATACACTACCGTTCAAAAGTTTGGGGAGACTTAGAAATGTCCTTGTTTTCCATGCATGAAAACATACATGAAATGAGTTGCAAAATGAATAGGAAATATAGTCAGGACGTTGACAAGGTTATAAATAATGATTTTTAATTGAAATAATAACCGTGTCCTTCAAACGTTGCTTTTTGTCAAAGAATCCTCCATTTGCAGCAATTACAGCCTTGCAGACCTTTGGCATTCTAGTTGTCAGTTTGTTGAGGTAATCTGAAGAGATTTCACCCCATGCTTCCTGAAGCACCTCCCACAAATTGGATTGGCTTGATGGGCATTTCTTTACGTACCATGCGGTCAAGCTGCTCCCACAACAGCTCAATAGGGTTGAGATCCGGTGACTGTGCTGGCCACTCCATTATAGACAGAATACCAGCTGACTGCTTCTTCCCTAAATAGTTATTGCACAGTTTGGAGCTGTGCTTTGGGTCATTGTCCTGTTGTAGGAGGAAATTGGCTTCAATTAAGCTTCATCCACAGGGTATGGCATGGTGTTGCAAAATAGAGTGATAGCCTTCCTTCTTCAAGATCCCTTTTACCCTGCACAAATCTCCCACTTTACCACCACCAAAGCACCCCCAGACCATCACATTGCCTCCACCATGCTTGACAGATGGCATCACTCCTGCAGCATCTTTTCATTTTCTCTGCGTCTCACGAATGTTCTTCTTTGTGATCCAAACACCTCAAACTTAGATTCATCTGTCCATGACACTTCTATCCAATCTACTTATGTCCAGTGTGTGTTCTTTTGCCCATCTTAATCTTCTATTTTTATTGGCCAATTTGAGATATGGCTTTTTCTTTGCAACTCTGCCCAGAAGGCCAGCATCCCTGAGTCGCCTCTTCACTGTTGACATTCAGACTGGTGTTTTTGTGCGTACTATTTAATGAAGCTGCCAGTTGAGGACTTGTGAGGTGTCTGTTTCTCAAACTAGACACTAATATACTTGTACTCTTGCTCAGTTGTGCACGGGGGCCTCCCACTCCTCTATCTATTCTGGTTTGCGCCAGTTTGCGCTGTTCTGTGAAGGGAGTAGTACTAGCATTGTATGAGATCTTCAGTTTCTTGCCAATCTCTCGCATGGAATAGCCTTCATTTCTTAGAACAAGAAGAGACTGACGAGTTTCAGAAGAAAGTTCTTTGTATCTGGCCATTTTGAGCCTGTACTCAAACCCACAAATGCTGATGCCCGATATACTCAACTAGTCTGAAGGCCAGTTGTATTGCTTCTTTAAATCAGAACAACAGTTTTCAGCTGTGATAACATAATTGCAAAAGGGTTTTCAAATGATCAATTAGCCTTTTAAAATGATACACTTGGATTGGCTAACACAATGTGCCATTGGAACATAGGAATGATGGGTTGCTGATAATGGGCCTCTGTATGCCCATGTAGATATTCCATTAAAAAAATCTGCAGTTTCCAGCTACAATAGTCATTTACAATGTCTACACTGCATTTCTGATCAATATGATATTTTAAACGGACATTCTTTTTTTTTTTCAAAAACAAGGACATTTCTAAGTGACCCAAAACTTTTGAACTGTAGTGTATATTGTAATGGCCTTCATATGAGCATCATCACACTATGTGAGTATATTGTAGTGGTGTCCATCTTAACTGCTAACCATATGATATCAGCAGTCTTTCATGCCAAAGCTGCATACTGAGGCAGAGATCGATCAATCAATACCACTCGGTCTTTAACTACAGGTCACCTTCACCACAAAAAAATGCAGTGCCTCGCACAATACATACACAAGGACGCCATTATAAGATGAGTTTTCTTGGTCTATATCTCAGCTAGGCAAGTGATTCAGTCTAATGTGATGGCCAAAGGGTAAAATAGACTTATCACAGCAAAAGTAAGGTGGCTTGGACCATTTGGTCAGACTTGTGTGGCTGTAGTCAGCTCATTCTTTACAAAAACAGTGTACCTTCGAAAAATCAACACAAACAGCATATTCAGCCTCCTTTTGGTGCTGTTCTGTATCCACTCTGTACATCCACCCTTTCTAGGTGCATTTCCCATAGAAACCGCTACACTCTACAGTGTAGTGCAAAAGGCCATTGAAATGAAACCAGGAAAGAGGAGCAGCATACCCAAACCTAACAACGAACCTGTGTATACTGTACGTGTGCAACAAAGGGCCTTATTACAGACAGAAATACGCCTCAGCTCCCCCTAACACGATCCTGCAGGTGAAGAAGCCAGATGTGGAGGCCGTACTTGGACGTACTGCCAAATTCTCTAAAACAATGTTGGAGGCGGCATTTGGTAGAAACATGTACATTAAATTCTCTGGCAACAGCTCTGGTTGACATTCCTGCAGTCAGCATGCCAATTGCACGCTCCCTCAAAACTTGCGACATCTGTGGCATTGTGTTGTGTGACAAAACTGCACATTTTAGAGTGGCCTTTTATTGTCGCCAGCACAAGGTGCACTTGTGTAATGATCATGCTGTTAATCAGCTTCTTGATATGCCACACCTGTCAGGTGGATGGATTATCTTGGCATAGGAGAAATGCTCACTAACAGGGATGTAAACAAATTTGTGCTCAAAATTTGAGAGAAATAAGCTTTTTATGTTTCTGGAACATTTCAGGGAACTTATTTCAGCTCATGAAACATTGGACCAACACTTTACATGTTGCGTTTAAATTTTTGCTCAGTATATTTTTTCGAAAGTATCTGTATCTGATTACAATATACAGTTGAAGTCGGAAGTTTACATACACTTAGGTTGGAGTCATTAAAACTTGTTTTTCAACCACTCCACAAATTTCTTGTTAACAAACTATAGTTTTGGCAAGTCGGTTAGCACATCTACTTTGTGCATGACACAAGTAATTTTTTAGAACAATTGTGTACAGACAGATTATTTCACTTAGAATTCATTGTATCACAATTCCAGTGGGTCAGAGGTTTACATACACTAAATTGACTGTGCCTTTAAACAGCTTGAAAAATCCAGAAAATGATGTCATGGTTTTAGAAGCTTCTGATAGCAAAGCCCTGACCTCAATCCTATAGAAAATTTGTGGGCAGAACTGAAAAAGTGTGTGCGAGCAAGGAGGCCTACAAACCTGACTCAGTTACACCAGCTCTATCTGGAGGAATGGGCCAAAATTCACCTAACTAATTGTTGGAAGCTTGTGGAAGGCTACCCAAAACGTTTGACCCAAGTTAAACAATTTAAAGGCAATGCTACCAAATACTAATTGAGTGTATGTAAACTTCTGACCCACTTGGAATGTGATGAAAGAAATAAAAGCTGAACTAAATCACTCTCTCTACTATTATTCTGACATTTCACATTCTTAAAATAAAGTGGTGATCCCAACCGACCTAAGACAGGGAATTTTTACTAGGATTAAATGTCAGGAATTGTGAAAAACTGAGTTTAAATGTATTTGGCTAAGGTGTATGCAAACTTCCGACATCAAATGTACATTAAAACTCAATTATTGACATTTAATCCTAGTAAAAGTTCCCTGTCTTCCAACTTCAACTGTATTTGCCATTAACGTAATGGATTACAGTTAGTTTTTTTGTAATCCGTTACTCCCCAACCCTGCCTGTTTATAGGCCAAGCACTGTAGTTTGTTGTGACAGTGTGTGGTAAATTGTGTCCGCTATGTAGTTATTTGTGACTGTTAGAGCTAGTATTTGAAGACTGTATGCAATTTAGGTAGTCTGTAGTTCATGTGAGTCTGAGTTTGTAGTAAAAAACATAAAAGTGTCTGATGTGTGTTGCTTCTGATTCAGGTTTAGTAAGATTGAAACTAAAATGACCAACCAGTTTGTCAGCCACCACAGACACTGAAAAGTCCAAGCAAAAACCTAGCCATGCGACAATGGAAGAAACCATGCTCGCCACCACAAAGCAATCGCCATGGGAACCTAAATAAGAGAACATGACCGAGTATACCAGCAACAGGTGGATAAATCTGAGCCCCGAAACAAATCAGCAGACAGTGGGCCTCTACTGGAATAATATCTTACCTGCAGTAACATTCACCCATAACACACATTTAATCTGGACATAGTGCTGGCTATTTTAGAGTATGTTGGTTAGCTGACCAACTCACTGACTCTGCTTTGTATCACACCAGGTAGACAAAGCATTGTAGTAATTCATTAATGAAGGGCAGGTAATGACCCTCCACTGATGCACCTTTTGGCTACAGACTTACACTAAGCTCTTCAGGACAACAACAGGTCCGGATGACCTTTAGCGAGACTCCTGCGGAACAGGATTCAACTGTTTGATCAAATCAAATCTTCAGATAGATAACAGATCATCCTTATCCACTTAACCACCATACAATTTCTCAAATGAAAAGATTAAATTCAGATGATATGATAGGAGGAAGCAGCATTTTGATGCATGTTTAGAAGCCAGGGAAACTGGTAACAGAAAGGGTTGGTTGTTGCTAGACTGTTGCACGCAATCTCTAATCTGACTTTCTGGAGAGAGAAAGAAGTAGTCTAACTTTGGTACTGTGACCACAACAGTTTATATTAGATCACAGCTGTGGATATGACTTGTGGCATTGTGCTGGTAGATTCAGGGGCATCATAGGACTGATCAAAGGGGGGGGGGGGAGGTCACAAATAGATTAGCTGGAACAGTAAACCACCTGCAGGTCAGTGTGACAGCTCCTCAAAAGGACTAGATTCAGGTGAGGGCTGATATTTGTACGAGTGGGTGGTCAGGGGGCCAGAACATAAATACAATAATTTATACACTGAAAATTCACCACAACTATGCCCAGACAGAGAATATATTTGAAAATAAAAATAATTCCTTTATTAAATTAAAGACATGATCACATATATATATATATTTTATTTGTGGGAATACTTTAACGGATTTGCTAAATTACATTTTTTAATCTGTAAACACGCATCCAAACACTGGTGATATATCAAACCTAAGACAGCATGTATGTATGCTAACAAAGGCTCTAAATGCGTCCATATTGGTCGCATATACAGTGCATTCGGAAAGTATTTCCAAATTTTGTTACCTTACTGCCTTATTCTAAAATGTATTAAATATTTTTTTCACCCTCAATCAATCTACACATAATACCCTACGATGACAAGAGAAGACAACGCTTCTACTAGTCAGACTATATCTCACAGCCACAAACAGGACTCGAGCCGCATTACCACGGTAACCTCCGCCCTTAAAGAGGCAGTTTAAATTTTGTGTCTCATCTGTGATATTTTGGTTAAAAGACTCAGGTCACAAAATGTTTAATTAATCAATATACCACATTACTTCTTACTAGAAATACATTTATTGTTTTAGAAACATTACAAAGCATGCTTATTGTCTGAGGCTACCCGGAACATGTCCCAGTCCACGTGATCGAGGCAATCTTGAAGCGTGGAATCCGATTGGTCAGACCATTGTTGGATAGACATGAGCACGGGCGTTTCCTGTTTTACTTTCGGTCTATAGCCTGGACGCAACAAAATGGAGTCTTGGTCAGATTTGCCGAAGGGAGGGCATTGTAGGCATCGCAGAAGTTAGAGTAGCAATGGTCGAGTACGCTACCAGCCTGTGTTGCGCATTTGATATGCTGATAGAATTTAGGAAGCCTTGTTCTCAGATTAGCTTTGTTAAAATCCTCAGCTACAATAAATGCAGTTTCAGGATGTATGGTTTCCAGTTTACATAGAGTCCAGTGAAGTTATTTCAGGGCCGTCGAGGTATCTGCTTGGCGGGGATATACACGGTTGTGACTATAATCGAAGATAATTATTTTGGTAGATAATACGGTCAGCATTTGATGTCAGGTGAACAAAATGACTTAAGTTCCTGTATGTTGTTAAGATCACACCATGAGTCGTTAATCATAAGGCAATACACCCGCGCCCTCCTTCTTACCAGAGAGTTGTTTGTTACTGACGGCGCGATGCGTGAAGAAACCGGGTGGCTGTACCGACTCCGACAACATATCCCGAGTGAGCCATGTTTCCGTGAAACAGAGAATGTCACAATCTCTAATGTCTCTCTGGAAGACCTTGTTGTCGAGAGATAGGCCATTGGCGAGTAATATGCTCAGAAGCGGTGCATGGTGTGCTCGCCTTCTCAGTCTGACCAGTAGGCCGCTCCGTCTGCCTCTCCTACGGCGACCATGTTGTTTTGGATCGGCCTCTGGGATAAGATCCCACGTCCAGGGTGGAGGTCCGAACAAAGGAACCGCTTCGGGAAAGTCATATTCCCGGTCGTGATGTTGGTAAGTTGACGTAGCTTTTATATCCAATTGTTCTTCCCGTCTGTATGTAATAACACTTGAGATTTTCTGGGCTAACAATGTAAGTAATAATACATAAAAAAACTAAATTACTGCATAGTTTCCTAAGGACCTGAAGAGAGGTGACCGTCTCTGTCGGGGCCATTATTGGGGACAACATTGATGTATGCGCTGACTCGGTGAGAGAGTTTATTAGCAAGTGCATCGGTGATGTTGTACCCATGGTGACTAGTAAAACTTCCCTAACCAGAAACCGTGGATTGATGGCAGCATTCGAGCAAAATTGAAAGCGCGAACCACCGCTTTTAATCATGGCAAGGCATGACCGAATACAAACAGTGTAGCTATTCCCTCCGCATGGCAATCAAACAAGCAAAGTATCAGTAGAGAGACAAAGTAGAGTCGCAATTCAAAAGCTCAAACACGAGACGTAGGTGGCAGGGTCTACAGTCAATCACGGATTACAAAAAGAAAACAAGCCTCGTTGCGGACATTGACATGCTCCCAGACAAATTAAACAACTTATTTGCTCGCTTTGAGGACAATACAGTGCCACAGCCCACTACCAAAGCATGTGGGCTCTCCTTCACCATGGCCAACGTGAGCAAAACATTTAAACGTGTTAACCCTTGCAAGGCTGCCGATCCAGACGGCATCCCTTGCCGCGTCCTTAGAGCATGCGCAGACCAGCTGGCTGGTGTGTTAACGGACATATTTTAATCAATCCCTATCCCAGTCTGCTGTGCCCACATGCTTCAAGATGGCCACAATTGTTCCTATTCCCAAGAAAGCGAAGGTAACTGAACTAAATGACTATCACCCCGTAGCACTTACTTCTGTCATGAAGTGCTTTGAGAGACTAGTTAGGGATCATATCACCTCCACCCTACCGGGTACCCTAGACCCACTCCAATTTGCTTACCGCCCCAATAGGTCCACAGATGACGCAATCGCCATTGCACTGCACACTGCCCTATCCCACCTGGACAAGTGGAATACCTATGTAAAAATGCTGTTCATTGACTACAGCTCAGCATTTAACACCATAGTACCCTCCAAACTCATCATTAAGCTTGAGACCCTGGGTCTCGACCTCGCCCTGTGCAACTGGGTCCTGGATTTTCTGACGGGCCACCCCCAGGTGGTGAGGGTAGGAAACAACATCTCCACCCCGCTGATCTTCAACACCGGGGCCCCACAAAGGTGCGTTCTCAGCCCTCTCCTGTACTCCCTGTTCACCCATGACATGCACACCTCCAACTCAAATCATCAAGTTTGCAGACGACACTACAGTGGTAGGCTTGATTACCAACAACGACGAGATGGCCTACAGCGAGGAGGTGAGGGCCTTTGGAGTGTGGTGTCAGGAAAATAACCTCTCACTCAACATCAACAAAACAAAGGAGATGATCGTGGACTTCAGGAAACAGCAGAGGGAGCATCCCCCCATCCACATCGACGGGACAGTAGTGGAGAAGGTGGAAAGTTAAGTTCCTTGGCGTACACATTACGGACAAACTGAAAATGATCCACCCACACAGAGAGCGTGATGAAGAAGGCGCAACAGTGCCTCTTCAACCTCAGGAGGCTGAAGAAATTTGGCTTGTCACCCAAAACTCGGAAACTTTTACAGATGCACAATCGAGAGCATCTTGTCGGGCTGTATCACCACCTGGTACGGCAACTGCTCCGCCCATAACCGCAAAGCTCTCCAGAGGATAGTGCGGTCTGCACAACGCATCACCAGGGGCAAACTACCTGCCCTCCAGGACACCTACAGCACCCAATGTCACAGAAAGGATAAAAAGATCAAAGACAACAACCACCCGAGCCACTGCCTGTTCACCCCACTATCATCCAGAAGGCGAGGTCAGTACAGGTGCATCAAAACTGGGACCGAGAGACTGAAAAACAGCTTCTATCTCAAGGCCATCAAACAGCCATCACTAACAGAGTGGCTGCTGCCAACACACAGACTCAAATCTCTTGCCACTTTAATAAATGTAATAAATGGATTTAATAAAAGGTATCACTAGTCACTTTAAATAACGCCACTTTAATAATGTCTACATATCCTACCTTACTCATCTCAAATGGATATACTGGATTCTATACCATCTACTGCATCTTGCCTATTCCGCATGGCCATCGCTCATCCCTATATTTACATGTACATATTCATCCCTTCACATTTGTGTGTATAAGGTAGTCTGTGAATCTGTTAGATTACTTGTTAGATATTACTCGGAACTAGAAGCACAAGCATTTCGCTACACTCGCATTAACATTTGCTAACCATGTGTATATGAAAAATACAATTTGATTCGTCCGTTTGTGTTCTGTTGGTGTCATTTTTGCAGAAAAAATATATTTTGTCTGGTAATCTGAGTGGCTGGTAGATTTTTAAATCTACCTTCCATAGTAGCTGATGGACCAAAAAGTTAATTTTAGGCCCTGTGACTATCACTCTGATATTAGCTACTAGGTAGCTACTTTCCACGCCATTGCGGGAAGCGGGAACTAAGGACACCATGTCCCGGTGTTGACGCCGTTCATCCCCTTGATACATACTTAAACTGTATGTATGTATCAAGGTGACATCTAGATGGTTATTAATATGAGTTATTTCTTGTGTGGCTATCCTACTTTAATTAAAATCATGGGAAGGAAAACATTTTGCCACGTTAGCTACCGCCGGCGACACCATGATACAGCTGCCCCGACCTCAGGTCGGCAGGCACCTTGATACTGGTGCACTGGTCATCAGCCACGCAAAACATGCACCCCAAATCAGCCACGCAAAATGGTCTTGAGTTAGCCGATTTGCTTTCCACACACCCACTCCTTTTGACATACCTACTCGCCCATACTCAGTCGCCATATTGGGCTGCAGTTACCCCATACTTACTGTGACCTGGATTTTTTTTATTTGGGAGCATCTTGTAATTATTGAAATATAAAGTGAACACATGTTCATTGGCATCACGGCTGTACCATTACTACAAGGAAAATGGCTTGTTTTTAGCCCTAACAGATAAAAAGATATTACCAGCCCAATGTTTATTTCTTCTTATTGCAGGGGGATTGGTGAGCTGCATTTTACATACATAAACCATGTTGCGGGCCGTTCTAAAACTGCTTGAGGGACATTTGTTTACACCTTGTGCAGTCATGTTACCTCCTTAGCTAGCCACCTGGTAACTTTACTAGTAAGCTATATCTGAACATTTGAGGCCAGTAGCTCGAATACATAAAAGGCCCAATACAGGGTACATCTCAAAATATTTTCTGGTGCTCCTAACTTTTAAAAGTTGGGAGCACCAGCGCTACAAATGAAAGACGTTAATTTAGAGCCCCCGATGCTAGCATCTCCGTTCCTTAGCGTGTGGAAATGCTACATTCACCCCGCTCAATGTCACCTGACCGAGCAGGAGAGAGATTGAGACAGAGACTGAGAGAACTACCTGCAATGGCAGGAGGGTTCTTAAAGCTCACTGTAGAAAAACATGATCCATTCATCTATCTATCTATCTATAAAACATGTCACGTGGAATGCACGCACACATAACATGCACACAGAGAGTCAGTAATTGTGTCTATTTCAGGATAGCTAGCCAAGCCATTACATTTAGAGAGGTGAGAAGAGAATAAAATGCATCACAGAATAAATCGGATAAATCTGGGATAAACATGGAGGCGTGCAAGAAGACTATTGTGGATTAAAAAAAACTGGAAAAAAGGAGGGGAGGGAAGGAAGGTGTTGGAAGGGATTAAGAGGGAGAGAGATGGATTTTTTTTTCATCACAACCAGCTATCATAGACCCTTTATGCAAAATGGTAGATCCCAGCTTTCTTGCCGAGCAATCTGTCAACAGGAAACAAGGAAAACAACACGAACGACAGAGAAAGGGGAAAAAGAGAGGGATGAAAAGAGAATGAAGCGAGCAGCCCAGAATGAAGCGAGCAGACACCGTAACACCAGACAACACACAACACACAGAGAGAAAGACAGATGAGGCTGGAGGATGGCGATACGGTACTTACATGAGGACTCTGTGCCAAACATGGCTGGGCCGGGCGCTGCGATGGAGATAGAGGGAGAGGGAAGAGGGAGGGAGAGAGAGAGAGAGAGAGAGAGAGAGGGAGGGGGGTTGATGAGCAGGCAGCTACACAGCGGGGGTCATCAAAGCACACAATGCAGCCAGCCGGCCTGCCCTGGCTTTCAGATGCTCGGCTCGCTCACAAGCTTCGCACTCCACTCCTGTAGCCGTTAAACGGCCTTCCTCCACACACACAGCTCCCAAAACACACACGGTCCAGCCGCTGAACAGGGGCCTCAAGAGAAGGAAAAAACCATCCAACAATAGATTTCCTTCTCCACAGAAAACATGCGTGTTTAAATCCAGACAGAGAAGGAGCTGCCTGCCTGCTGCAGCTAGCTCTCCTCTCCTCCTCTTGCTGTCTCCTACTATCCTCCGTTTCTCTATCTCTCGTTGTATATGTCCATGCAGCCGAGAACGAGAGGCGGGCAGTCCCGAGTAAAAAAGCTGAAAGCAAATACTGCAATCCTGTAGGCAGCCTGGTGGGTAATTCTATATCGATGCAAACAGTGAGTGATGTCAGGAACCTTGACCGACACTGGTCGCGTTCCCCTGCTCAGACGTTGCATGCATCAACCAATAGTGGCGTGCCACGTCATCAATTGCTATAACCTAACGTAGAAGGCGAAAAAAAACGCCTGAGCAGAGGAATCGGAAGTTAAGTTAAAAATACTGTATTCCTGAAAACCGGCAACATCTGCTTTCTTCCAACGCTGCCAAGGGTGAGATTGCTATGACATATGTTGTTAGCTGATACTTAAAAATACCTATCCAGGTGTTATAAGACCTGGCATGGGTAAGCAATGCCTGGGCAGAGAAATGCGCCCACTGACTGACTGCTGCTGGAGAGAGGGCGAAGGGGGGGAGGGAGGGAGAGGGGCACGCAAGTGGTACTGGGAAAAGACCAATCATATGGGGTTGTCTAGTATGGTCCCCCCAAAAAAACTGCTGTCAAACACACACACATCCCCCACCGGAGGAGCGGTAGGCTAAGGGGAATAGAGGCAGGTCCAATGTGGCAGCTGAATGAATAAGAACCACTTCTCTGGAGACAGCTGTGTGTATACCTGCCTGTGCAGCGGCTACACTAATGAACACGTACACCAGGTGAATTCACCTACCTACAGTACAAGGAATTATCTAACCACATAAGCTACCAAAAATATTAGGTCTATATATGCGTGGGTGGGTTGTAATTACATTAACATTCAGCAAAATGCAACGGTCAGCAAATAAAATCAGACATGCGCCGAACTGCAACATTTAAAAAAATATGAATGATGACACTGATTGAGCATGATACCCACAGTCTGGTAAGAGCACGTGATTATTCACTCAGTATTATCTCTAACCTATTGCATGAATCTGCATGTTGCATAGTAGTAGATTAGAAGCTAGGAATGTCATTATTAGAGTGCATACGTAGATGATTATGTGAATTGGAGACTACGAGTATGTGTGTATTCTGGGCGGTTATGAGTGTTTATGTAATAACCAAGGGTGTTCATGATGAGTGCGTGTGTCAGGGTTTCCGTTAGCCAGCAATTGCCGGCTTTGGGCGATTAAAAAAACAACAACCTAAAAGCCGATAAATAAAACAGTTGCCAAAATGACCCGGAGAAAAAAATAAAAAATCCCATTGCAAAATAATGCTTTTTATTCATTGATTGAAATAGCAGTGGATGTAAATTCATTTGACCATCATGGTTATCGGTCTATAGGTTGATGTGCATAATTTAGTGGAATTAAATTGGCCTGTGTGTATTTTCGTTAGTCATCATGCATTTTCATTGCGCAACAATTCTAAATGCCATTGCGTGTTAAAAAACTGTACACTATTAAAAAGAGCTAATATTTTGTGTGTGTGTGTGTGTGTGTGTGTGTGTGTGTGTTAGCACTGGGCCTATATGTAAGACTTGCTGTCATGTCAGACAGCCCAAACTGTCATTTGAATAAAGGACTGGAGTGTGATAGCAGCATTAGGATTAAGCCTAGTTCTGTGACTGAGAAAGAAAGGGAGAAGGAGAGAGCGAGAGGGAGAAAGAGGGAGTCTTGACTAAGGCCTCTTCTCCTTTGTCCCTCACACATGGTGGCTCCCTCTCTTCCTTCGCCAAAACCCAACGTCTTTGTCCTTCAAGCGGAGACAGGACCGGCCCACCTTCACCCATCCCTCCCTCCCTCATCCTTCTTCCTCTTCTATCCCGCCATCCCTCCCACTCTACTAAAAAGACATCTCCATGTTAATTACACAAGGGTCTCTGAAATACCACGCCGGGGGAGAGGAGGAGGGGAAAATAAGAGGGGGAAGGGAGGAGGAGGGGTGTTCTGTACAAGGATTAGCTTTAATAAAAACAATCCCCATCTGTAATCATGGGCATCCTAATCTGCTCAAATGTCAGCTTTCCCTAATATTTCATCTGACTGGAGCTCCCATAATCTGATCTAGAATCAGTATTTATGAGTGGGTTCATAATTAGGGCTCGGGTAAGCAAGGCATGAACACCACATTACTATCTATAACGTCAGATGAACTATCATCCTCTAAAACACTCAACTGATGTAAGACTAAGGCTGTGACGATACTATAGCAATATTTGTTCCATGCCAAAAATGAAAACACGAAGCAGATTAAACTCTTTGGTCTTTTAAAAAACCCGCTGTATGTCAACTATTGCGCTATAACTTGTAAAATAAATATATGTGACTATGATGACAACACTAAGATGTTTGTTTCTAACAATAGGGCTGTTTAAAAAAATAAAAAAGTTAAATTCGCTTTGTTTCCTTGCCACGAAACTAAGGGGTATCGGAATACTGGTATCGTCCCAGCCCTATTTAGGACATGTGCTTAGAGACAATGCTGTCAATATTCAACAAGGTGAACCAAGAGGAAGAAGAAAAAAAAGGCCTTGGGCACTGCTGGCCTAGAACGAGTCCAGGACCTGATTCAATATGAAATCATTAGTTTATACACAAAAGCATTCAACAGAATGGAAACAAGTGCTAAGGGGCATTGTCCTTTTCTATGGCGAGCGTAAGAGCTGAGAGAATAATTGCCGCCTTCAGTAAAGCAGAGAGCCCATAAAGTCCTCAATCATCATCGGTTCAGATTCCGAACAGGATAGTTATTTGAGTTGAGCATTGCCAATTGGCACACTCTCTGGTCTTTCGTTGCCTTGACGACCTTCAGGACGCATGGCCATTGTCATGGCGACCACAAGGGCCAGGTGAGGTGGATGGGGGATGAGGGACTAGTTATAATCTCAGCAAGACAGCCATCAATAAGTGGCTAATAAGTCTGGCTGCACATCTGACTGGCTGACTTACTGTTATTGATGGCTGGCTTACTTACCAAATACTTACTAAAATACTTACTTACTAAATTGAGAAATGATGTGACTAAACTGATCAAAAATAAAAACTATATTATGAAGATCAATGATATAAAGAATGATGGAAAAAAAACTTGAGTACTTTAAATGAATTGGGCAGAAAGACAAATTCAACTCCATCATTCATTGAATCAGATGGGTTATTTATCACAAAACAATTTGATGTTAATTATTTTAATGATTACTTCATTGGCAAAGTGGGCAAACAGACAGGAAATGCCAACAATGAACAGTGACCCATCGCATTCATGCATTAAAAAACAAAATGAAAGAAATGCAAGTTTGAATTTTGTAAAGTTAGTGTGGGAGAGGTGGGAAAACTAGTGTTATCGATCAATAAATGACAAAACTCCTGGCATGGACAACAGACGGAAAGTTACTGAGGATGGTAGCTCACTCCTATCTGTCATATCTTTAATATGAGCCTAGAGGAAAGTCTTTGTCCTCAGGCCTGGAGGGAAGCCAAAGTCATTACGCTACCCAAGAGTGGCAAAGCGACCTTTACTGGTTCTTACAGCAGACCTATCAACTTGTTGCCAGCTCTTAGCAAACTATTCTGTTTGCCCAAATACAACACTATTTCTCTTTAAACAAATTCACATACTTTCAGCATGCTTATAGAGAAGGGCACTCAACATGTACTGCACTGACACAAATGACTGATGATTGGTTGAAATAAATTGATAATAAGGTGATTGTGGGAGCTGTAGTGTTAGATTTCAGTGCAGGCTTTGATATTGACCATAACCTGTTTTTGAGAAAACATGTTTTGTGGATTTTCAACCTCTGCCATATCTTGGATTCAGAGCATTCTAATTGAACTCCAAATTTCCTTTAATGGAAGCCTCTAATGTTAAACATCTAGGGTGTGCTGTACCGCATGGCAACTCTCTAGGCCCTCTACTCTTTCCTATTTTTACCAATGACCTGCCACTGGCATGAAACAAAGCCTGTGTGTCCATGTATGCTGATGATTCAACCATATACATGTGTCAGCAACCACAGCTAATGAAGTCACTGAAACCCTTAACAAAGAGGTGCAGTCTGCTTTGGAATGGGTGGCCAGTAATAAACTGGTTCTGAACATCTCTAAAACTAAGAACATTGTATTTGGTACAAATCATTCCTTAAGCTCTAGCCCTCAGCTGAATCTGGTAATGAATGGTGTGGCTGTTGAACAAGTTGAGGAAACTCAATTACTTGGCGTTACCTTAGATTGTAAACTGTCATGGTCAAAACATCTAGATTCAATGGTTGTCAAGATGGGTAGAGTCTGTCCATAATAAAGAAAAGCACAGCTTTTTTGACACCACACTCCAAAAAGTCCCGAAGGCTCTAGTTTTGTCTCATCTTGATTATTGTAGTCATGTGGTCAAGTGCTGCAAAGAAATACCTAGTTAACCCATAACAATCTAAGCCGGGACATAGGAAAGATCAGGAAATATATATTTTGACATGTATTTAACCTTTATTTTTGTTACTAAACAATCTAAGCCCTGTCTAAGCCGGGGAAGGGGTTTCTACTAAGCTGTATGGAATTGTTTTAAGAAGGTCATACCAACAACCACTTTGCTATTTGATTGAAGTATAAAAAACTATATTTTGTTGTTGATGAAAATATTTATTTGGCCTTACTCCTATTAGCCCATACAAACGCATAGAATAACAGATTCTCTAAATGGAACAACAGTTAGTGCCCCCCCCCCCTGGCTGCACTTTTTGACATGACTAAGTTAGCCGTAGTTGGCTAGCAAGCAAGGTATAAAAACGTTGCCAGCCAGTATGGCAATGGAACATTTAGAACGAAAGACTGGGTCGCGTCTCTAGCAACCGAACCGATAGAACGAATGACCAGCCGGCTTGGGTAGCAACCCTAGATTTGTATTGGGACTATATCTTGTGAAAGGATGAAATAGTATGAACAAATTCATCACAATGTTTTTAATGAAAATATGTCAAATCATTATTTGAATATATTTGTAAACCGTTGTATATAAGTGATAATGCCTTCAAAGCAAGTGTTTGGAGGAAATATTGAAACGGATATATTAACAACACCTGCGCCAATATATCCTCCAAACACCGGCTTCGAGGGCATTCTCACTTAAGTGTCTGCCCTATATCTGACAGATAAGAAATATCTGGAAATATTAGTTATTTATTTTGACATGTATTTAACCCCTTTGTTTAGTGACAAAAATGTCTCCATATATACTTCCATAAATGTTTTCAACAGGTACTGGGGGACTTCAGACGAGTCTTGTGAGCATCCTAGAGCAAAACATTTACACAGAGGGGTCATATTAGCGTGTAGCCCAAACTGTTCGGACGCTATAGACAAACGTTGGCAGATCGGCTGTCCCGACTTCAGACGAGTCGCAAGACGCTTTTGTTGGTCGTAGTGCAAAACGGAGAACACCATCGTGTTAGTGAGAGTCTTATCTTTCTATAATAGTTTGTAGGCAAAACCGTTTGGACGCTAGATATGATTTTGTGAGAAAACTGTTTGTCTCATGGTCTGACAAATACCGCTCTAGCTCGGTCACCTTTCTGCGCAGATGCAGAAGTGTTACATATGCGGATGTGGTGGATTGAGAAGCATCCAAAACAACATATCTCTAGTTTAAAATGATGGATTTTGATGGGGATTTGTGTATTATGCTAATTGGATTTGTGGGGGCGCAGACATCGACCTTAGAGGATTAAGCTGCGGCTGGACCAGAACAGAGTAGCACATCTTGCTCTTCATTGTATTCAGAGGGCTAATATAAATACTATGCATGCCAGTCTCTCTTGGCTGAGAGTTAATGAGAGTCTGACTGCATCACTTATTTTTATAAGAAACATTGTGTTGAAAATTCTAAATGGTTTGCATAGTCATCTCACACACAGCTTTGACAGACACACTAAACCCAACCAGACATGCCACCAGGGATCTTTTCAGTCCCCCGGTCCAGAACAAATTCAAGAAAGCGTACAGCATTATTTAGATCCATTATTGCATGGAACTCCCTTCGGTTTATTTGAGCAATATGAGATTGAAAACCTGGTTTCAGAAAACAGACAAAGCAAATCCTCACGGCACAATGCCTCTCCCCTATTTTACTTAGATATTTTGTGTAAGTATTGATATATAGGCTGTGTGTTCAGTTTTTTAAATTTATGTCGTTCTGTCCTTGAGCTGTTCTTCTCTATTAAAGTTCTGTATTATGTCATGTTTCATGTTTTGTGTGGACCCCAGGAAGAGTAGCTGCTGCTTTCGCAACACCTAAAATGGGGATCCTAATAAAATACCAATTGTATTTGTAAAACCATATACAAACTTCGGAAATAGCCATCCCTCTCCGCCTGAATCTCTCTAGCGACCAATCATATTCATGATCAGAACAATGCTGCTATTTTCAGGTCTCTCCAGAGCTGTTCAGTCCGGGCTTTGGCTGGGCCACGGAAGTTGAACCTTCGCCCCAGTCTGAGGTCCTGAGCAAGTTTTCATCCAGGATCTCTATCATCACTTTGGCCACAGTTTTAGTTGTGTAGGCTTGTAATTGTTTGTCCAAACAGCGGTTGGGAATGGGAGCCATCTTGTTGCCCTCCGGTCCTGGGTAAGACCAACACTGACTCTTGACAATTGTAACTTAGCGTCCTTGTTTGGCAGCTTGCGTTTCAACAGTTTGAGTCTGAGGCCACTCTTGCACTACCAGCTGTATAATAGTTCTTAATTCTGTGAATACTTGCATAAAAAGGTTATTTTGAAGTTTGAGCGATGCAAAAACTGACAGCAGCTCCTTTCGGAATCTTAAATGGACTCTAGCACGGTATGACGTTTTGGGATAACCAAGGGGTTGTAGATGGGAAGAAAACAGTGCTTTGAATACCTGTCCCGACTCGTGAGCGTGTAAAGCAGCACAAGCCTCATTGCCCTGTTGACTGAATCTAGTCTACCCTGCACTGTCTGGTGTCGAGCACACAATGCCCCATCAAAAGATGCAAAGACTGTGTCCCAACTTTCTCTTGTGTAACACGAAATCCCTAACAGATAAGGTAGATGAGCTTTACCCTGACTCAGGCTAACGAGACTGAATTTGTAGCTGTGACCGAGTCCTGGTTAAAGGCAGATGTTCCAGACTCGATAGTCAGGCTTCAAGGCTATAGTTTGCATAGAAGGAACAGAGTAACCACATGTGGTGGGGATGTAGCCATGTACATAATGCACAGCATCCATCACAAGCGTTTACTGGATCTTGAGGATGACAGCTTTGCGTGTTTGTGGACTTGTCTAAGACCATCTCTCCTACCACACGTCTTTAACGGCATTGTGTCTGCTGTCCTCTATCACGTCCTCAAATCTTCTAAAAAAGACCCCATCTGACTCTCAGGCCCTGGAATATCTCAGTACTATTCAAAACAGATATTGTCTTCCAGGTATTGTGATGCCAGCACACTGAAACATGGTCCATTAATTTGATTGGAGAACGGCGCCAGAGGGGATGGCCAACGTTTTATGGGCTCCTAACCCATTGTGCTATTTTGGGTGTTTTTCAAATTGTTTAACTAATTTTGTACATAATGTTGATGCTACCGTCTCTTATGACAGAAAAGAGCTTCTGGATATTAGAAGAGCGATTACTCACCTCGAACTGGGTGAAGAATTTTTCTTTAAATGAGTCTGACACGAAGGATATAATGTTGCTCACAGACAAGGCCCAAATCTCCATCATTCACATGAAGAAAATCAGGAAATACAGGGGGCGGAGATCAGGGTGCTTTGTGAGAATTTGTCAGCAAACCTGCCTCTGCCATCTGTTCTATTAGCCAACGTGTAATCACTAGAGAATAAACTGGATGAGGTCCGTTCGAGACCATCCTACCAAAGGGACATTAAAAACGGTAATATCTTATGTTTCACTGAGTCGTGGCTGAATAACTACATGTATAATATACAGCTGTCTGGGTTCTCTGTGCATCGGCAGGACAGAACAGCTACGTCCGGTAAGATGAGGGGTGTGTGTCTATTTGTCAATAACAGCTGGTGCGCAATGTCTAATATTACTCTCGAGGTATTGCTCGCCTGAGGTAGAGTAACTCACAATAAGCTGTAGACCACACTATCTATATTTTTCGTAGCCATCTGTTTACCACCACAAACCGACGCTGGCAATAAGACCACACTCAACGAGCTGTATAAGGCCAAGAAAGACAAACAAGAAAATACTCATCCAGAAGTGTCGCTCCTAGTGGCCGAGGTCTTTAATGCAGGCAAACTTAACTCCATTTGACCTCATTTCTACCAGCATGCCACATGTGCAACCAGAGAGGAAACTCCCCTACCCCCCCCCCAAAAAAATTAATAACACTAGACTACTTTACTCCACACACAGAGAAGCGTACAAAGCTCTCCCTCTCCCCCCATTTGGCAAATCAGACCATAATTATATGCTCCTGATTCCTGCTTACAAGCAAAAACTAAAGCAGGAAGTATCAGTGACTCGCTCAAAACGGAAGTGGTCAGATGATGTGGGTGCTACACTAGAGGAGGGTTTTGCTAGAACAGACTGGAACATGTTCTGGGATTGATCCAGTGGCATTGAGGAGCATTCCACTTCAGTCACTGGCCACATCAATAAGTGCTTCGACAACGTCGTTGCCACAGTGACATTACGTACATATCCTAACCCGAAGCCATGAATTACAGGCAACATCCGCACCGAGCTGAAGGCTAGAGCTGCCGCTTTCAAGGAGCGGGACACTAATCTGGACACTTACACGAAATCCCGCTATGCCCTCAGACGAACCATCAAACATACAAAACATAAATACAGGACTAAGATTGAATCCTACTACACTAGCTCTGACACTCGTCAGATGTGGCAAGGCTTGCAAACTATTACGGACTACAAAGGGAAACTCAGCCGTGAGCTACCTAGTGACGCGAGCCTACCAGAAAGGCTTTTAAGACTTTTATGCTCGCTTCGAGGCAAGCAACACTGAAGCATGCATGAGAGCACCAGCAACTCCGGATGACTGTGTGATCACGCTCTCCGTAGCCGATGTGAGCAACACCTTTAAACAGGTCAACTTTCACAAGGCCGCAGGGCCAGACGGATTACCAGGACGAGTACTCAGAGCATGTCTTCACTGACAATTTCAACCTCTCCCTGACCGAGTCTGTAATACCGACATGTTTCAAGCACACCACCATAGTCCCTGTGCCCAAGAAAGCAAAGGTAAACTGCCTAAATGACTACCGCTCTGTAGCACTCACATCGGTAGCCATGAAGTGCATTGAAAGGCTGGTCATGGCTCACATCAACACAATCATCCCGGAAATCCTAGCCCTACGCCAATTTGCATACCACCCCAACAGATCCACAGATGACACAATCTCAAATCGCACTCCACTCTGCCCTTTCCCACCTGGACAAAAGGAAAACCTGTGAGAATGCTGTTCATTGATTACAGCTTTGCGTTCAACACCATAGCTTAGTGATGAGCTTTGCGGTACTAAGGACCCAGGGACTAAACACCTCCCTCTGCAACTGGATCCTGGACTTCCTGATGGGCTGCCCCCAGGTGGTAAGGGTAGGCAACAACACATCTGCCACTCTGATCCTCAACACGGGGTCCCCTCAGGGGTGCGTGCTTAGTCCCCTCCTGTATTCCGTTCACCCACGACTGCATAGCCAAGCGCGACTACAATACCATCATTAAGTTTGCTGACAACAACGGTGGTAGGCCTGAACACAGTCAACGATGAAAAAGCCTAAAGGGAGGAAGTTAGAGACCTGGCCGTGTGGTGCCAGGACAACAACCTCTCCCTCAATGTGAGAAATAAAAAAAAGAGATGGACTCCAGGAAAAGGAGGGCCATACACACCTCTATTCACATTGGCGGGGCTGTAGTGGAGCGGGTCGATAGATTCAAGTTCTTTGGTGTCAACATCACTAAACTATCATGGTCCAAACACACCAAAAAAGTCGTAAAGTGGGCATGACAACACCTATTCCCCTTCAGGAGACTGAAAAGATTTGTCATGGGTCCTCAGATCCTCAAAAAGTTTTCCAGTTGCACCGAGAGCACCCTGACCGGTTGCATCACCGCCTGGCATGGCAACTGCTTGGCGTCCGACCGTAAGGTCACTACAGAGGGTAGTGCATATAGTCCAGTACATCACTGGGGCCAAGCTTCTTGCCATCCAGGACCTATATACTAGGCGGTGTCAGAGGAAGGCCCACACCAGTCACCCAAGTCATAGACTGTTCTCTCGGGTAAAACGCACAGCAAGAGGTACCGGAGCACCAAGTCTAGGTCCAAAAGGCTCCTTAACAGCTTCTACTCCAAAGCCATAAGACGGCTGAACAATTAATCAAATCATAGGCCATCCGGACTATATGCATGAACCCCTTTCCCACCCTTTGGTTTTACACTGCTGCTACTTGCAGTTTATTATCTATGCATAGTCACTTTACCCATACCTACATGTACAAATTACCTCAACTAACTTGTACCCTCTAACATTGACTCGGTATCGGTACCCCCTGTATATAGCATCATTGTTATTTTATTGTGTTACTTATTTTTTTTTATTCAAAGTGTTGTTTTTTTTTATAAAGATTTTTTTTGAAACTTTATTTAGTAAATATTTTTGTAACTATTTTATTAACTGCATTGTTGGTTAAGGGCTTGTAGGTAAGCATTTCACGATAAGGTTGTATTAGGCACGTGACAAATACAATTTTATTTCATTTGTGCACTCAGTTTGGACTAAAACAAGTGGTGTCAAAACCAACTAGAGACTCCAATCAACTTGACTCCATCACTAACATCACAGGCCTGTAAAGGCTTCCGCATGCTTTGGTTCGGCTGACGCCTAGATTTTCTCCGCTATGCTATTCGAACAAATGTGCTCACATACTCCCTTAAAAAGACCTAAGCATGCAAAATGAGAAAATGCGGCAATTGTAATGTTTGTCAATCTTGAGATCCCATAGCCAGTATACACTTCCTCAAAAGTCAGAATTAATGTAACTCAAGAAATTTACTTTTTTGAAGAGATCTTAGTTGTGCAATTTTACGTTATAATACTTGGTGCAGGGTCAAGTGAAAAAAATGTGCATGAAAACAAGTCGTCTATCATTGAACAACAACACTTAATTAAAGAATCCCTACTGTTGACCATTGGAGAAATGCTGTGTGTTTCAATCTAAGAGGCAATGCCATGTTATGTTGTTGTCTTTAGGGCTCTCTTTATGTAGTGTTGTCTCTCTTGTCGTGATGTGTTTTTTGTCCTATATTTTTATTTAATTTATTTTTAATCCCAGCCCCCGTCCCTACAGGAGGCCTTTTGGTAGGCCATCGTTGTAAATAAGAATTTGTTCTTAACTAGAGGGCGACCAATTATGATTTTCAACGCTGATACCGATTATTGGAGGACCAAAAAAGCCGATACCGATTAAAATCGGCCGATTTATATATATTTATATATAAATTTGTAATAATGACAATTACAACAATACTGAATGAACACTTATTTTAACTTAATATAACACATCAATAAAATCAATTTAGTCTCAAATAAATAATGAAACATGTTCAATTTAAAGTAAAAGTGCAATATGTGCCATGTAAAAAAGCTAACCTTTCAAGTTCCTTGCTCAGAACATGAGAACATATGAAAGCTGGTGGTTCCTTTTAACAGTCTTCAATATTCCCAGGTAAGAAGTTTTAGGTTGTAGTTATTATAGGACTATTTCTCTCTATACCATTTGTATTTCATATACCATTGACTATTGGATGTTATAATAGGCACTTTAGTATTGCCAGCCTAATCTCGGGAGTTGATAGGCTTGAAGTCATAAACAGCGCAATGCTTGAAGCATAGCAAAGAGCTGCTGGCAAACGCAGTAAAGTGCTGTTTGAATGAATGCTTACGAGCCTGCTGCTGCCTACCACCGCTCAGTCAGACTGCTCTATCAAATCATAGACTTAATTATAATAACACACAGAAATCCGAGCCTTAGTTCATTAATATGGTGAAATCCGGAAAAAATTAGTTCGCAACGAGCCAGACGGCCTGAACTGTTGCATATACCCTGACTGTGTGCAGTGAAAGTCTATGAAAGAATGATGAAGGACCTAATACTATAGGAAACGGAGTCTGCAGCATTGTTTCATGAAGAGCAGATCCACTGACAGTCTTGCTGCACATAGTACAAAGCTGACAAAAACGCTGTCGACGCTCACTCCAAATTTAATGTCAACGCCACCTTCATTACCTCCCAGGTAATCAGGGTGCAGCTCTCTTCGGACCTCTCATGGGATGCCCACTTCTGATACATGCTAAAGACAGCCCAACCAACAATCCATTACCTGAGCGTAGCCAAGCGCGCATGTATTTCTTCAGATGTTCTAAGCCAAATACACTTACTGGACAGTTTACTAGATACATCACCCAGTTCACAAAAACTGATTGCTCCTACAGTCAGTGAGTCAGGCATTGGGGCATTCACTTACTGTTCGATTGACTGTTAGAATGGGCAAAACAAGTGACCTAAGCGACTGAGCGTCATATGATCGTCGATGCCAGGCGCGCAGATCCAGAATCTCAGAAACTGCCACCTTCCTGGGCTTTCACACACGACAGTGTCTATAGTTTACCGAGAATGGAGTGAAACAAAAAACGTTAAGAATCCCACAAGCCGGGCAACAAACAGACAAATAACACCGCAATACAACACTGGTGTGCAGACCGGCATCTTGGAACGCACATCTTGTCAATCCTTGTCAGAGATGTGCTATTGCAGCAGACGACCACATCGGGTTCCACTCCTATGAGCTAAAAACAAGAAGTGGCTCCAGTAGGCATGAGCTCACCAGCACTGGACAATTGAGGTCTGGAAAAACATTGCCTGGTCCATTTAATCCCGGTTTCTGTTGAGTCATACTAATGGCAGAGTCAGGATTTGTAGTTCACAGCATGAGTTCATGGACCCATCCTGCCTGGTACAGGCTGGTGGTGTATGTTTCCCTGGCACACATTAGCTCCCTTGATACCAATTGAGCAGGCTGTTCTGGAGGGAAACTGGGAAACCGGTACTAGATGGGTGTACCTAATAAACTGAGTGTATATGTGACATTCATCAGGCCTGTCCTGGAATATGCTTCACCTGTTTCCCAGTGGCCGGTCTGGAGCATGAAGTCACAAGCTTTGCTGGGAGGCTACTGCGTAGCAACCTAGCGGTGCCAAAAGCCCTGGTCTGCACTATAAAGTCTATGTAAAGTACGATCGGCAGAAGAACTAGTGGCCGTTTTGGCACTAACATTTGTTTGATCCCCACAGTGAATTATTTAAAAGTTTGCTACAAATCAAGATATTTGATTAAATACTGATACAATCTGACTACTACATTTGTCGTCACACATGATCACATGCTGACAGACCAATCACGGGCCGGCAGGCTATGAGGCAGCTCCGGTTGACTCTCAGACAGGATGAAAACGACTACATCAACCATGATCCTTTGCTAGTTACAGCCACTTTCCCCATGATCCTTAGCAAATTTGGTGCTATTCAGCATTATGGCAATCTTCAAATTCAAAATACTTGTGGATGACGTCATCACCATCACCATCTACTGGTTTTATTGGCTATGGTTTGGGCAGTTGTCCCAAAAAACCTGATCAAAGACATGGTAGGACTTGAGAAGAGGCGACAACTAAGAAGTGACTTCACTCGGCTACTAAAGGAATGGACCCACCCACTTTTCCAGGCTCTGATCACAAAACCAAACCACCATAAACTGTGAAATTGGAGACAATACACACAGCCAATCAGTCACACATAAATAACAAACTGTCCTTTCTACCTAGAGCGTACAGACTGACCCTGTAGTGTACCTGTGGTCATTTCTTAAATTCTTAACTAATGTGCCCAGTGGTCAAATCTGAACATTTATTCATCTTTCTTTCTTTAATTTTCCATTCAGGCATGAGCAGAAGAATGAGGCGCCCACAAAGGAAGTTCAGCGACGCTTTGATTACCTACATTGGGTCACCATTCAAATGCAGCAAGAGCATTCACATAACTGGGTCAGTACTGCTTAGGCTCTGACGCTAGTGACACCTACTGGCCACAGAGAGAATGGCAGCTTAATTTCCTCTGAAGGGAGTCTTATCTGACTTGTTGCAGGTATTTAGTGGCGCTTTTCCACTCTGAGGCTGTGTCTCAACCTTGGTTGTCTCCTCTCCTTCAAGAACCTTGGTAGGTAAGAGGACTTGATAGTTTCCATTGCATTGTTTTGTTCATCAACTCCTCGGAGGTTGTGGTCATGAGGGAGAAGTTGATGAGGAAAGGAAGCATAACTATTGAGATAAAGCTTACAAGTTAGAACATCTGAAATGTTTGAGGAACTATCCTCTGAATAAGACGCCTACATGAAAGCTGGAGACTGGGGCATAAAGTAAGTTAATTAATGAGTGAGTAATTTTGAAAGCTGTGCCTTACTAGCTTTATGAGGCAATGCGCAGTGCTCTAAAGCACTGCATCTCAGTGCAAGAGGCATCACTGCAGTCCCCGGTTTGAATCCAGGTTGCATCACATCCGGCTGTGATTGGGAGTCCCATAGGGCCGTGTACAACTGGCCAGGGTTTGGCCGGGGTAGGCCGTCATTGTAAAGAATAATTTGTTCTTAACCGACTAGCCTAGTTAAATAAAAGGTTACAATGAAGTGTGGGACTCAATTCTAGTACAAACAAAATGTTGATTGACTCGATTTCACCTGTCTGTCAGAACCATTAGTAAGGTAGATACAGACACACTCTGCCTGGCACCAAACACTGATTCCATTCCAGAGACAGCGAGTGCAAGGGAGACTGCATATAGCCCTGAGGAATGCCAAGCACTCCAACCAGATGGGGAATATAATTATATAAACATGTCTGCATGGAATGCCAAATAGACTCAATGGCTAAATACAAGGAGAATGAATGCTCAAATATCTCCTGAACAAAACCTATGGATGGGGAAAAAATTGCCTACATGTGTAGATTATTGATTTAAAAAAAAATGTAATGCATTTTTAGAATAAGGCTGTAATGTAACAATGTGTAAAAGGTCAAGGGGTCTGAATACTTTCCAAAGGCACTGTAAATCCACTTCACTTACTGTATGTAGTTCATTAACCAATATATATATATATATATATATTTAAACTCATGTCATAGCTGACACCCCCTTCTTTCTGCAGACATATTTGAATCTTTAAAGAGTTTTTGGGAAAACGTGGTCACATAAAAAAACGGAGGGAGATTTTTACCAAAATTCAATTAGCAAGCTTTGCATCGGCACAGTTCTTCCAGTAAATGTGTTTTTGTGAAATGTTCAGTGTACATTTTTTTTAATGAATCCTTGTGCATAGGGTTGTAAGGTTTGTCAACCTTTAAAATCAATGGTATTTGTTTGGTAACAGTGAAAATTCCTTTATCATGGAATTGCACAGAGGTGAGCGAACAGCCCTATGGGTTGGTAATGGGGGTCATGGAATGGTCATGCAACTAGTCTGTGTCCCAAATGGCACCCTGCTTCGGCAATTTTGTGCCAACATTGCAGAACTCCGATTGCCATGGACTCTAACAACTGGTGTAGAGTCCATGCTCAAATCTGCTCATAGGGCTGGCTACACATGTTTTTTTTTCGAGCATCTTATAGCCCAGAGCATTGGCTCTATGTAGGCCTACCCTAAGATTCCATGAGCTCGCCTAGCCTGGCGACTTCAGTTGCAGTGTCAGCTTGGTGGAAATACCAATGTCCCTTGTGTTTGTGAGAGGGACCTGTGCTAAACTGACCTTCAGATGTCTCTCTCTCTCTCTCTATATATATATATATATATATACACACACCACACACACACACACACACACACACAGAGCGTAGCTAGATCCAACTGGAATGGGGGCCTTAATTTAGAACTTGTGTCCAGTCAGTAACATGAGCACAGAAAACAATGTTTGCCATTCCTTTGACAGGCCAGGCTGTCCTACCCTACCAATCACTCTAGTTCGCTTCAACATTTCTGCTTTCAATAGCCACCAAACCTTGGATTTTGTTTTGGGGACTCTTGCCCCCCCTGTCTTGAGAGAAAGTCTGAGCCAGGGAAACACTACAGAACCTCACCAGGCAGCTGTCCCTCAATGCTCCTAACACTGCTCCTAACACGCTGTCCTCTAGTCACCAGAGCTGCCTGGAAAGGAGGGGTCTGGCCAAGTAAGCTAAGTGTCAAGAGTGGGCTAGAAATCAGCACAAGTGCACTCTACAGGTGCTGCTAGCCAGTATATGTCAGGGTCAGTGTTTTTTCCTGATCCAAAAGGGGCTTAGGTGGTGGAGAGTTCAGCTGCACCCCATCATGGTGATGTAGAGAAACTTTTGCATTTTAAAGCACATTTCCTGCAATTCTGCACATTTATCCATGGAGCTAATATTTATTTTTACCATTTTAAAGCTTATTTCCTGCAATTGTACATATTTTGCCATGAAGCTGAGAAATTATTTTGTCATTTTAAACCTAATTCCCTGCAATTCTATGCATTTTGCCATGGCTAAAACTGTGTTCTTTTGCTCAAACATAATAACAAAATCAATACTGCTGATTTCATTGTTTTTAGAATTTTCTATTCTCCCTGACGGTTTAGCTTTTATTTTGGTCATTGTTAGTTCTCAAAGATTATATTATTTAAAAATATATATGCCCATTTATCTTTTCTACATACTTAATCTGGTTTTAGTCGTTTAAGTTTACACTGAAAGCGTTTTTCCATCTCGAAAATGTATTTAATCTTTTATTTTTATTTTTTTTACACTGTTTGACCCACCCAAGGATTTCAATGGCAGAAATATCCCCGAGGGTACTAGGGGCGGGCATTGAATCCCAAGGAAGTAAGATTAAGACAATTAGGTTAGTGTAGGACTATAACATGATCAAGTGTGTTAGATTAGAAGAAGCCTTTTGGGAGGAATGACCACTCTGCTCATTCAATGAACAATCTGATCCTAGCCTGCTAAACATCCCTGTCACTCCAGGTGCACTCAATTATAGGGTTTCCCACTTTCCATAGCAGGACAGTTTGGTTAATGGCCAGGCCGGAGATTTGAATAGTGTTTAGATTTTCGGTATTTGAAGTTTGAATTCATGCAAATGGTACAAAGGGAGTTATGAACGATGTCGGCGCATATGATACTACAACCATACTGAAGCTGGAGTGAAAAACATTGGGTTTCAGGCCTGTAGACTCAGATTCACAGCTGGTGAATAAGGCCTAGCCTAGCTACCAAGCTTCCTCTAGTGATTATGTAAGTAGGCCTATCACCATTGTTCCCTCTATATCAGCCCGCTCAGAGAACCACAAGATTGAACTTCACTCAACTTTCTAGAGTTTTCCCCTTTTTAGTTACCACTATCATCAATGTTTCGCTCTACTGTGGGAACTGTGCTCGAATCAACTCAATATTAGCCTCTTTCAATGTAACATACCAAAACTATGCAAGGACTTAGTATGCACAACTAATTGATCAATATATTTTCTTGTAGGCAGAGTGCATTGGAGTAGGTTCTATTGCATTGACAGGCAAGACTCAGGCCCGTACTCTACACAGACCGGTGTGCCATAACCAATCAGAGCTACTAGGCCTATATGCAAATAGACATTGCCATTCAGTGCAGTCAGAAAGCACTCAGACCCCTTGACTTTTTCCACATTTGGTTACCTTACAGCCTTATTCTAAAATTGATTAAATATTTTTTTTAAATTCTGCACAAAATACCCCATAATGACAAAGCAAACACAGGTTTTCAGACATTTTTGCAAATGTCTTGGCTGCGTGCTTAGGGTCATTGTCCTGTTGGAAGGTGAACCTTTGTCCCAGTCTGACGTCCTGATCGCTCTGGAGCAGGTTTTCATCAAGGATCTCTGTACTTTGCTCTGTTCATATTTCCTCGATCCTGACTATTCTCCCAGTCCCTGCCGCTGAAAAACATCCCAACAGCATGATGCTGCCACCACCATGCTTCAGTGTAGGGATGGTGCCAGGTTTCCTCCAGATGTGAATCTTGGCATTCAGGCCAAATAGTTCAATCTTGGTTTCATCAGACCAGAGAATCTTATTTCTCATGGTCTGAGAGTCTTTAAGGTGCCTTTTTGCAAGCTCCAAGCGGGCTGTCGTGCGTTTTACTGAGGAGTGGCTTCCGTCTGAACTCTGGACCTCCTTAAGAGTGACCGTTGGGCTCTTGGTCACCTCCCTGACCAAGGCCCTTCTCCTTTGATTTCTCAGTTTGTCTGGGTGGCCAGCTCTAAGAAGAGTCTTGGTGGTTCCAAATGTCTTCCATTTAATAATGATGCAGGCCACTGTGTTCTTGGTGAACTTCAGTGCTGCACACCTTTTTTGGTGCCCTTCCCCAGATCTGTGCCTCGACACAATCCTGTCTCGGAGCTCTACGAACAATTCCTTCAACCTCAAGTCTCATATCAAAGGATCTAAATACTTATGTAAATAAGGTATTTCAGTTTTTTATTTTTAATACATTTGCAAACATTTCTAAAAATATATTTTCACTTTGTCATTATGGGGTATTGTGTGTAGATTGATGAAAATATTTAAAGTGTTTTAATTTATTTAATCCATTTTAGAATAAGGCTGTAATGTAACAAATTATGGAAAAAGTCTAGGGGTCTGAATACTTTCTGAATGCACTGTATATGGACATGTGCCATTCACTTTGAACTAGACTGTGTTTACAGCATGAGCCGTCACAAGTAGATGCGCTTGTTTTGAGATCAAAGCGAGAGCTGCATGTAGCCACCTCGGCACATTTGTTTATATTATTTGCTAGTTAATGAGTTTATTAGCCCATTTATAGCTGATTTATAGTCTTCAATGGGGGAGTGGTTGCTTCCTACAAGAGCACAACATGTGTGCATTTCTAGCCATCTTTGAAAAGTGAGTCGGGTGAAGAGCTTTTCTTTGTCTTAAAGGGGCGGTGTTGTATTTTGAGACTTGCTTGAATAAGCTAAGTAGCCAATAGGCAGAAGGTAGCATAATGTGTCTGGTTCTCTGTAATAATGGTATGGGGAATAATTATAAAATGAAGTCAGTTCTTGCATCAAACACATTTTCAGTCACCTCCTTGTCTGAAGTACAAATGGATCAATCTGTTAATGTCAAGCCCTGCATGTTGTTTTCAAAAGTCTCATGGAATGTAGGCCTGCATTTAACACCACACATTTGCTGCTACTGTAGGCTGAATGATATAACCGTTATTTCCATGTTAAAATGTTAAGGGATGCATTTTTCTCCCTTGTTTGTTATGGTAGGCCTCGCAGGCCTACATTATGATGAAATATCCACAATAGCCTATTTAGCCACTGTTACTTGAAGTATGCACAGCCTCAGTGTTCACAGTTAACTCTCGCTGGAATTTGCACAGAAATGTCACAATGTTTATGCTGGGCCCAGCAGACCTAATATTTGCCCAGTGCCCCCAAAAAATGTTCCCGCGGTCATGTGTGTTTTACTGAGGAGTGGATTCTGTCTGCTTGGCCATCCTATGTAAAACATTATAAATGGCTCCCCATCCTCCGGATGTGTACCAAACTCACTAAAAGTGGGAGTAATAAAGGCCTATATCGAATTTCCCATTCCTCTCAAAAACATTTTTAAAAGTTGTTGCGCAGCAACTGACTGCCTTCCTGAAGACAAACAATGTATACGAAATGCTTCAGTCTGGTTTTAGACCCCATCATAGCACTGAGACGGCACTTGTGAAGGTGGTAAATTACATTTTAATGGCATCGGACCGAGGCTCTGCATCTGTCCTCGTGCTCCTAGACCTTAGTGCTGCTTTTGATACCATCGATCACCACATTCTTTTGGAGAGATTGGAAACCCAAATTGGTCTACACGGACACGTTCTGGCCTGGTTTAGATCTTATCTGTCGGAAAGATATCAGTTTGTCTCTGTGAATGGTTTGTCCTCTGACAAATCAACTGTAAATTTCGGTGTTCCTCAAGGTTCGGTTTTAGGACCACTGTTGTTTTCACTATATATTTTACCTCTTGGGGATGTTATTCGAAAACATAATGTTAACTTTCACTGCTATGCAGATGACACACAGCTGTACATTTCAATGAAACATGGTGAAGCCCCAAAATTGCCCTTGCTAGAAGAATGTGTTTCAGACATAAGGAAGTGGATGGCTGCAAACTTTCTACTTTTAAACTCGGACAAAACAGAGATGCTTGTTCTAGGTCCCAAGAAACAAAGAGATCTTCTGTTGAATCTGACAATTAATCTTAATGGTTGTACAGTCGTCTCAAATAAAACTGTGAAGGACCTCGGCGTTACTCTGGACCCTGATCTCTCTTTTGAAGAACATATCAAGACCATTTCAAGGACAGCTTTTTTCCATCTACGTAACATTGCAAAAATCAGAAACTTTCTGTCCAAAAATGATGCAGATAAATTAATCCATGCTTTTGTCACTTCTAGGTTAGACTACTGCAATGCTCTACTTTCCGGCTACCCGGATAAAGCACTAAATAAACTTCAGTTAGTGCTAAATACGGCTGCTAGAATCCTGACTAGAACCAAAAAAATTGATCATATTACTCCAGTGCTAGCCTCTCTACACTGGCTTCCTGTCAAAGCAAGGGCTGATTTCAAGGTTTTACTGCTAACCTACAAAGCATTACATGGGCTTGCTCCTACCTATCTCTCTGATTTGGTCCTGCCGTACATACCTACACGTACGCTACGGTCACAAGACGCAGGCCTCCTAGAATTTCTAAGCAAACAGCTGGAGGCAGGGCTTTCTCCTATAGAGCTCCATTTTTATGGAACGGTCTGCCTACCCATGTCAGAGACGCAAACTCGGTCTCAACTTTTAAGTCTCTACTGAAGACTCATCTCTTCAGTGGGTCATATGATTGAGTGTAGTCTGGCCCAGGAGTGGGAGGGTGAACGGAAAGGCTCTGGAGCAACGAACCGCCCTTGCTGTCTCTGCCTGGCCGGTTCCCCTCTTTCCACTGGGATTCTCTGCCTCTAACCCTATTACAGGGGCTGAGTCACTGGCTCCTGGGGCTCTCTCATGCCGTCCCTGGAGGGGGTGCGTCACCTGAGTGGGTTGAGTCACTGATGTGGTCATCCTGTCTGGGTTGGCGTCCCCCCCCCCCCCCCCCCCTTGGGTTGTGCCGTGGCGGAGGTCTTTGTGGGTCTTTGTTGTCTCAGGATGGTAAGTTGGTGGTTGAAGATATCCCTCTAGTGGTGTGGGGGCTGTGCTTTGGCAAAGTGGGTGGGGTTATATCCTTCCTGTTTGGCCCTGTCCGGGGGTGTCCTCGGATGGGGCCACAGTGTCTCCTGACCCCTCCTGTCTCAGCCTCCAGTGTTTATGCTGCAGTAGTTTATGTGTCGGGGGCTAGGGTCAGTTTGTTATATCTGGAGTACTTCTCCTGTCCTATTCGGTGTCCTGTGTGAATCTAAGTGTGCGTTCTCTAATTCTCTCCTTCTCTCTTTCTCTCTCTCGGAGGACCTGAGCCCTAGGACCATGCCCCAGGACTACCTGACATGATGACTCCTTGCTGTCCCCAGTCCACCTGACCGTGCTGCTGCTCCAGTTTAAACTGTTCTGCCTTATTATTATTCGACCATGCTGGTCATTTATGAACATTTGAACATCTTGACCATGTTCTGTTATAATCTCCACCCGGCACAGCCAGAAGAGGACTGGCCACCCCACATAGCCTGGTTCCTCTCTAGGTTTCTTCCTAGGTTTTGGCCTTTCTAAGGAGTTTTTCCTAGCCACCGTGCTTCTACACCTGCATTGCTTGCTGTTTGGGGTTTTAGGCTGGGTTTCTGTACAGCACTTTGAGATATCAGCTGATGTACGAAGGGCTATATAAATACATTTGATTTGATTTGGTGTCCTGTGTGAATTTAAGTATGCTCACTAATTCTCCCTCTCTCTCTCCCCTACCGGAGGACCGGAGACCTAGGATCATGCCACAGGACTACCTGGCCTGATGACTTCTGGCTGTCCCCAGTCCATCTGGTCGTGCTGCTGCTCCAGTTTCAACTGTTCTGCCTGCGGCTAGGTAACCCTGACCTTGTTACCGGACGTGCTACCTTGTCCCGGACCTGCTGTTTGACTCACTCTCTCTCTCTTTCTACCGCACCCGCAGTCTCGACGTTTGAATGATCAGCTATGAAAAGCCAACTAACATTTATTCCTGAGGTACTGACCTGTTGCACCCTCTACAACCACTGTGATTATTATTTGCCCCTGCTGGTCATCTATGAACGTTTGAACATCTTGAAGAACAATCTCGCCTTAATGGCCATGTACTCTTATAATCTCCACCTGGCACAGCCAGAAGGACCTCTCAGAGCCTGGTACCTCTCTAGGTTTCTTCCCAGGTTCCTGCCTTTCTAGGGAGTTTTTCCTAGCCACCGTGCTTCTACATCTGCTTTGCTTGCCGTTTGGTGTTTTAGGCTGGGTTTCTGTATAGCACTTAGTGACATCTGCTGATGTAAAAAGGGCTTCACACATACATTTGATTGATTAATTGATTGATTGATTAATGTCTGGCCACAATGTCTGGGAACTCTAGAGCTCTGTCAGAGTGATCATCGTGTTCTTGGTCACCTCTCTGATCAATGTCCTTCTCCCCCGATTGCTCAGTTTGGCCGGGCAGCCAGCTCTAGGAAAAGTCTTGGTGGTTCCAAACTTCTTCCATTTAAGAATGATGGAGGCCACTGTGTTCTTGGGGACCTTCAATGCTGCAGACATTTTTTGGTACCCTTCCCCAGATCTGTGCCTCGACACAATCCTGTCTTGGAGCTCCTTCGACCTCATGGCTTGGTTTTTTTTCTCTGACATGCACGGTCAACTGTGTGAATTTATATATGCCTTTCCAACCAAGATCAATGGAAACAGGATGCACCTGAGTTTTGGATGCAATTGAGTCTCATAGCAAAGGGTCTGAATACTGTTTTAATTTATTTAATACATTTGCAAAAATTTCAAAAAAATCTGTTTTTGCTTTGCCATTATGGGGTATTGTGTGTAGATTGATGAGGATTGTTTTTATTTATTTAATCCATTTTACAATAAGGCTGTAACGACTCAACATTTGGAAAAAGTCAGGTGGTCTGAATCCTTTCCGAATTCACAGTATACTATAATTTCAAAACAATATTGACTCTTTGACATGTTCATATGAACTTTACACGTTGGTGCTCATGTGTCATCTTCACAAAGAGGTTCTTTCTTTCTCGCCCATGAGTCACAGTAAGGGAGGGAGGAGGAACTGCTAAAAAAGGGAATCTGGCACTTCTATTACTTTCTTCACAGCCAGTCAGACACAGCACATCATGCATACTCGAGTCAAGTATATTTTCTCATCCACTTTTATGGCTAGAACTGAACCCCCTTTCTACTTTATTGGGCTAATCTTCTGCTATAGTCCACTGCTGCACACCACTGACTTCTAGCTTCCAAGGAAATACCCAGAGCTGTTTTTGCATGAGGGGGAGGGAAGGGGAACTCAGAAATAGAAAACTGTAATGTTATAGTAATACCATAGATCAGGGATTGGCAACAGGCTGCCCTAAAGTTTTTAGGCAAATCTTTTTTTTAATAATGTTATCTAGTTGCCTAGATAACATGATTTGCGGAACATACCCACGGCTGAATCTAGTTGCCTACCCCTGCCATAAATGATATCGAGGAACATACCATAGAAATCCTATTAAATTACTAGAGGGGCTATGTCACAAACCCTTTAAAGTTCCAGAATGCGGTGAAAATGGCAGCCATCTTGGTCAGGGAGAAATCCAAAATCTATCTAATTGGAAGTATAGGCATAGGTGATTCATTTCCCGCTTTTAATTATGCAGGAAAATAAAAGTAAGGCATGTGATGTATCCAAAATTGTGTAATTGAATTAGTCAACCTAAAATATTGTCACATAATTATAGTTTATACAGTTTATGGATTTATACAAATGTTCGATATAAATAGCCTCTATAATATATGTAAACAGTCTCATATTTTGGTTGCTATTATATGATATTTGTTAATTTAAAAAAATTACGTAATCATTCCTCTAAAACTGGCTGACTAGCTAACGCACAGTGTCGATAAATTCTTCACATTTATTGTTTGATAATATCTTATCACATAACTGGCAAACCATGGTTGTTTTTTAGATGGCGTTGCAGTGGATAGCAGCCACTTTACGGGCTCCTGACCAATTCTGCTATTTTGTGTGTTAAACTACGGTGATCTTAACTTTTTTTGTACATGTCGTAGCCATAAAACAGTATCTGGACATCAGAATAGCGATTACCAAACTTGATTTGCATGATAATTTCTACTTCAACGAGTCGGTAGCTCTGGACTTTTGCTTACTCCGGACAAGACCATAATCCCTGCGACTCAAAAGAGGAAGTGATGGCGCAAGAGATAAACGAGACGGCATGCTGACGAGACTACATTGGCAAACAACCACCTCTACCCTCCGTTCTATTGGTGAATGTACAATCACTAGAGAGATAACAAACTGGACGAGCTTACACTATCCTATCAGCGGGACCTGAAGAACTGCAATATTCTAGATTTATCAGTGTCGTGGCTGAACAAGGACAATTATACATCTAGCATGTTTATCCATGCATCGTCGAGATCGAACGGCAGCCTCTGTTAAGACAAAAATAGGAGGAGTGTGTCTCTTTGTAAAAACAGCTGATGCAACCTCTAATGTTAAGGAAGTCTCAAGATTTGGCTCGTCTGAATTAGAACGCCTCAGAATACCCACAGATAATTCTATTTACCAAGATCTATATTTTTCATAACAGTCTATATACTACCACAAGCACTAAACTAGAAATATAGGGTCATAAACTAATAAGAAAAAGCACATTGAGGTGGCGCATCTCATGACCAGTGATTTTAATGCCGAAATCCATTTTACCTCATTTTTACCAGCATGTTAACTGTACAACTAGAGGTGACAAAAATCGATGACATTTACTCCACACACAGAAATTCATACAAGCATATCCCTTGCCCCCCCTTTTGCAAATCTGACCATAACACTATCTTCCTGATTCCTGCTTATAAGCAACACCTCAAACAGGAAGTACCACAGACACGCTCAATACGGAAGTGGACGCTAAATTACAGAACTGTTTCGCTAGCACAGATTGGAATGTGTTTCGGGATTCATCCTATAACATTGAGGAGTTTACTACATCAGTCAACGGCATGACCAGGAAAACCGTCAATACAGAACTAAAGATTTAATCCAACAACGCCAGTGCTGACGATTATCGGATGTGGCAGAGCTAGCAAACTATCACGGATTACAGATTACAAAGGGAAACCCAGCAGTGACGCGAGCCTACCAGATGAGCAAAAACGCCTTCTAAGCTCGCTTCGAGACAAGCAACACTGAACCATGCATGAGAGCACCAACTGTTCCAGACGACTGATCTCGCTCTCTGATGTAAGAGACTCAGTAAGAGACTTTTAAACAGATTAACATGCACAAAGCCGCAGGGCCAGAAGGATTACCAGGATGCGTACTCAGAGCACGCACTGACCAGCTGACTAGTGTCTTCACTGACATTTTCAACCTCTCCCTGACCCAGTCTGTAATACCTACATGGTTCAAGCAGACCCCCATAGTTCCTGTGCCCAACAACACCAAGGTAACCTGTCTAAATGAATAACGCCCCGTAGCACCTCCATCTGTAGTCATGAAATGCTTTGAAAGACTGGTCATGGCTCACAACAATATCATCCCAGACACAATGGACCAACTCCAATTGCAATACTGCCCCAATAATCCACAGATGAAGCAATCTCAAATGGACTCCACAATGCCCTCTCCCACCTGGACAACAGGAAAACCTATGTGAGAACGCTTTTAATTGATTAAAGCTCAGCTTTCAACCCCATAGTGCCCTCAAAGCTCATCACTAAACGTAGGACCCGGGGACTGAACACCTCCCTCTGCAACTGGATCCTGGACCTCGACGGGCCACCCCTAGGTGGTGAGGGTAGGCAACACCACATCCGCCATGCTGACCATCAACACGCAGGCCCCTCAGGGGTGCGTGCTGAGTTCCCTCCTGTATGTCCTCTCCACCCACGACTGCGTGGCCGCGAACGACTCCAACACCATCATTAAGTTTCCTGATGACGTGGTAAGCCTGACCATCACCGACGACATTTAGACCTCTCCCTCAACGTCAGCAAGACAAAGGAGCTGATCGTGGACTTCAGGAAATGGAGGGCTGAGCATGCCTCCATCCACATCAACAGGGCTGTAGTGGAGTGGGTCAAGAGCTTCAAGTTCCTCTGTGTCCACATCAATAAGGAATTAACATGGTCCACACACCAACAGTCGTGAAGACGGCACGACAATGCCTCTTCGCCCTCAGGAGGCTGAAAAGATTTGGCATGGGCCCTCAGATCCTCAAAAGGTTCTAGTTCTGCACCATTGTGACTATCTTGACTAGAGGTTGACCGATTTATGATTTTTCGAAGCCGATACCGATTATTGGAGGACCAAAAAAAAATGATACCGATTAAAATTGGCCACATATTTTTAATTGTATTTTATTGTTTTAATAGTGAAAACAGGTTTATACATTTTAACAAATTTATTTAAAAAAATATTTAAATACCTTCTTTAGATCCTTTGCTATGAGACTTGAAATTGAGCTCAGGTGCATCCTGTTTCCATTGATCACCCTTGAGATGTTTCGACAACTTCATTGGCATCCACCTGTGGTATATATTCAATTGATTGTACATGATTTATAAAAGGTCCCACACTTGACAGTGTAAGTCAGAGCATAAACCAAGCCATGAGTTTGAAGGAATTGTCCGTAGAGCTCAGAGACAGGATTGTGTCGAGGCACAGATCTGGGGAAGGGTACCAAAACATGTGTGCAGCATTTAAGGTCCCCAAGAACACAGTGGCCTCCATCATTCTTGAATGGAAGAAGTTTGGAACCACCAAGACTCTTCCTAGAGCTGGCCGCCCAGCCAAACTGAGCAACCGGGGGAGGTGAGGTGACCAAGAACCTGATGGTTACAGACAGAGCTCTAAAGTTCCTCTGTGGAGATGGGAGAACTTTCCAGAAGGACAACCATCTCTGCAGCACTCCATCAATCAGGCCTGTATGGTAGAGTGGCCAGAAGGAAGCCACTCCTTAGTAAAAGGTACATGAAAGCCAACTTGGAGTTTGCCAAAAGGCACCTAAAAAATCTCAGACCATGAGAAACAAGATTCTCTGGTCTGATGAAACCACGATTGAACTCTTTGGCCTGAATGCCAAGCGTCACATCTGGAAGAAACCTGGCACCAGCCATACGGTGAAGCATGGTAAGGGAACCATTATGCTGTGGGGGTGTTTTTCAGTGACAGGGACTGAGACAGTAGTCAGGATTGAGGAAAGATGAACGGAGCAAAGTACAGAGAGATCCTTGATGAAAACCTGCTCCAGAGTGCTCCGGAACTCAGACTGGGGGTGAAGTTTCACCTTCCAACAGGACAACGACCCTAAGCACACAGCCAAGACAACGCAGGAGTGTTGTCCTTGAGTGACCCAGCCAGAGCCCCGACTTAAACCCGATCAAACATCTCTAGAGACCTGAAAATAGCTATGCAGCAACGCTCCACGACCAACCTGACTAAGTTTGAGAGGATCTGCAGAGAAGAATGGGAGGAACTCCCAAATACAGGTGAGCCAAGCTTGTAGCGTCATTCCCAAGACTCAATGCTGTAATCGCTGCCAAAGGTGCTCCAACAAAGTACTGAGTAAAGGGTCTGAATACTTATGTAAATATGATACGTTTATTTTTAATAAATGAGCAGAAAATCCAAAAACCTGTTTTTGCTTTGTCATTATGGGGTATTGTGTATATTTAATACATTTTTGAATAAGGCTGTAACCTAACAAAATGTGAAAAAATTGAATGGTTCTGAATACTTTCCGAAGGCACTGTATATCACCAGAAGTACATTCCCCATGTATTCCTAATCTACATGTTTCTTTGGTTACGGTAGTTTATGTTAATACTTTCAATATTATTATTCCAGTCTTCCCATTATCATTGTCATAGTGGACACATTGTTTGCAGAGTGAACAACCTATGCTTCACTTGTGAGAAACAAGTTTTGGTTTATTTTATTCCATTTACTTGTTGTCAAATTTAGTCAGTCTTGTGTTTGGAGCGCTCGTGTCAATGTTGAGTTAGGCCTATAGGATATCTGGCCTGCACGTAAATGTAGGAATATAAATGTGGGTTTTTACATCCATAGTTCCTCAATGTATTTGAAAAAGCTTTCCAGCTCTCTCCCTTTCTAAAAACCACTCAGCGTGAAAGGGAAAAATGTAATGCTCAGATCCAGTGGAAACGTCATAAAATAGGCCTACGTGATTATTTCTGATCAGTGCTTGACTTGGACTGAAATAAGTTCTGGTACTCAATTTTGTGTGCTGATACTGTTCAAATGTAGGTGCAGGAGCTACACAATATTTTTGAGCTAATATTCTATAAGAGGAACAGGAGCTCAAGCAGTAGAAAATGTGAGGTGCCAGTACTCAGCTCCTGCCAAAGTCAAGCACTGCTTCTTATCCCTTGCGCAAATAGCCTACAGCGGTGTCTGTCCAGCGCTCACTGGCACGGAAGCTCAGAGCCCAGAATAAGTTTGCTAGTGCAAGCTTTGGGCTTGACCGAAGTTAATAGTAGTACAGTAGCACAACGTTTCAAGTTCATTGCTGACAGGACATGTTTAGCCAATGTGATTTATAGGATATTTAAAATAAGGACATTTTCTACTTGCAGGCTGCAATGTTTTTATTTGTTGGCTTTATGTAGGCTATTTTTTGATAGTAGGCAATGGCAATAAAAAAAGTAACTTCTAGGTTTGTATCCTGTTCATTCAGATGTGGACAGAATTGTGATGAACCAAATGACAATGTTTTTGAGATAGGAAGACGTTATTATAAATTAAACTGTTTCACTCAAATGTGCACATGAAAACCATAACTGGCACGCAGATCAGTAGAAACATCTGATTTGTTTTCATGTGCAGTGCCTTCAGAAAGATTAATTCCACATTTTGTTATGTTACAGCTTGATATAAAAATGAATTAAATATACATGACCGTTCAAAGGTTTAGGGTCATTTAGAAATATCCTTGTTTTGTCCATTAAAATAACATAAAATTGATCAGCAATACAGTGTAGACATTGTTAATGTTGTAAATTACTATGGTAGCTAGAAACGGTAGATATTTAATGGAATATCTACGTAGGCGTACAGAGGCCCATTATCAGCAACCATCATTCCTGTGTTTCAATGGCGCGTTGTGTTAGCTAATCCAAGTTTATCATTTTAAAAGGCTAATTGATCATTAGAAACCCGTTTGCAATTATGTTAGCACAGCTGAAAACTGCAATAAAAAAAACTGGCCTTCTTCAGACTAGTTGAGTATCTGGGGCATCTGCATTTGTGAGTTTGATTACAGGCTCAAAATGGCCAGAAACAAAGAACTTTCTTCTGAAACTCGTCATTCTATTCTGAGAAATGAAGGCTATTCCATGTGAGAATTTGGCAAGAAACTGAAGATCTTGTACAACGATGTGTACTACTCCTGTCACAGAACAGCGCAAACCCCAGAGCACAAATGAGAAAGAGGTTTGAGAAACAGATGCCTCACAAGTCCTCAACTGGCAGCTTCATTAAATAGTACACGCAAAAGACCAGTCTCATCGTCAACAGTGAAGAGGCAACTGACTCCAGGAGTTGCAAAGAAAAAGCCATATTTCAGACTGGCCAATAATAAAAAAAGATTAAGATGGGCAAAAGAACACAGACACTGGACAGAGGAAGATTGGAAAAAGTGTTATAGACAGACAAATCTAAGTTTGAGGTGTTCGGATCACAAAGAAGAACAATCGTGAAACGCAGAAAAAAATGAAAAGCTGCTGGAGGTGTGCTTGACACCATCTGTCAAGCATGGTGGAGGCAATGTGATGGTCTGGAGGTGCTTTGGTGGTGGTAAAGTGGGAGATTTGTACAGGGTAAAAGGGATCTTGAAGAAGGAAGGCTATCACTCCATTTTGCAACGCCATGCCATACCCTGTGGACAGTGCTTAATTGGAGCCAATTTCTTCCTACATCAGGACAATGACCCAAAGCACAGCTCCAAACTATGCAATAACTATTTAGGGAAGAAGCAGTCAGCTGGTATTCTGTCTATAATGGAGTGGCCAGCACAGTCACCGGATCTAAACACTATTGAGCTGTTGTGGGAGCAGCTTGACCACATGGTACGTAAGAAGTGCCAATCAAGCCAATCCAACTTGTAGGAGTGCTTCAGGAAGCATGGGGTGAAATCTCTTCAGATTACCTCAACAAATTGACAACTAGAATGGGAAGGTCTGCAAGGCTATAATTGCTGCAAATGGAGGACATTCAAATGTATAACCTTGTCAACATCTTGACTATATTTCCTATTAATTTTGCAACTCATTTCATTTGAGTTTATTAGTATAGTTTTCATGGAAAACAAGGACATTTCTAAGTGATCCCAAAACGTTTGAACACACAATACCCCATAATGATCAAGTGCAAACATGTTTTTTGACATTTAAGAAAATTTACTGAAAATGAAATATAATTTACAGAAGTATTCACACCTAAGTCGATACTTTGTAGAATCACCTTTGAGAAAGGATTGCGTGACGACTAACTTAGCAACCGAGAGACGCAGCGTGACAACGTGAACGCAATGGTCGACAGTCTGCTGGGTGGGGCATTTTACGTTCCTTTATTCATCGGATTCCTATCTCCTTTCTATAATATCTCTGGCAACAGCACCATGTAATGCACCCTGGTCGAAATAGGCAGAAAAATATGAAAAGAAATTGCTAGAACCTCCGTTAAATTGCACATTTCTAGAGATAGGAATATCGCAAAAATATACTCAATGGCTCATTCAAGAGAAGACATCTTCCCGAGTTATGACATTGGCCAGTATTGAAATCTGACTTGTATGATCAAATCTAATTTTATTAGTCACATGAGCCGAATACAACAGGTATTCAGGTAGACCTTGAATGCTTACTTAACCAACAATGCAGGTAAAAAAATAAAACAATAATAATGAATTAATAGGAATACAAAGTAGATTGCAAAAATGATCTATTAACTTCCAGTGTAGTATGAGCGACTTTATCACAGTGCTACATCATACCGGACAGATTTCTGCCTGCTTGAATGCCAACAACTCAGAAACACGTGAAAACATGAAATGCATAAAAAACAATATAACATTCAAAATGAGTGAACCTTTCCTTTAACAGAGTATGAACTTTTAAAAGTAAGGGTTTTCACTGTGCAGTTACTTTAAAGGTGCAATACTTTATGCAGAAATCGCATTTCTGGTTGCTAAATTTTAAATATATCACCTAATTTCAAGTTTATGGGACCAAACAAGAAGTCATTGTGTAGAGAATAATTGTACCATCTAAACCTCTGTGAAATATTTTCCATAACCATAAATATAGTTTAAGCGGTTTGAGCTGGTGTACAAAACCGAAAGTAAAAGATGCAAAAATTAAAAATAATGGAACGCATAGAAATAGAACACACAGAACAGATCTACTGCTTCTTGGACTTGCTTTCAATGAAAGATCTATAACTCATATTCTATGTTAATTTGGTCAGGTCACCCAAAAAGTTACATATTGCAGCTTTAAGTAATTGTGATGTCATCAGCAAAAATGGGGTTGTGGGTGAGGCTGAGCATTCATGCCACAGTGAACCCGGCACCTAAGTCAAGTACAGTGACTTTGCATTTCAACATGCATGCCTGGTCTGCTTCCCCAGGCCCATTCCAGTTCTTACCACCCTGCCCCTACCTCAACCCCAAACGACACACAAGTTTGCTCGCCGGCAAACATACACAAACACCAATGACAGTAAAAAATAAAAAAACAGAGACAAGAAAACACACTATAGTGCATTCTGAACTGGTGATTTTATACCAAATATGTCCCTCAGCTAGTCTGTGTATCTAAACGTTGCCTGGCCCTCCACTCCTCAGCCAGCCAGCTGGCCCACTGAAAGAGCACATTCTTCCATCTGCTCCTCACCACTACTCTGTCACAGAGGACAGAGAGACTAGATGCTGTTCACAAGGAACCACCTAATCAAATGCCAACTTTGACATAACGTTTTTTATGAAAATCATATATGACTGACTGACAAGCCAACAATGACTTATTCTGACCCCCCAAGTGCTTGTTGAGCCTCTCCTGAAATCATAAATGGCAACCAGAAAACACATGCCATGTGTTTGATAAAATGGTTACAGAAGTAAACACTAAGTATTTCATAATCATATAGATATTTTACATACTGAACAAAAATATAAAAACCCAACATGTAAAGTGTTGGTCCCATTTTTCATGAGCTGAAATTAAAGATCCCAGAAATGTTCCATACGCACAAAAAGCTTATTTCTCTCAAATGTTGTGCACAAATTTGCTTACATCCCTATTAGTGAGAATTTCTCCTTTGCCACAATAATCCATCCACCTGACAGGTGTGGCATATCAAGAAGCTGATAAAACAGCATGATGATTACACATGTGCACCTTGTACTGGGGACAATAAAAGGCCACTCTAAAATGTGCAGTTGTGTCACACAACACAATACCACAGACGTCTCAAGTTGAGGGAGCGCGTAATTGGCATGATGACTGCAGGAATGTTCAACAGAGGTGTTGCCAGATAATTTAATGTATTTTTTTTTTACCATAAGCCATCTCCAACATAATTTTAGAGAATTTGGCAGTACATTCAACCGGACTTACAACCACAGACCACATGTAACCACGCCAGCACAGGACCTCCACATACATACAGGACCTCCACATACAGGACCTCCACATACAGCATCTTCAACTGCAGGATTGTATGGCGGGAGGTGGGTGCCGAGGAGTATTTATGTCTGTAATAAAGCCTTGTTGTGGGGAAAAACAAATTCTGATTGGCTGGGCATAGATCCCCAGTGGGTGGACCGGACTCAAGTGGGTGGGCCTATGCCTTTCCAGGCCCACCCATGGCTGCGCCTCTGCCCAGTCGTGAAATCCATAAATATGGGCCTAATTTATTTCAATTGACTTGATTTCCTTTATTGAACTAACTCAGTAAAATCGTTTATATTTTTGTTCGGTATAGTTAGCTACCCGCATCAGACATCTCACATATCTATTTTATACCCCTATCCGAGACCGATTTTTAAAATATAAATATATATATTAAAATGGATTATTCCTACAAACACAGTCACGGTTTCATAGATGAGACATTCCTTACTGTCTAGTCATGTACGTTAGCTAACTAGTAGATTTGCTAGCTGGGTAAAGAAAGATAAAGCAAAAGTGAATTGTACTGCGACGTTAGCGCACAATCTGGCGGCATGCTTGTAATCGGTACGGGTAGCTAAAGTAATCTAAGTGCACTTGGAACATGACTTGGCTAGATAGCTAAGGGGTTGCGGACCAGCTACTGCAGCTAGCAAAGTTAGCAAATATGGAAACTTTGAAAAAGTGTGGTTACAGTGTCCACAAACACTATACACAAAATGCGAACGTGTTGAATTGTCTTACCGATAAATGAGTTAGGTGAAAGCCAGCAATAACAGGCATCGGTTTCATTTTCGTACTAGCTAAAACTAGCTAGGCTATGCTAGCAAACAAGCGAGGGAAGGACAAGACTTATGTCTGGCTAGAGCGCGAGACTGTATACGTGTCTGTTAGCAAACACGCATTAGCTCGAGCTAGTCCCGATGAACTTTCTTAGCAAGCAAGTTGCCCAACTACAACTTTGAAGTCGTTAAAAAAAGGATGTTGACATAAGAGACTCTCACCTGTGGTCAGGTTGTCGCTGTATCTGAATGGCACTCGTAAAATGTAAACCAAAAATAACCATAACAGAGAACCAGGTAGTCAGAAGTATGTCCAAGACCAGGCAATGGAGGACTTGAGTTGCTCTATTAATATGCCTGTCCCATTTTCAGCCATGATACTCTGGGCTCTCAGTGTATTCTGGGACGATGTATGATACTTCAATGACTTTCAAGGATGGAAACATATGGCTTCTTTGATGAAACCTGTCATTTGAGAGTTTATTAGTATAGTGCAACAAAACATACACAAAAACATATTCAAATTATTTATGAAAGATGACTATCTTCCACCTTTTTAAAAATGAGAACAAGGCAACAGTTGTCCCCCAGAGGGCCAATTAGTGACAACAATTCAAACTCAAACAGGACAGGGGATATACTGTACTTGTTCAATTTTTGGAATTTCAGTTGATCACTATAGACTCCCCTTGGGCCTATCAGTGTCATTTTGTAAATGCCAGATCTTTATGGCATCATTCACCCAAAATCAGGCCAGTGTTGGCTGAGATATATTGTGTGTGACTATCATACGAATGGACTGAGACAGATCCATAGTCTCCCTCCGATTTCATTGTGGGGGACAATAACAATGTTTTAGCCCTCCACCGTGAAAATAGAAACAAGAAATAAGCTAAAGATAAAGGACAGAGCCCTCCACACAACCTCTCCAATCAGTCTTGCGAGAAAGAGTGACAGCTTAGTAAATTCTGTCTCGTATGACTGCTCAGTGTATCACTGACCATGATACAAAAAAAAAAGCCAACAGTAAACATTTAGTCCCCCACGAATGATGCAGCGCCCCCCTTGGGCCAATCAGTGTAATTTATTAAATGACATCTCTATGGCAAGTCGCATCATTCACCCAAGTTTCATCAACATTGTGCGATTGGTGTCTGAGATATCACGTGTGACTAACGTACATACAGTTAATTACTATAGCGCCCTGCTTGTGCCAATCAGTGTAATTTTGTAAATGCTGGATCTCTATGGCAAGATGCTTCATTCATCCAAGTTTAATCAAAATTGGGCCAGTGGTCGACCGGGAGGTCCGTGGGGCGACGCACAATTGGCCTAGCGTCGCCCGGGTTAGGGAGGGCTTGGTCGGTAGGGGTGTCCTTGTCTCATCGCGCACCAGCGACTCCTGTGGCGGGCTGGGCGCAGTGTACGCTAGCCAAGGTAAACAAGGTGCACGGTGTTTCCTCCGGCGCATTGGTGCGGCTGGCTTCCGGGTTGGATGTGCGCTATGTTAAAGAAGCAGCGGCTTGGTTGGTTGTGTATCGGAGGACGCATGACTTTCAACCTTCGTCTCTCCCGAGCCCGTACGGGAGTTGTAGCGATGAGACAAGATAGTAGCTACTACAACAATTGGATACTACGAAATTGGGGAGAAAAAGGGGTAAAATTCAAAAAAAAAAATTGGGCCAGTGGTGTCTGAGAAATCACATGGGTTATCCCTGACCATGTGTGCCAAAATTCAGCATTCTTAGTCAGATCAAGAGATATAAACGTGTGCCCATTATAGCACCACTGTGTGGTTGATATGAATGTTCTTGCATATGTTGATTATTGACAGTGTTTGCAACATGTACCAAATTGTGCTACGAATATCCTTGACTGATTTATATGCATTTATGTGCCAGGCCACACCCATGTGAATGTTTATGTTTTTAGGTACTATTCTGGAAAATATTGCCCATATTGTCCATTGATACCACATATCAAGTTTCGTTCTAATCGGTCATTCGGTGCCAGAAGAGCAGCGTTTTATTTTTATTTACGTTATATAAAAATATATATATATTTAACCCCCCCCCCCCCTCCCTTCATAGGACAAACATCTTATTTTTTTACAGCTTTTTTGCTGCATATACAGTGGGGAGAACAAGTATTTGATACACTGCCGATTTTGCAGGTTTTCCTACTTACAAAGCATGTAAAGGTCTGTCATTTTTATCATAGGTACAATTCAACTGTGAGAGACGGAATCTAAAACAAAAATCCAGAAAATCATATTGTATGATTTTTAAGTAATTAATTTGCATTTTATTGCATGACATAAATATTTGATACATCAGAAGAGCATAACTTAATATTTGGTACAGAAACCTTTGTTTGCAATTACAGAGATCATATGTTTCCTGTAGTTCTTGACCAGGTTTGTACACACTGCAGCAGGGATTTTGGCCCACTCCTCCATACAGACCTTCTCCAGATCCTTCAGGTTTCGGGGCTGTCGCTGGGCAATACGGACTTTCAGCTCCCTCCAAAGATTTTCTATTGGGTTCAGGTTTGGAGACTGGCTAGGCCACTCCAGGACCTTGAGATGCTTCTTACGGAGCCACTCCTTAGTTGCCCTGGCTGTGTGTTTCGGGTCATTGTCATGCTGGAAGACCCAGCCACGACCCATCTTCAATGCTCTTACTGAGGGAAAGAGGTTGTAGGCCAAGATCTCGCGATACATGGCCCCATCCATCCTCCCCTCAATACGGTGCAGTCGTCCTGTCCCCTTTGCAGAAAAGCATCCCCAAAGAATGATGTTTCCACCTCCATGCTTCAAGGTTGTGGTGGTGCTCTTGGGGTTGTACTCATCCTTCTTCTTCCAGCGAGTGGAGTTTCTAATCATATAGTATCCACAGATGGTGAGCTAAAGATGATAACCTTTCCTATGAGTATTAGTATTTTATTTATTGACTGACTATGGCTTTCCAAATCGCCCAACACTGCTATTTGTAAGGTTAATTTTAATTGCATGTTGTGATTTTTTTAAAGCATTCCTGACCCTGTGACCAGAAACAAGCTACAAAGGGGCAATACCAGAATAAATTATCTATTGATTCTGTCTCATCGCAACAAAATCTGCAGAGCTGATGTTGTTGTTTACCCCATATATATAGCATTATGTGGGTGGCAAGAATGTTATATAATCATTTAAATTGAAAAACTCAAAGTGTTGAATCAATTGTAGTTTTTTGTACCAGTTCATAAACCATGTGTTGGTATTGGAATTGTGTTGGAATTGGTACATTGAAAAGCTCCTCCCATTTATTTTACAACATGCATTGCTCAGCTGTCAACATATTTGTCCTCAGATGAAACTGTTATATTTTTCTATTTATGCCAGTTCCTTTCAGCCAATTTGTATCTTTAATATATGGCAGGAGAACAAGTTCCCTACCTTCTCAATTTTCCACTTTCCTCTTCCATTTATTTGGTAGTGCTGCAATCAGTTGGTTGTAAATTTGGATTAAGTAGTTATTCCCATTTTCAATAACTGCATATGTGACATACAGCTGAAGTTGGAAGTTTGCATACACAGGTTGGAGTCATTGAAACTCGTTTTTCAACCACTCCACAAATTTCTTGTTAACAAACTACAGTTTTGGCAAGTAGGTTAGGACATCTACTTTGTGCATGACACAAGTAATTTTTCCAACAATTGTTAACAGAAAGATTATTTCACTTACAACTCACATTATCACAATTCCAGTGGGTCAGAAGTTTACATACACCAAGTTGACTGTGCCTTTAAACAGCTTGGAAAATTCCAGAAAATTATGTCATGGCTTTAGAAGCTTCTGATAGGCTAATTGACATAATTTGAGTCAATTGGAGGTGTACCTGTGGATGTATTTCAAGGCCTACCTTCAAACTCAGTGCCTCTTTGCTTGACATCATGGGAAAATCAAATGAAATCAGCCAAGACCTCAGAAAAAAATTGTAGACCTCCACAAGTCTGATTCATCCTTGGGAGCAATTTCCAAATGCCTGAAGGTACCACGTTCATCTGTACCAACAATAGTACGCAAGTATAAACACCATGGGACCACGCAGCCGTCATACTGCTCAGGAAGGAGACGCGTTCTGTCTCCTAGAGATGAACGTACTTTGGTGCGAAAACTGCAAATCAATCCCAGAACAACAACAAAGGACCTTGTGAAGATGCTGGAAGAAACGGGTACAACGTATCTATATCCATAGTAAAACGAGTCCTATATCGACATAACCTGAAAGGCCGCTCAGCAAGGAAGAAGCCACTGCTCCAAAACCGACATTAAAAAAGCCAGGCTACGGTTTGCAACTGCACATGGGGACAAAGATTGTACTTTTTGGAGAAATGTCTTCTGGTCTGATGAAACAAAAATAGGACCGTTTGGCCATAATGACCATCGTTATGTTTGGAGGAAAAAGGGGGAGGCTTGCCAGCTGAAGAACACCATCCCAACTGTGAAGCACAGGGGTGGCAGCATCATGTTTTGGGGGTGCTTTGCTGCAGGAGGGACTGGTGCACTTCACAAAATAGATGGCTTCATGAGGGAGGAAAATTACGTGGATATATTGAAGCAACATCTCAAGACATCAGTCTGGAAGTTAAAGCTTGGTCACACATTGTTATTCCAAATGGACAATGACCCCAAGCATACTTCCAAAGTTGTGGAAAAAAAGACAACAAAGTCCAGGTATTGAAGTAGTCATCACAAAGTCCTGACCTCAATCCCATAGAAAATTTGTTGGCAGAACTGAAAAAGAATGTGCAAGCAAGGAGGCCTACAAACCTGACTCAGTTACACCAGCTCTGTCAGGAGGAATGGGCCAAAATTCACCCAATTTATTGTGGGAAGCTTGTGGAAGTCTACCCAAAATGTTTGACCCAAGTTAAACAATTTAAAGGTAATGCTAAAACATACTAATTGAGTGTATGTAAACTTCTGACCCACTAGGAATGTGATGAAATAAATAAAAGCTGTAATAAATCGTTCTCTCCACTATTCTGACATTTCACATTCTTAAAATAAAGTGGTGATCCTAACTGACCTAAAACAGGGAATTTTTACTAGGATTAAATGTCAGGAATTGTGAAAAACTGAGTTTAAATGTATTTGGCTAAGGTGTATGTAAACCTCCGACTTCAACTGTAACTCTTCCATTTCTATTCATAATACCATTATGAAATATAAAACCATTTTAAAAAAATCCATAAAGAATGTTTTTTATTTATCAGTAGAAATATAACCATAACATTTGTTGTAATATTTGTTATATTTTCTGGAGTATAACAAATTCTAACCAGCTTTGTTTTTTCTTGTTCAAGAAAGGGCGATACTTTAAACAAAATTTAATTTTCAATTAGTTGGAAATGAGAAGTTATAATCTTTTTTCAAGGCAAAACAGCAATTTTTGAACAAAGGATGAGCCTTAATAATCTACTGGAGAACCATTTCACAAGTATAATTTATGTATGAGTGAAGCTTTTAGTGAGATGTTTAAAGCTTTAATATTTAATAATTTTAGCCCCCCAAACTCATATTCATTATGCTTAGCATTCCAAATAAAATTAAATATTTTGTTGCTCATATTATTTAAAAAATGAGTAATTTGGAGTAGGCAGTGCCATTAGTAAGTAAGTAAACTGTGATAGGACCAAAGAGTTAATCAATGTGATTTTAACATAAATAGACAAGTATGTACCTCTCCATGGTGCAGAATATTATCTTTTTTTATTTTATTTTTTACTTTCTATTGAAAGTGGTACGTTCATTTATATTTTTTGAGATTTGAATACCAAGTATGTCTACTTCACTATCTGCCCATGTTACTGGTAAACTATAAGGTAGTGTAAACACTGTTTTTTAACAATACGTAATATGGTAAACTGGTCATAATTCGTTTTTAATCCAAAAAGGCTAGAAAAGTGATCAAGCTCTTCAATGAGACTGCAGGGATCCAGATTGCAGACTTAAGAAAAAACTAGAGTCATCGGCAAACATTGACACTTTTTGTCTTGATGTTCTTGTTGGATCTAATTTTTAAAGCTAACATTTCAATGGCCATAATAAATAGATATGGAGCCAACGAACAGCCTTGTTTTACTCCTCTTAAAAGCTCAATACATTCTGAGAAGTAACCATTATTTAGTATTTAACATCTGGGGTTGACTTTAACCCATTGTATAAGAGATTCACTAAAATTAAAGTAATCCAGGTGGCAGGTAGCCTAGTGGTTAGAGCGTTGGGTCAGTAACCGAAAGGTTGCTAAATCGAATCCCCGAGCTGACAAGGTAAAAATCTGTTGTTCTGCCCCTGAACAAGGCAGTTAACCCACTGTTCCTAGGCCGTCATTGTAAATAATAATTTGTTCTTAACTGACTTGCCTAATTAAATACAACATTTAATTAGGCAAAATACAAATTCTAGTCGTACTTTATCAACCGCCTTTTCAAAATCTGCTATGAAGACCTGGTATCTTCGATGTTTCATAATGTTAAATTGTTTCAAGTAATTGTCGTATATTATCTCCAATATATCGTCCATGTAAAAAATCAGTCTGATCAGGATGAACAATATCTGGTAAAACCTTTTTTATTCCCATGCATTTCGCCAGGATTTTCACATTGCAACATTGATTTGTTAGAGGCCTCCAGTATTTTAAATGGACTGGATCTTTATACAACCACCTGTTTTAGTAGTAGTGAAATCAGACCTTATTCCTGAAAGTACCTGAAAGTCTACCATTTGTATGAGAGTAATTAAAACATGCTAATTATGGATATTTGAGTGCATCAAAAAAAGTTGGATATACCTCCCCTGGTATACAGTATTTTTTTTTCTTCTGTAAATTGGCCTTCACACAGGGCTTTCTGTCAATTTGTTCATTTTGGATTATTATTAGGAAAGAAATCCTTACAGTTAACATCCTTCAGTGGAAATGGAGGAGACTGAAAAGAAAACATGTGCTTAATATTTTGCTTCCTCTTTCAAAATATAATTTGGTCAATCATGGATAACTATTTGTTACGAGTTTCTGTGAATTATTTTTGGTAGAATTTCTATGTTGAAGATTTAAAAAAAGGTTGTGCATTTTTCACAATTTTCCACCCAATTCGCTTTATTTTTGTAATACATTACACTTCTTGAATAAGTACCTCCAATTATTTTTGTTTTTCCTCTAAACTATTTTGTGCTTCTATAGTACAGTTCCCATGACCATCGACCTGCGCTGTTACTTCTTCTATTTCCTTTATTAGTCTAATCTCTTTTGACCTAAACTGTTTTTGTTTTAATGATGAGTATTGTATTGAATGGCCTCAAAGTACATTTGAAAGTGTCCCATACAATAAGGGGATCTGCTGTACCTATGTTGTATAAAAAAAGTAAATTCATTATTTTGTCATAGTTCAGAACAAATTGTCATCCAATGGGCTTTCATAAAATGTCCAATATCCCCGTCCACTTGGAAATTCTGTAAGAGTTATATGGAGGCCAAATAGGTCCGATCACATAGATGGTGGTCCGATCGCATTTGATGCCAGCAAGAATGAGACTAGGAAGTAATCAAGACGGCTAGCTTGATTAAGCCTCCTCCATGTATATCTCACTAGTTCAGGGTTTTTCAACCTCCATATATCCACTAGTTCTAATGTATCCATGATCTTTGTGATCTCCTGAAGTGTTTGAGGGTGATAGTTTGTAGTGATTTCCTTTACGGTCCATTGAGATACTTAAAACCGTATTATAATCTCCCACCATAATAATAGATTGTTTCATTGCTTGTGATCTCAATAGATTATTATATATATTTTCAAAAAAGTGTGGATCATTATTATTTGGCCCATATAGATTAATTAGCCAGAACTGTTTTTGGTCCAATAACATATTTAAAATAATTTCCTTGCAGATCTGTTTGCACAATTGGATCAACATTTGTATTAATTAGTATAATCAACCCTTTTGAGTTTCTTTGCCCATGACACAAATATATTTCTCCCACCCAGTACTTTTTCCACCCAACCTCATCTATATTTGTAGAATGAGTTTCCTGTAAACAATAGATATTATATTCTCTCTTTTACCCACATACATTTTTTCATTTTTATGATATGCTAAGCCATTACAATTATAATTTGCTATACTTATTTCCCCACTTACCATAATGATTCTCAAGTTTAAATTCTACTTACATGTATCACAACCAATGTTTGTAAACTTACCATTAAAAGGCATCATGATGATTAAGTGTCTATGTAAACTCAGCAAAAAAAGAAACGTCTCTTTTTGAGGATCCTGTCTTTCAAAGATAATTTGTAAAAATCCAAATAGCTTCACAGAACTTCATTGTAAAGGGTTTAAACACTGTTTCTCATGCTTGTTCAATGAACCATAAACAATTAATGAACATACACCTGTGGAACGGTCGTTAAAACACTAACAGCTTACAGATGGTAGGCCATTAAGGTCACAGTTATGAAAACTTAGGACACTACAGAGGCCTTTCTACTGACTCTGAAAAACACCAAAATAAATATACCCAGGGTCTCTGCTCATCTTCATGAACGTGCCTTAGGCATACTGCAAGGAGGCATGAGGACTGCAGATGTGGCCAGGGCAATAAATTGCAATGTCCGTACTGTGAGAAGCCTAAGACAGCGCTACAGGGAGACATGACGGACAACTTCTCGTCCTCGCAGTGGCAGACCATGTGTAACACCTGCACAGGATCAGTACATCGGAACATCACACCAGCGGGACAGGTACAGGATGGCAACAACAACTGCCCAAGTTACACCAGGAATGCACAAGGCCTGTACTCTGGAGTGGGATCGATTTGGAGGTGGAGGGTCCGTCATGGTCTGGGGCTGTGTGTCACATCATCATCGGACTGAGCTTGTTGTCATTGCAGGCAATATCAATGCTGTGCGTTACAGGGAAGACATCCTCCTCCCTTATGTGGTACCCTTCCTGCAGGCTCATCCTGATATGACCCTCCAGCATGACAATGCCACCAGCCATACTGCTCGTTCTGTGCGTGATTTCCTGCAAGACAGGAATGTCAGTGTTCTGCCATGGCCAGTGAAGAGCCCGGATCTCAAGCCCATTGAGCACGTCTGGGACCTGTTGGATCGGAGGGTGAGGGCTAGGGCCATTCCCCCCAGAAATGTCCGGGAACTTGCAGTTGCCTTGGTGGAAGAGTGGGGTAACATCTCACAGCAAGAACTGGCAAATCTGGTGCAGTCCATGAGGAGGAGATGCACTGCAGTACTTAACGTAGCTGGGGGCCACACCAGATACTGACTGTTACTTTTGATTTTGGCCCCCCCTTTGTTTAGGGACACATTATTCAATTTCTGTTAGTCACAGGTGGAACTTGTTCAGTTTATGTCTCAGTTGTTGATTCTTATATTCATTCAAATATTTACAAGTTTGCTGAATATATTCGCAGTTGACAGTGAGAGGACATTTCTTTTTTTGCTGAGTTTAGTTGTACCATAATTTGCACTGTTAAGTATACTGTAGCTGCAACTCTGTAAACCTCCAATTGTCCTAATATTCCACCCACTAAAACCTCTCCCCATATCTAGGTCTGCTGTCACGAAGAGCATCTCCCTGACTCATGACGCACCTTTGCGTCCTAAGGCAAACCCTTGGCCGACAATTGGCATTGGCCAGCGGGAAATATGGGCAGTCCCATGATAACATAAATATCTGAGGATGCTTGAGAATTTGCCAAATAACATGTAAAAGTCAGAAAAAAAATGGTAATAGGAATATTAATAGAAATAATATCACAATCTTATAAATGCATACTGATATTAGAAAGTCCTAGCAAGGTTATAAACTTGTCAGCCCAGCCTGCTCGGTTTATTGGATTCAATTGCTCAATTGTTTTGTTGAAAAAATATAACCTAAATATATCGCAAGACCAGTCCTTTTTTTTTAATGTCCATTACATGCAAGACATTTTATTTAGTTCTCATTATATCCTGTTGTATTCTGACAACAAAAAAAATAGGAAGAAGGAACATAGAATCTAACGGCCGCTAATGACTGCAAGTCAAATTAGTCTTAGGCATCACATTAGATCCTGTTGCGCAGCGTTTTAAGTTTCTCAAAAAATTCTAAATGTTTCATGCCTTTAGGTCAACTGGGGTGATCAGATTGGTAATTCATATCGATAGGTTTCTAACACCATTTCCACATTTGTAGCAATCTGAGACTAATCCGACCTGGATCAGGTTTCTGCAAATGTAGAAGTAGTGTTTAACATTAAACCCTATAACAGGAACCCTATCAAAAGGTCAAAATTGAGTGAGACACTTAATAGAAAAATGTGTAATTTAATGCAACAATGATGTGATTAATTGTAATTCAATCTCAAGGAAATAAATCACCAAACCGAAGGACAAGGATGTTTAATACAGGTATATATTACAATGTGCCATGTTATAATACAGTCAGGTCTGTCCTAATTCAAATTAAGACATACTTGTTTAATTTAATTGTAAATTGATTTGAACATTTTAATCCACATTTGGTAGCAATTAAACAGTTTTTAATAATTGAGCTTGTTAGGGTATTATAGGAACCATACTTTCACGGTGTCATGAAAGTTCAATTCAGAAATCGATGAATTAAGCTGCAGTTTAGCTTGGACGGTCACACAAACTGGAGATTTTAACGTACGGTCTGGGGTAAACGGTGTGGGGAGAACAAATAAGGGGACCAAGAAGAACATCGAGTGGTCGAAAATGACAGAGGTGACAAACCGCTCGTATAAAAGACGTCATTCTGATGTCATAAAAGTACAAGCCATTGAAAACAACGGAAGGACTCTTACAGTACAGGATTCTTTTCCTGCATTAGCCAATAAAGTCCTAATCTAAATGTATACACAGACAGATTCCTCAATAATAATTTCATCATTGCAATTGGTATAGTTTTTCTAGGGTCAACGGTGTGGTCTAACTACCATAATCATAAATATTGACACAACATTGTCACAAAATGTATATCAGGTTGTCAGGTTTGCATATGAAGGAAGCTCCACCACCCCTCTTCTAGGAAACACATCCTATTTGGCCAATAATATGATTATTTACTTTATCATCTATGTATTATACAGATTATCTTTTTAACTGTGTCTGTATAAAAGCATTAATAAAAGTAAACATCTTAATAAGTGTAATAATGTTTGACATTTTGTCCGTGAGACCAAACATTTTTCCGCTCCCATTTATCTAATTTGTACAAAGACGATACAATAATCCAGCCATGCAATGCTGGGCTTTTCTGTTTTGTTTGTTTTAAGCGTTCTGCATCTCCTTGCCGATCTTGTAGCTCAGGATCTTGTTCCAGTCGATCTTGGTGCGCGTCACAGGAAGCTGGCGGCGTAAGGCTTTGAAGGTAGTGTCCGACATGGTCTGGTAATTCTCGTTGATGGCGGTCTGACGGGGAAAGAGGAGGGCGGAATTAGGGAGGGCTTTGGGGTGTCACAATAGAGATAGAAATTATTGTACTGAAATGCCTATTAGAATAATATTTAAAAAAATAAAATCCGGATAGAGAATTGCTCTTGACCAACCAAAATGATGCAAATGGACATTAAAATAAACATTCTACCACAGTAACCATGTTATTTTTGATAACCCATTTGATTCTGAGTTCGGACAATTATTTCTAAGATGCATACTTTCAGTTTTTCCAGCACTCACTTCACTCACACATAAGAGGGAGGCTTGCGCTACCGGTGCTAGCACATTTTTATTTATTTTATTTAACCTTTATTTAACCAGGAAGGGCTCATTGAGATTAAAATCCGTTTTTTAAGAGCTACCCTGGCCAAGATAGGCAGCACCAAGTCATTGCAAAAAAATTACAGACAGACATGAAAAACCACGAGTAATCTAGTAAACCATTGAATTCACAAGAGTATAAAACAGCAAATTAAAAACATTGACAGGTCAGGGAATCAGCCTCAAAATCCTTCATCAGTGATTTAAAAACACCAATCGGGACAAGTTCTTCCAGTTTAAAAGTATTTTGTAAGGTGTTCCAAGACGATGGCGCAGAGGACATAAAAGCCCTTTTACCAAATTCAGTTCGGACATTTGGAACAGTTAGCAGGATAAAGTCCAGCGAACAAAGAGAGTACCCACCACATTTCTGAACAATAAAATGCACAAATAAAAAGGTAGTAAACCCAAAATGGCTTTGTAAATAAAAATATACCAGTGACAGAGCCTACGAGTGACTAGAGAAGGACAGCCAACCCTGGTATACAAAGTGCAGTGGTGCGTAAGGGTGTTGCAGTTTAAAATAAATCTCAAAGTGCCATGGTAAAGAGTTTCAATTGATCTCAAACACTGAGCGGAAGCATTGATATATAGAATATCCCCATATTCTAGTAAAGGCATAAATGTAGCTGATACTAGCCTCCTTCTAGCTTCAAAAGAAAAACGAGCCTTATTCTTAAAATAAAATCCCAATTTCAGCTTCAATTTTTTGCAAGTTGTTGAATATGCAATTTAAAAAAGAGGCCGTCATCAATTAAAATTCCAAGATATTTATATGAGGTTACAACCTCAATCTCCTTGCCCTGACGGGTAGTAACAGGTGAAAGGTTCAGAGGTCTATTTCTTGCATTAGAAAACACCATTAGTTTAGTCAGTATTGAGGATAAGCTTCAATTGACACAAGGTATGTTGAACAGTATAAAAAGCAGTTTGCATGTTCTGGGAAGCTTTTGTAAGAGGCACAACAGTAAATAACAGTATCATCAGCATAAAAATTAAGTTGTGCATTTTGGACATTTTTGTCTAAATAATTTATATAAATAGTGAATAAGAGAGGACCAAGTACAGAGCCTTGGGGCACACCATTCAAGACAGACAATTTAACAGACATAAGCCCATCAAATTGAGTACACTGAGGTCTATCAGACAGATAGTTAGCAAACCATGCAACTGCATGCTCCGAAAGACCTACACTCGAAAATCTCTGCCTTAGTATAGCATGAACAACTGTATCAAAAGCCTTAGAGATCAATAAAAAGTGAGACACAGTGCTGTTTTTTGTCAATGGCTTCAGTGATATCATTTAAACCCTTCATGGCTGCTGTAATTGTGCTATGCTTCTTCCTGAAGCCCAATTGGTACATTGATAAAATAGAGTTAGTAAATAAAAACTTTTTTAGTTGTTCACTTACAAGGGTTTCAAGTATTTTCATCAGGGGTGACAGCTTTGAGATTGGCCTATAATTATTTAAGAGTTGGATCTCCCCCTTTTAAAAGTGGTAGGACAAATGCCGATTTCCAGATCTTTGGAATTTCATTACATTCCAGGGTTAGATTGAACAGAGAATTAAGTGGTTCAGCTATGAAATCAGCTGCCAGATTTAAAAAGCAGGGATCCAAAAGATCAGGACCTGCAGGCTTTCTCTGATCTAAGGATTTCAGGGCTTTATGTACCACCTGCACTGAGAATGGCAGGGTTGTACAGAGAGAGGACACTGAATCAAACAGCCTACCAGATGATACAAAGTGCTCATCGAAACATTTCAGTTTTGTCATATATAGCAACAGAGTCCTTCAAAACACATGACGTTAATTCATTAACATTACTGTCACCAGACATAGACTTAATAGCCTTCCAAAACTTTCTAGGGTCATTCAGGTTATCAGTGGTAACATACATAAAATATTCAGACTTGGTCTTCCTGAGAAGAAAATAACACTTGTTTCTTAACTGCCTAAAAATAAGCCAATCAGCATCAGAACATGATTTCCTTGCTTTAGCCCAGGCTAGATTACGGTCGTGAATAATACAAGACAGCTCAGAAGAAAACCATGGATTATCCCACCCTTTAACCCTGAACCTGCGGAATGGGGCATGTTTTTTTTACTATTTGGGAAAAACCATCATGAAAGAATTTCCAGGCAGTTTCACATGCACAGATAACACACACAGCTGGAACTCCGATTAAACTGTTTACATGTCCTAATTATTTCAAAATATTGCTCCGAAAAGCAGGTGTTTTAAATCGGCCTATGCTTACTATGATAATGACCTTATGCCCGATTAAGATAAGCAGAGTGAGGTGTTTACATGACTAATGCGATACTCTGCCTAATGCCATAATCAGTTTGATATCGAATTATTAGTGTGCACGTAAACTCACACAGTGAAAGAGAAGCCTGATTTTCACCACGATAGAACTGATACAAAAAAAGTTATTGTTGAGTGTTTTGTATTGACGTGTCCGGTCTTGTGGAAACATTTAGGTGCGCATTCCTGTAACTGCTATTTGAAGTGGGGACAATAGCACACCAACGTCAGGGCAGACTGGAGGGTTAAACGTGCACCGTTATAAAAACTAGACTCAAAAGTTGGTTGTTTTATTAAATGAAAAATGCCAAAATGTCATTGTATATTCTTGTAGTTAACAATGTCATAAGGATCATTTTCCATTGTTAAAATAGGCCTAAAAGAAAATTCTCAAAATTAACACTCACTTAAAGTAATCTATTCTGATATTCAATTAATCCCTTAACCGTGCCATCTCTAATAAGAACCACAATTGACAGGAACAGTTTCATGTGGCAATGGTTTCCAGATAATGTTTTGACGTTACACAAGAATATGAACACCTGACAGACATGTCATGTGACACTAATGGCAAAATATGACGCTTCATTATTGCATGTACTTCAAGTTACAGCAATTTGTATATGTACAGGTAACGGCCAAATGAATGGAAACACGAGTAAATGAGGGATACAAAGTATATTAAAAACAATTAACATCCCATAATGCTTAGGGTCACATAAAAAAGTGCTGGGCAAGCCATTATTTTGGCTACCAATGGCTATGTCCCCATAGGATGACAATGCCCTCATCTACAGGGGACGAGTGGTCACTGAATGGTTTGATGAGCATGAAAACAAATGTAAACCATATGCCATGGCCGTCTCAGACACCAGATCTCAACCCGATTGAAAACTTAGGGGAGATTCTGGGGTGGTGCTTGAGACAGCGTTTTCTACCACCATTAACAAAACACCACATTTCTCGTGGAAGAATGATGTTGCATCCCTCCAAGAGTTCCAGGCACTTGTAGCTTGTGGTGGTCCAACGGCCTATTAAGACACTTTATGTCAGCTTTTCCTTTATTTTGGCAGTTGTGCCCATATCAAACAATTCCCATTCCTAATCCCACACACACCTGGTAGTCGTTCTCCGCAGCCTCCATGATCTTGATGAACTCCTTTGCAGTTGCAGCTTCGTTCTGGCGGAGGGGAACAGAGTGGAAATCGGGAGGTGAAACAAGAGATGTCCAAGTAATGAGAATAAAAATGACATACCTGACCCAAATACTTTACAGCAGAGGAGTTCATTTCTGTGAATGTTTTCAATGGGGGTTGTTCCACATGTATTCTATTTAATAAAGCACTCACAGATATGGACATGGATTCCTGGACCTCTTTGTGGCTGACCAGCTGAACGTTGCCGTCTTCATAGTAATGAACCTACAACCAGACAGAGTAAAAAACAAAATTTAACCTGTATTTAACTAGGCAAGTCAGTTAAGAACAAATTCTTATTTACAATGACGGCCTACCCCGGCCAAACCCTAACGACGCTGGGCCAATTGTGCGCCGACCTATGGGACTCGCAATCACAGCCAGTAATGACACAGGCTGGAATCGAACCAAGGTCTGTAGTGACACCTCTAGCACTGAGATGCAGTGCCTTAGACCGCTGAGCCTCTAGCACTGTGTGATGATCCTAAATGTAACCTTGCCCAAATGTACACACACATACCGTGCCTTCAGAAAGTATTCATACCTCTCGACTTAGTGCACATTTTGTGGAGTTACAACCCAAAAGGGATCAAATAGATTTTTTTCCCCCTCACCCATCCACACACAATTCCCCATAATGAAAAAGTGAAAACATGTTTTGATTTTTTTGGGCTAATTTATAGAAAATGAAATACATAAATATCGCACTTACATAAATATTCAAACCCCATGTTAGAATCACCCTTGACAGTGATTACAGTCTTTCTGGGTAAGTCTCTAAGAGCTTTGCGCACCTGGACTGTACAATATTTGCACATTCATAAAAACAAATACTCAAGCTCTGTCAAGTTCGTTGTTGATCATTGCTAGACAGACATTTAAGTCTTGCCATAGGTTTCAGGCCAATTTAAGTCAAAACTGTAACTAGGCCAACCAGGAATATTCAATGTCATCTTGGTAAAGCAACTTCAGTGTATATTTGGCCTTGTGTTTTAGGCTATTCACCTGTTGAAAGGTGAATGTGTCTCCCTGTCTCTATTGGAAAGCAGACTGACCTAGGTTTTCCTCTAGGATTTTGCCTGTGCTTAGCTCTATTCCATTTATTTTTATCCTAAAAAAACTTCCTAGTCCTTGTCAATAACAAGCATACCCATAACATGATGCAGCCAATACCGTGCTAGAAAATATGAAGATGGGTACACAGTGATGTGTTGTCTTTACCCCCGACATATTCAGGACAAAAAAGTGAATTGCTTTGACCCATTTTTTTACAGTATTACTTTAGTGTCATGTTGCAAACAGGATGCATGTTTTGGAATATTTCTTATTCTGTTCAGCAGGGACCATCAACTAGATTTAGCCGTGGGACGATTTCTTCTTATGCGGAACATAATTACAAATCACTTGTAGACTACAAATTGACTGCAAGAAGCCCAAACAGATATAAGCTAAAGCAATCATTTCAAATCTTGCTCACATTTGTTTACGATCATGTGTCTCTCTATTATGCGCATGAATACTGATTTCCTGGTGTTTTTAATAGACTTATGTCCAATAAACTGTTTTGTTTTTGTTTGGAAAACTTGGGGGGGGGACAAATAAAACCCTTTGGCCTGCAGGCAGAGCCGCGAGTTGGGGAAACCTGCTGTACAGGCTTCCTTTTCACTCTGTCAATTAGGTTAGTATTGTGCAGCAACTACAATGTTGTTGATCCATCCTCAGTTCTCTCATATCACAGTCATTAAATCTATTTTTATGTCACCATTGGCCTCATGGTGAAACCCCTGAGTGGTTTCCTTCCTTTAAAGGCAACCGAGTTAGGAACGATGACTATCTTTGTAGTGACTAGGTGTATTGATACACCCTCCAAAGTGTAATCAAAGGGATAATCAACATCTGCTTTTCGTATTTTTACCAATAGGTGCCCTTCTTTGTGAGGCATTGGAAAACCTCCCTGGTCTTTGAGGTTCAATCTGTGGTTGAAATTCACTGCTCGACAAGACAGATAATTGTATGTGTAGGGTACAGAGATGAAGTAGTCATTTTTTTTTTAATCATGTTAAACCTCTTAAGTCTACCCCTTCCTTTTTCGAACATTCTGTTAAAAATCGCGCAACTTTTCAGCGTCCTGCTACTCATGCCAGGAATATAGTATATGCATATGATTAGTATGTGTGGATAGAAAACACTCTGAAGTTTCTAAAACTGGTTAAATCAAGGCTGTGACTATAACAGATCGTGTGTTTCATTGAAAAACGCAAGAAAAACTGCTCTCTGAAAGCTAAAAATAATTTCCATAAGTCACTTCCATGAGTTGTTAAAAGAGGGCAAAATTTAATATCGACCTGCATGCAATTCATACAAATTCCACACGATGTCGCCATTGTCGTCATTTTCAATTGAATTAATTGTTGGAAAATCCATCTATCTGGCATCCGTTTCTTCCAGTCTTCACCCGGATGTTGTTAATGTGGACATGGGCAGCCATTGATTTGCAAACGAGGAGCTATTGAATATACATCGCCCTGCAATCATTTTGATAGATTATAAACGTTTACTAATACCTAAAGTTGGATTACAAAAGGATTTCGAAGTGTTTTGTGAAAGTTTATCGTCAACTTTTTTAATTTAAAAAAATTACGCAGCGTTTAAAAACGATGTTTTTTTCTGAATGACACAGTTTCCATACAAAGCTATTTTGGGTATATATGGACCGATTTAAACGAAAAAAAGACCCAATAGTGATGTTTATGGGGCATATAGGAGTGCCAAGAAAGAAGCTCGTCAAAGGTAATGAATGTTTTATATTTTATTTCTGCGTTTTGTGCTGCGTCGGATAAGCAGAGTCTTTGTTTACGTCGCATTCAGGCATTTTCAGGTGGTGCATGCTATCAGATAATACCTTCTCATGCTTTCGCCGAAAAGCATTTTAAAAATCTGACTTGTTGGCTAGGTTCACAACGAGTGTAGCTTTAATTCAATACCCTGCTTGTGAATTTTGATCAAGGTTTGAGTTGTAACGAGTACATTTAGCATTTAGCGTAGCGCATTTGCATTTCCAGGTGTCTACTTGAGACATCTGCGTCTAAAGTATAGTCAAGAAGTTAAACACTATACTGCAATATTGTGACTTGTTATGCAAAGCTTTACCCCTGAACTTATTTAAGCTTGCCAATACAAAGGGGTAGAATATTTGTTTGATTCAAGACATTTCAGCTTGACATTTTTTATTAATTTATCAAAACAAAATTCCACTGTAGTCCATTACCTTCCAGTTCTGGTGGCATGCAGAAAACGGGTGTCTTTCCCATGGCTTTTCTTTAGCAAAATAACAGACTTCTGCTCACTTCTAAAGTGGATACATACTCAACTAAATTTGGAAAGTTTGGAGACAGCGACAAATGTGACAGAGGGGCGACTCCATGACCTGGAAACAGAGCACACTAAGCTAGAAACATTGCACACCATAAGGGTCCTCTCCAGAACGTATTTTGGTGTATGATTGTACGTCTCCACAGTTCTGAAGTCAAACTGCAAATTGTTCGCCTTGTAGCGGAATCGGGGGCTCTGATCTATGCAGAGAAGAGGATCAATATCTACCCAGATCGGAGTACAGAACTGCTCAAACAGAGGGCGACCTACAACGAAGTGAGATCCCAGCCACGCAAGCTAAACCTGAGACGCGGCTTCATCCACCCGGCAAAACTCAACTTTACCTTCCAGAAACACAACACACGTTTTCCACTGCCAAGGAGGCTCAAGACTTCTTTGATAAACACATCAAGTACAACACACGTTTTCCACTGCCAAGGAGGCTCAAGACTTCTTTGATAAACACATCAAGTACAACACACGTTTTCCACTGCCAAGGAGGCTCAAGACTTCTTTGATAAACACATCAAGTACAACACACGTTTTCCACTGCCAAGGAGGCTCAAGACTTCTTTGATAAACACATCAAGTACAACACACGTTTTCCACTGCCAAGGAGGCTCAAGACTTCTTTGATAAACACATCAAGTACACACGTTTTCCACTGCCAAGGAGGCTCAAGACTTTTGATAAACACATCAAGTACAACACACGTTTTCCACTGCCAAGGAGGCTCAAGACTTCTTTGATAAACACATCAAGTACAACACACGTTTTCCACTGCCAAGGAGGCTCAAGACTTTTGATAAACACATCAAGTACAACACACGTTTTCCACTGCCAAGGCGGCTCAAGACTTCTTTGATAAACACATCAAGTACAGCACACGTTTTCCACTGCCAAGGAGGCTCAAGACTTCTTTGATAAACACATCAAGTACAACACACGTTTTCCACTGCCAAGGAGGCTCAAGACTTCTTTGATAAACACATCAAGTACAACACACAAAAAGGACGAGGTGACAGATCTAGTCTAACCACAATTTTGCTGCCTCAATATTCAGGTATGCTATCCACGCAGCCTAGCCTATGGCTGTGACGATGCCCTCAGCATAAGACAATGATGAGGAAACCAAATTGGGTAAAAGGAACAACATTATTATTATTATTATTATTGCTGTACATTGGACTTCAGTTTTATCATATTGCCAATGTTCAAGGACATTTAAACATCGATGAATTAGCTATTAAATGGACAATATATTAAAGGTGCCATACAGACTGGGGTTGCATCCTTGTGGGCTAAACTGTTTAGGATCGATGTCCAGTCCCCTATGGGCTTCCACTAGGGCTGCCACCAATTAGTCGAATGGTAGATTGTTTGGTAGTTAGGCTGTTGGTCGACTGTGATTGTGTGTGGTACTGCTCGAACAACGCACACATACACTACCAGTCAAAAGTTTGGACACACCTACTCATTCAAGGGGATTTTCTTTATTTTTAACCAAAATGCGTTTGAGCCAGTCAGTTGTGTTGTGACAAGGTAGGGGTGGTATACAGAAGGCCCTATTTTGTAAAACACCAAGTCCATATTATAGCAAGAACAGCTGAAATAAGCAAAGAAACAACAGCCCATCATTACTTTGAGACATGAAAGTCAGTCAATGCGGAACATTTCAAGAACTTCGGAAGTTTCTTCAAGTGCAGTCGCAAAACCCATCAAGCGATAGGATGAAACTGGCTCTCATGAGGACCGCCACAGGAAAGGAAGACCCAGAGTTACCTCTGCTGCAGAGGATAAGTTCATTAGGAGTTACCAGCCTCAGAAAGTGCAGCCCAACTAAATGCTTCAGAGTTCAAGTAACAGACACATCTCAATATCAACTGTTCAGAGGAGACTGAGTCAGGCCTTTATAGTCAAATTGCTGCAAAGAAACCACTACTAAAGGACACCAATAATAAGAAGAGACTTGCTTGGGCCAAGACACATGAGCAATGGACATTAGACAGGTGGAAATCTGTCCTTTGGTCTGATGAGTCCAAAGTTTTGACTATTCGCTCCAACCGCCATGTCTATGTGAGCCGCAGAGTAGGTGAACGGATGACCTCTGCATGTGTGGTTCCCACGTAAAGCATGGAGGTGGTGGTGTGATGGTGTTTTGCTGGTGACACTGTTGGTGATTTATTTAGGATTCAAGGCACACTTAACCAGCATGGCTACCACATAATTCTGCAGTGCTATGCCATCCCACCTGGTTTGGGCTTAGTGGGACAATCATTTAACAACATTCAAAACAAAACCTTGACGCTGTGCAAGGGCTATTTGACCAAGGAGAGTGATGAGTGCTGCATCAGATGACATGGCCTCCACAATCACCCGACCTCAACCCAATTAGGTGGTTTGGGATGAATTGGACTGCAGAGTGAAGGAAAAGCAGCCAACAAGTGCTCATCATATGTGGGAACTCCCTCAAGACTGTTGGAAAAGCATTCCTCATGAAGCTGGTTGAGAGAATGCCAAGAGTGTGCAAAGGGTGGCTACTTTCATGAATAGTGGCAGAGACTCAGATGACCCCGGAGTCAACTCCAAAGAGACCACATTCAAGTCCTCCATCCCCCACTCATTCAAATTTAGGAACTGGTTCCTCCAGTCTGACACCTGCTGCTGTCTCTGGCTCTGGCTCCACACCCACACCAGGCCAAAATACATAACTGCAGACCTGAATGTGCCTCAGGACCAAAACAGCACAGCAGGGAGGTGTTGTACTCTGTGCCACAAGAAATCTCCCATCACCTGCACTACTTGTGCTGTTACCCTCTGCTTCACAGCAGAAAGAGACTGCTATGGGACTTGGCATCAGCAGCACAATCTGGTGTAGAGGACTGTGGGTGTACGAAATACTCTAATTGTATTATTATTTATTTTGTGGAGTGCGTGGAGTGTGCACTTTTGTGGAGTGTGCACTTATGTCATTAGATCAGTGTTGGCTGCTAACTTGGCCTTTATATTAAATAGTTCACTTCTGTGTCGGGAGGCGTTGGATCAGCTTTCTCGTCGCATCTCGTTAGTACCTTTTATGTAGGGAAGCTAATGAGCCATCATGTATTCCTGGGAGTGTGTACATTTCTATTTTTTTTTTTATTACCACAGCATTTTTGTATGTTCTCTATAGTTATGTACTTAAAAATGTATCAATTGACTAATTCGGCCACTTGGGTACATTTGGGCAAAGTAGTGAGGGACACCTGGGAGACTCATACTAAATATTATGTAGCTCTCTCATTCTTGAAATGTATCAGTCTAAAACTTTGCACACACACTGTTGCCCTCTTGTGGACAACACTTAAATTATCCTCAGCTTCCTCTCTCAATGTATGGCCTTTCTTTTGCATGTTTGTATTATCTTTTACCATATCTATTGTGTTATATTCTCCTACATTCATTTCACATTTCCACAAACTTCAAAGTGTTTCCTTTCGAATAGTATCAAGAATATGCATATCCTTGCTTCAGGTCCTGAGCTACAGGCAGCTAGATTTGAGTGTCATTTTAGGCGGAAATTGAAATGAAGGGTCCTATCCAGAAAAGGTTGAACGGAAGCAAACGGAATGAAAACAGGGATAAAATGACTAGAATGATAGAAACTGTTGGACTAATGATTACACCCTAGATTAGCTAGATGCAGACAATACTGTGCAAAGCAGTATTGAACGTGTCACTGTCTGTCATCTTGATTACTCACATTTTTCTCTCATCCTGTGCACCTGCATTGTAAACTTTCATTCGTAGGCTAGGTTGTAGCAACCCTCATGATGGTTATAGGGAAAATGTGTGTATCATGTACTAGCCTAAACCTATCGATGTTACATTGAGATGGGTGGATTTAAATAATGACAGTCATCTAATAAGCTGTAATAGAAAAAAGGCCATGCTCATAAAAAATGGTCTTCCCTCATCTTAAAATGGCACCGACCGCCACCGGTGTAGGCCAGTGACACATTTTAAAATTCAGGCTGTAACACAACAACATGTGGAAAAAGTAAAGGGGTGTGAATACTTTGAAGGCTCTGTATAAAATACGCACACACACACCTGGATTTTCATTATTCCGGCCACTTGAGTAGTGGAGGATCCGATGGTGAATTTCCACTCTGACCTCCAACGTCCATTCCTTTACAAAGAGAGAGAAAAGACGCAACATTTTTTACATCCACAAGCTCATACAAAGTGCGTCTGAATTTAGTGTTGTCTCCCTCTACCTCCACGACACAGCCAAGTCTTTCCTCAGCAGAAATCAGATCTTTACACTCAAGGAGCCTTAAGCCCAGTAAAAGCCCACCCACAAAGAGGATTGCCACAGCCCTTATCCAATTAAATTAACCGGATCAGCGCTGGCTCAACAAGGTAATGGGGGGCCACTGATCTCTAAACCAAAAGGCAGCGGTTAGCTAAGTACCAAACAAAGCAAGCTTAGTGTTGAAACAGTGTTTAGAGTGTAAACCAGACAATTGATGGTTCACAGGCTAAACATACTTTGATTCTGCCTGGAGAGATTTAGAAACCATTTACAGCACATTTGGGAAAGAATTCAGAACCCTTAACTTTATCCACATTTTGTTACGTTACAGCCTTACTCTAAAATGTATTAAATTATTCCACTCTCCCTAAATCGCTCTCCCTAAGCGATTACAGCCTTGAGTCTTCTTGGGTATGACGCTACCAGCTTGGCACACCTGTATTTGGTGAGTTTCTCCCATTCTTCTCTGCAGATCCTCTCAAGCTATGTCAGATTGGATGCGGAGCGCCACAGTTATTTTCAGGTCTCTCCAGAGATGTTTGATCGGGTTCAAGTCCAGGCACTGGTTAGGCCACTCAAGAACATTTAGAGACTTGTCCCGAAGCCACTCCTGCATCGTCTTGGCTGTGTGGTTAGAGTCATCATCCTGTTGGAAGGTGAACCTTCGTAGTCGGAGGTCCTGAGCACGCTGCAGCAGGTTTTACTTATGGATCTCTCTGTTATTGCTCCGTTCATCTTACCCTCGATCCTGACTAGTCTCCCAGTCCCTGCCACTAAAAAACATCCCCACAGCATGATGCTGCCACCGCCATGCCTCACCATAGGGATGGTGCCAGGTTGCCTCCAGATGTGACACTTGGCTTTCTGGCCAAAGAGTTCAATCTTGGTTTCATCAGACCAGAGCATCTTGTTTCTCATGGCCTGAGAGTCCTTTTGGCCGGAGAGTCCTTTTGGCTAACTTCAAGCAGGCAATCATGTGCCTTTTACTGAGGAGTGGCTTCCATCTACTATAAATGCCTGATTGGTTTGAGTACTGCAGAGATGGTTGTCCTTCTGAAAGGAACAGAGGAACTCTGGAGCTCTGTCAGAGTGACCATCAGGTTCCTGGTCAACTCTCTGACCAAGGCCCTTCTACACTGATTGCACAGTTTGGCCAGGCGGCCAGCTCTAGGAAGAGTCTTGGTGGTTCCAAACTTCTTCCATTTAAGAATGGAGGTCACTGTGTTCTTGGGGACCTTCAATGCTGCAGACATTTTTTGGTACCCTTCCCCAGATCTGTGCCTCGACACAATCCTGTCTCGGAGCTCTACGGACAATTCCTTCAACCTCATGGCTTGGTTTTTGCTCTGACATGCACTGTCAACCGTGGGACCTGATATAGACAGGTGTGTACCTTTCCAAATCATGTCCAATCAATTGAATTTACCACAGTTGGACACCAATCAAGTTATAGAAACATCTCAAGGATGAACAATGGAAACAGGATGAACCTGAGCTCAATTTCGAGTCTGTTTTTATTTGTAATAAATGTGCAACAATTCTAAACTTGTTTTCACTTTGCCATTATGAGCTATTGTGTTTGGATTGCTGATTATAAAAACTAAAAAAATGCAATCCATTTTAGAATAAGGCTGTAACGTAACAACATGTGGAAAAAGTCAAAAAGGTCTGAATACTTTCCGAAGGCATTGTAAACGATTAGAAACCTAAACTACAAATGTACTTCATCCCCCCCCGCATGTTTGATTCCAAAAATCCATACATACCAAAAGTTTTTTGGTTGAAACTGATGACACTCAATACACACGATGATGGTTTGATGTCCATCAATGGTTTTGCCGTAAATCTAAGGGGAGAAGCGACACATATTTTCAGTGAACTCCGTTATCACATAATATTAGCTACATGATCGAATGACAAATTCAACAGTGCAGGACCAGCCAAGAAAAAGGTGTTCTGCAGCCCAAACGTACCGTGCATACTCCGTTGGGGTAGTGCTCCTTGACGTAGGCCCGGACAGCACCGTCCACAGCAGTCCTCCAGCCCTCCATTGCTCCGTCCAAATCGTGTGGCTGTGGGTCGCTGGCTTCCTTCCTCAGATGGTCAAACTTAAAGGAGATCTTGTTTTTAGGGTCCAGGACCCTGCCGTTGCCCAGGTCTCCATGCTCTGTGATTAAGACCTGGAGAGGAGGAGGGAGGGAAGTAGGGGGAGGGGTCAAATGATTAGAGAAAATGGTTGTGTGGTTAAGAATAGGAATTACACTGAACAAAATATAAATCGCAACATGTAAAGTCCCATGTTTCATGAGTTGAAATGAAAGATCCCCGAAATTTTACATGCGCAGAAAATAAATTCTCATTTTGTGCACAAATTTGTTTACATCCCTATTAGTGAGAATTTCTCCTTTGCCAAGATAATCCATCCACCCGACAGGTGCGGCATATCAAGAAGCTGATTAAAACAGGTGCACCTTTTTAACATTTATTTTACCTTTATTTAACTAGGCAGTTAAGAACAAATCCTTATTTTCAATGACTGCCTTGTTCAGGGGCAGAACGCCAGATTTGTACCTTGTCGGCTCGGGGATTCGATCTTGCAATCGCTCGGTTACTAGTCCAACGCTCTAAGCACTAGGCTAAGCTGCCGCCCTTGTGCTGGGGACACTAACAGGCCACTAAAATGTACACAACAGGGATCAACACGGTTAACCGGGATCATTTCACATTTCCCGAAAAAATAAAATGACAAGACCTGGGAAATTACGACACACACCTTGACTCGGTACTGGTACCCCCTGTATATCGCCTCGTATTGTTGTGTCATTTTCTTGTCTTGATTTTTTATTTTCAATATTTTCTTAACTCTATTCCTTGAACTGTATTGTTGGTTAAGGGCTTGTAAATAAGCATTTCATGGTAATGTCTACACCTGTTTTATTCAGTGCATGTGACAAATAAAATTTGATTTTAAAACCCTAGGTTATATAGATTTTAACTCGTTAAGGACAACGCGGTGGAGTAGGTCGGCAGTGGATTGAGGAGACGAGGAAACAGCTATTGGGCCAAGAAAAAGCACAGAAGAAAGGGAAACTCACCTTAGTTATGATCAACTGAATGATGAAAATATTGGAATAAAGTAAGCTAATGCAATTGAAGGCATGTATCAAATTCTTGCTTATACTGATACCCCCAGTCATATGCAACCGTTATACTAATGTGTGTGGTCACCTGGCAGGTTGGGCTGCCTGGCTCATTGCGAACTGTGTGAAGACCATTTCTTCCTAACAAAAGACCAGAATTAATTTGCCAGAATTTTACATAATTATGACATAACATTGAAGGCTGTGCAATGTAACCGCAATATTTAGACTTAGGGATGCCACCCGTTCGATAAAATATGTAACGGTTCCATATTTCACTGAAAGAATAAATGTTTTGTTTTCGAAATTATACTTTCCGGATTTGACCATATTAATGAACTAAGGCTCGTATTTCTGTGTTTTATTATGTTATAATTAAGTCTATGATTTGATATTTGATAGAGCAGTCTGACTGAGCGGTGGTAGGCAGCAGCAGGCTCGTAAGCATTCATTCAAACAGCACTTTCCTGCGTTTGCCAGCAGCTCTTCGCAATGCTTCAAGCACAGTGCTGTTTATGACTTCAAGCCTATCAACTCCAGAGATTAGGCTGGCAATTCTATAGTGCCTGTAAGAACATCCAATAGTCAAAGGTATATGAAATACAAATGGTATAGAGCAAAATAGTCCTATAATTCCTATAATAACTACATCCTAAAACTTCTTAACTGGGAATATTGAAGACTCATGTTAAAAGGAACCACCATGCTGCTTCGAGTGTGGCTGTTGTCGATGTGTTCCTGGTTCGAGCCCAAGTAGGAGCGAGGAGAGGGACGGAAGCTATACCGTTACACTGGCAATACTAAAGTGCCTATAAGAACATCCAATAGTCAAAGGTATATGGAATACATATGGTATAGAGAGAAATAGTCCTATAAAAACTATATTAACTACAACCTAAAACCTCTTACCTTGGAATATTTAAGTCTCATGTTAAAAGGAACCACCAGCTCTCTCTCATATGTTCTCATGTTCTGAGCAAGGAACTTAAATGTTAGCATTTTTACATGGCACATATTGCACTTTTACTTTCTATTGCAACACAGTTTTTGCATTTATGTAAACCAAATTGAACAAGTTTCATTTATTTGAGACCAAATTGATTTGATTTACGTATTATATTAAGTGAAAATAAAAGTGTTCATTCAGTATTGTTGTAATTGTCATTATATAAATATAGGCCAATTAATCGGTATCGGCTTTTTTTGGTCCTCCAATAATCTGTATCGGTGCGAAAAATCATAAAATCGTTCGACCTCTAGTTAAGATACCTTGATATTTAAACAATTTCCTCTTATCTAACCGTTGTTCTTCAGCTGGATGCGCTGTCATCATTATCTCAATTTTGCCAAATAGAATATATTCAGTCATTCATTGGAGGTTACTTTGGTCATTTGACTGTTGTTTGACTGCCGTTACAAGGTTTGTATGATTCGATAAAGCTAATGGCCTACTAGGGATGCGCACTGTGCTTCCTGAGGGCGCTCTGTGTAGAGATAGCCTAGGCTTACTGGTGAAATGCGCCATATTAATTGGAGGAACATGATAAAGCTCTGAATTTTGAACGGCCTGTTTTGCAATTCACAACAATATAATTGGTGCTAAACGTCACACTCATTACTAAATATCAGTTTCACTTACTGTGAAATCTTTACATAGTGGCACAGCCAAGATGGCAATATGGCTCACCGACAATCTTATTTTGGGAGAACCCGAGTGACCATATCTTGGTTTTAAATGGTCACTTGCAATTTTTGCGGTATTTCCCAGGACTCTCGTGATGAATAAGAATTATTCCCAGTATTGAAACTTGGTAGATTTTCTGGAAAATATTCATCCCTACCACAGACGTCTCAACTTGAGGGAGCGGGCAATTGGCATGCTGACTGCAGGAAAGTCCACCAGAGCTGTTGCCAGAGAATTAACTGTTCATTTCTCTACCATAAGCCGCCTCCAACGTTGTTTTTGAGAATTTGGCAGTACGTGTAACCACGCCAGCACAGAATCTCCACATCCGGCTTCTTCCCGGCTGCAGGATCATCTGAGACCAGCTACCCGGACAGCTGATGAAACTGTTGGTTTGCAGAAACAAAGAATTTCTGCACAAACGGTCAGAAACAGTCTGCATGCTCGTCGTCCGAACCAGGGGTCTTGACCTGAATGCAGTTCGGCATCATAACCGACTTCAGTGGGCAAATGCTCTCCTTCGATGGCCACTGGCATGTTGGAAAGTGTGCTCTTCACGTATGAATCTCGGTTTCAACTGTACCGGTGTCGTGTGGGCGAGCGGTTTGCTGATGTCAACATTGTGAACAGAGTGCCCCATGGTGGCGGTGGGGTTATGGTATGGGCAAGCATAAGCTAAGGACAATGAACACAATTGCATTTCATTGACGGCAATTTGAATTCACAGAGACACCGTGACGAGATCCTGAGGCCCATTGTAGTGCCATTCATCCACCGCCATCCACCTCATGTTTCAGCATGATAATGCACGACAGCCCCATTTTGCAAGGATCTGTAAACAATTTCTGGAAGCTGAAAATGTCCCAGTTTTTCCATGGTCTGCATACTCACCAGACATATCACCCATTGAGCCTGTTTTGGGATGCTCTGGATCGACGTGTACAACGGCGTGTTCCAGTTCCTGACAATATCAGCAACTTTGCACAGCCTTTGAGCAGGACTGGGACAACATTCCACAGGCCACAATCAACAGCCTGAACAACTCTGAAGGAGAAGTGTTACGCATGAGGTAAAATGGTGGTCACACCAGTTACTGACTGGTTTTCTGATCCACAAATCTAGCTTTAAAAAAATAAATTAGTTATATCTGTGACCAACAGACGCAGCAGTATTCCCAGTCATGTGAAATCCATAGATTAGGGCCTAATGAATCGATTTCAAATCGACTGATTTCCTTATATGAACTGTACCTCAGTAAAATCTTTGAAATGGTTGCGTTTATATTTTTGTTCAGTGTATATGAGTTGTGTCACCCATTCCTTATATTCATGACATTCAGTCTAGTGTGCCAACTAGAACATTTATCAGTGAATCACAGCGTTACCTAGGCAACAGCACAATCATGCTGAACTGGAATAGTACCAAAAGAGGAATTCATTGTTTGTATAGCAAACACAGAAACAACACAATTAATTTCAATGAGACAAGGCTAATATTATTCAGTTCATCCACTTAGACATTCGTAAGGCTGGTCTCATTCATTCATCTAGTCCAAATGACCAGAGCTGTTTATCCCTATAGCGATTTCTGTTTCCAATGATTTAGGTCAATAGTCACTAGCATCATAGGGTATTGGTTCTAGAGGGGCTGACTACAGTGTCTTGTTTCTCTGCATTTCCAGAGGACATGGTGAAGACCATTGTATTCTGACAGATGGCTTGACTCCTACGGGACGCTCGTCTCTCAACTGACAGGCGAAAAATTGCAATCTGACTAAAGACAATGGGTGTAGCCTACCTGGTCTTCATATTGCTCTACTTTCACCGGAGTAAACTGGTCCACGTTGTACTGTGCAAAAGCACTACAGAATCAAAACAGAAACAAGCTTAAATCAGTGCCAGCAGTCAAATATTTCCTGGAGAAACAAATGACTATTTCACAGTTGTCAATAGTACATTCACTCCATGTAGTAGATTGTTTATGACGTCAACTGACCACAAGTCTATGAGTCACTTTGACAGTAAAGAGTGTCGACTTACTGCGCTGCGCCTTCCCTGAGAAGATTGTCATTGTTGAGCAGCAATCGTACATCTGTGGGGAAGAACAGAACCACATGTCAGAGCTCAGAAACCTACAGCAAACACACAGAAGGATTGACACAAAAACAAGTGCACACACCTAGCATGGGGCTAAAAATGACAAATCAGAGCGCGAGAGAGACAGACAGCGCAAGAGAGAGAGAGAGAGACAGCGCAAGAGAGAGAGACAGAGACAGCGCAAGAGAGAGAGAGACAGCGCAAGAGAGAGAGAGAGAGACAGCGCAAGAGAGAGAGAGAGATACAGCGCAAGAGAGAGAGAGCGATACAGCGCAAGAGAGAGAGAGAGATACAGCGCAAGAGAGAGAGACAGCGCAAGAGAGAGAGAGAGCGCAAGAGAGAGAGACAGCGCAAGAGAGAGAGAGAGAGACAGCGCAAGAGAGAGAGAGAGAGAGAGACAGCGCAAGAGAGAGAGAGAGAGAGAGACAGCGCAAGAGAGAGAGAGAGAGAGAGACAGCGCAAGAGAGAGAGAGAGAGACAGCGCGAGAGACAGCGCAAGAGACAGCGCAAGAGAGAGAGAGCGCAAGAGAGAGAGAGCGCAAGAGAGACAGCGCAAGAGAGAGAGAGAGAGACAGCACAAGAGAGAGAGAGAGAGACAGCGCAAGAGAGAGAGAGAGACAGCGCAAGAGAGAGAGAGAGACAGCGCAAGAGAGAGAGAGAGAGACAGCGCAAGAGAGAGAGAGAGAGACAGCGCAAGAGAGAGAGAGAGAGACAGCGCAAGAGAGAGAGAGAGAGACAGCGCAAGAGAGAGAGAGACAGCGCAAGAGAGAGAGAGAGAGAGAGCGCAAGAGAGAGAGAGAGAGAGACAGCGCAAGACCATTAGAAACAGAGAGAGAAAGATAGACTTAGAATGATGTTAAAGAAGACATGACAAGCTGACACAAAGAAAAGGGCTGTGAAATCAAAAGAGATGAAAGGAGAAGCGATGGCCCATTGGTAGCGGGGAGTGTGTGTGTTTGGCTGCGATAAGGAGGCGCAGACAGCCCCCCAGCGCTCCTCAGTGACAAAGCTAATCATGATGGGGGCAGGATTATACGCACGCACAGCCCTCAGAATCCATCCAATAAATAGATTATCTTTAAACCCTCTCCCCAACTCACACTTATCCTCTCAATTCCTCCCCTCTTTTCACAACCTCATCTCACTGTCAGCTGCTTAAAAGAGGCTCCCATGTCCTGTGACAGGGGAGCCTCTTTGTAACAGAGAGGCAGTGTGTTAAAGTTCAGACACACCGGTAGGGATTGTCTAACGTTTGCCGCACACAGTACTTAGCACCTCTGAACACTGTGGGCAGTTGGTCTCGTTTGTGTTCACACAGCAAAGACCTTGAAGTCCTAATGTTCGTGTTGCTTATGGTCTAGATTCCAATGTTAGCTAGGTAGTGTTGGTGTAGGTTCCTTGTTCCTTGTCAATCATTTGCTTATTGGTGAAATCAGCAATCAGACAATATCTTTAAGTAAATCAATCAAAAACTTTTATTAATGCAATTGCAGACATAAGTTGACAATGAGAACATAGCATGCATGGTTTAAGTATGCTCTCTCTAATTCTCTCGGAGGACCTGAGCCCTAGGACCATGCCTCAGGACTACCTGGCATGATGACTCCTTGCTGTCCCCAGTCCACCTGGCCGCGCTGCTGCTCCAGTTTCAACTCTTCTGCCTGCAGCTATGGAACTGTTCACCGGACGTTCTACCTGTCCCAGACCTGCTGTTTTCAACTCTCTAGAGACAGCAGGAGCGGTAGAGACACTCAATGATCGGCTATGAAAAGCCAACTGACATTTATTCCTGAGGTGTTGACTTGCTGCACCCTCGACAACTACTGTGATTATTATTATTTGACCATGCCGGTCATTTATGAACATTTGAACATCTTGGCCATGTTCTGTTATAATCTCCACCCGGCACAGCCAGAAGAGGACTGGCCACTCCTCATAGCCTGGTTCCTCTCTAGGTTTCTTCCTAGGTTTTGGCCTTTCTAAGGAGATTTTCCTAGCCACCGTGCTTCTACACCTGCATTGCTTGCTGTTTGGGGTTTTAGGCTGGGTTTCTGTACAGCACTTTGAGATATCAGCTGATGTACAAAGGGCTATATAAATACATTTGATTTGATGTTTCCGAGTAAGTTCTGCAAAATAGGAAAGGGTCCAAGTTGATTTAATATGCTTGCAGTGATGTAAATGCCTACGTCAACACCTTCTACTCATGAGACCAAGCCCATGCATATACAGTTATACAAACTTGCAGGAGAGACAATAGTTCCAGTGTTTTCTAAGGGCTCAGCAGTAATTGTATAGTCTCATCTCTTTCACTCCCCTGCAGGGTTCTGTGTCTATGAATCTCTTTTAGTCTTGAGGTGCTTTCTTACAGACACCCTGTTTTGACTGCAATAACTCACATCTCTCAGACCGTTTCAATATAAGAGGCAGAGACGAGAAAAGAACTGTGGAACAATATTAAACCTTTAGCTAGCTATATATATATATATATATATATATATCTAATCTAGTCCAGGACCCTATAAATGTAGTGGGTCTTATAGCCCTTCCCCTTCTATTAACAATATAAGCATAATCAATTATTATAATACATCAATCATTTGGTGCAGCCCCTATCATGACCCCCATCATTAGCTAGCTGCGCTAAATGTTGCTATTTTGTAGAAGGCCCTTGTTGATACTAGCCAGATGACCAAAGATAGATAACAAAGAAACAATCAAATGTACTCTCCATAAACCCATAGTGCCAGTGCCAATCCACATCCAAATGTTTAGCTAGCCCAATAACATAGCATATTCGCTAGCTAGCCCAACATAGCTAGTTACAGGCACTAACACAGGCAGCTGTTTCATGGAAACTAGCTAATCCACTAATTATAATGTCAATACTAGCTACAGTGTTTAGCTAGCTTGGAGGAAGTATTTAGCGTTGTGTGCATTGCGTCTGTGCACTTAGCTAGCTACCATTGCATATGAAGTGTGACTGGCTAATCTGTGGCTGTACAGAGAAAATGCCCTCTTTCCTTCCTTTCTGTTGTCATTCCTGTTGGTTCCCCCATGTGGGGGTTTGTGCTTTCTGACTGGCTCAAAGTCAAGTTGTTGGCCTCTGACGAGCATTGCCATTCTACAAGTAGAAACGATAGGTTCGTCGCTACCGGGGTCGGCACGTAGCAGGTACCGCTTGCTAGAACAAAAGAACAGGAACGGCCTCCCAATAGGAGTACCTATCAGCATCAGTCTGTCAGCAGTGAGATTCTCTGTGTATTTCATGCTTTAGTGTTACTGTGTGTGTGTCAATAACCAGGTTTCATTCCAACCTTTTTATGTGAGTAAAGTACATGTCCGATAAAAAAAAGAAAAAAAGATGTCATGATAGGCCTGATGGAAACAGAACATATTTCAGTCAACTTTCCAAATGTCGACAAAACAAAATCCGCTAGACAAGGTGAGATCTTGTGTCAGTAAAATGAACTATGCGAGAAATGTCAACGGAACTGCTTTTATGCATAAACATTAACATAACCATCATATCGAATTAAACGTTGAGTCACACGATGACATGTAGTGTGGTTCTCCCACTATGACTTGTTGAGAAAGCATGCAGTTTATTCAACTACAGATGAAATAAGTTATGAACGTCACAGGGTGTTAAAAGTACAAGGTGATGAGCTTGATGCTCTTTACAATATATATCTAGGGTCTTATTCTGGTGACATGATAATCGATGCTTGGCTGCCGTTGGAATTTTTTTTCTCCATAATATTCTCATCATGTAGGAGATCCGCAGATAGTGAGTGCTGTTGGCTAGAGAGCATGTGCCAACACCAGCATGGGTAGACTCACTATATAATGCAAAATAAATTGAGAAAACCCATCACTAGAGCTGAAAATGTGATGCAAACCCATTTCAGTTTTATTTGGTACAGTGGATTTAACCGCAAAACGTATTTTTATGTGCACCGTCATCACTCACAGCCTTTAAATCTGCAGCAATTCAATTTGATGGAACAATCTCTGGTGGGAATATTGTTTTTATGCAGATTTTAGAATATTTGCATAAAATCTGTTGTCAACTGGATGGAAACCAAGCTAGTGTGCTAATTAGTCCCTGGGTCTTTGTCCCTCCACCAGCATGTGTGTGTTCATATGCACTGGGCTGAGGCCTCAGTGAGGAAGAGCTGCCCTACTGACTGTATGACCCAGTCTGGCTTGGTGATGACTAGGGCTGTGGCGGTCATGAAATTGTGTCAGTCGGTGACTGTCAAGCAAATAACTGCCGGTCTCACGATAGTTGACCATTTAACAAAAAAACAGATTTAGCATCTCCTTGCTTCCACGCAAATACATCTGTGTAATATAGCATACACAATCACAATAAATCCCTTATTTTAAGACAGGTATGAAGAAAATGCAGTCTATTTTTTTTTAAACAACAGAAAAGCATACTCCAAGTTGTCCTTTTATTAGGCCCTGATTTGGCTATGCCATATGTCTGTGGGCTACATTCATTCAAATTAGCAGAAGAGATTAGCTTAGAAAATATATTTTCTCCAAACAATTTCAGGAAGTGTGCACACTCACCACCACACTCACTAATTGTGTTGAGCAGTTAAAGAAACAGGTCCTCCAATATGCTTTAATTTTGAGCAATGTAACTTCAGCTGTGATACAAATGGTGGACTATAGGTTTTGATTTTTCATACATTCTAAGGCTGCATGACACGACTAATGATGATTTGAAACAGTCACGAGCTCGGCTTTGTTTTTTTTTTGCGCAGGCTGTCGACACTTGAGAATCTTGTTTCTCATGGTCTGAGAGTCTAGGTGACTTTTGGCAAATTCCAAGCGGGCTGTCATTTACCTTTTACTGAGGAGTGGCTTCCGTCTGGCCACTACCATAAAAGGCCTGATTGGTGGACTGCTGCAGAGATGGTTGTCCTTCTGGAAGGTTCTCCCATCTCCACAGAGGAACTCTGGAGCTCTGTCAGTGACCATCGGGTTCTTGGTCACCTCCCTGACCAAGGCTCTTCTCCCCAGATTGTGGTGGTGGTGTCCAATCTTCTTCCATTTATGAATGATGGAGGCCACTGTGTTCTTGGACATTTAGAAATGTTTTGGTACCCTTCTCCAGGTCTGTTCCTCTATGAACAAATCCTTCGATCTCATGACTTGGTTTTTGCTCTGACATGCACTTTCAGCTAAGGGACCTTATACAGACAGGTGTGTGCCTTTGCAAATGATGTCCAAGCTATTGAATTTACCAGAGCTGGATTCCAATCAAGTTGTAGAAACATCTCTAGGATGATCAATGGAAATAGGATGCACGGAGTTCAATTTCGAGTCTCATAGCAAAGGGTGTGAATACTTACAGTACCAGTCATAAGGTTGGACACATCTACTCAGTCAAGGGTTTCTCTTTATTTTTACGATTTCTCTACAATGTAGAATAACAGTGAAGACATCAAAACAATGAAAACACATATGGAATCATGTGTCACCAAAAAAAAGTGTTAAATCAAAATATATTTTATATTTGAGATTCTTCAAAGCAGCCACCCTTTGATTTGACGACAGTTTTGCATAATTTTGGCATTCTCTCAACCAGCTTCATGAGGAATGCTTTTCCAACAGTCTTGAAGGAGTTCCCACATATGCTGAGCACTTGTTAGCTGCTTTTCCTTCACACTGCGGTCCAACTCATCCCAAACCATCTCAATTGGGATATTATGGAGGCCAGATCCTCTGATGCAGCACTCTCCATCTTGGTCAAATAGCCCTTACACAGTCTGGAGGTGGGTTTTGGGAGAAATTTTCCAGTTGAAAAAAAATTTGTGGGACTAAGCGCAAACCAGATGAGATGGCGTAGCGCTGCAGAATGCTGTGGGAGCCATGCTGGTTAAGTGTGCCTTGAATTCTAAATAAATCACAGACGGTGCTTTGCTGGTGACACTGCCACACCATAATACCTCCTCCTCCATGCTTCAAGGTGGGAACCACACATATGGAGATCAGTCGTTCACCAACTCTGCGGCTCACAACGACACGGCGGTTGGAACCAATTTTTTATTTTTTATTTAGACTCATCAGACCAAAAGGACAGATTTCCACCGGTCTAATGTCCATTACTCGTGTTTCTTGGCCTAAGCAAGTCTCTTCTTATTGGTCCTTCAGTAGTGATTTCTTTGCAGCACTTCAACCATGAAGACCTGATTCACACAGTCTCCTCTGAACAGTTGATATTGAGATGTGTGTCACTTTAACTCTATGAAGCATTTATTTGGGCTGCAGTTTCTGAGGCTGGTAACTCTAAATTAACTTATTCTCTGCAGCAGAGGTAACTCTGGGTCTTCCTTTCCTGTGCCAGTCATCATGAGAGTCTGTTTAATCACAGTGCCTAGGTGTATTGTTAGACTGTAAACTCTCCTTCCAGACTCACATCTCCAATCCAAAATAAAATCGGCTTCCTATATTGCAACAAAGCATCCTTCACTCATGCTGCCAAATATACCCTTGTAAAACTGACCATCCTACCGATCCTCGACTTCGGTGATGTCATCTATAAAATAGCCTCCAACACTCTACTCAACAAATTGGATGCAGTCTATCACAGTGCCATCCGTTTTGTCGCCAAAGCCCCATACACTACCCACCACTGCGACCTGTACGCTCTCATTGGTTGGCCCTCGCTTCATACTCGTCACCAAACCCACTGGCTACAGGTTATCTACAAGTCTCTGCTAGGTAAAGCCCCGCCTTATCTCAGCTCACTGGTCACCATAGCAGCACCCACTCGTAGCACGCGCTCCAGCAGGTATATCTCACTGGTCACCCCCAAAGCCAATTCCTCCTTTGGCCGCCTTTCCTTCCAGTTCTCTGCTGCCAATGACTGGAACGAACTGCAAAGATCTCTGAAGCTGGAGACTCATATCTCCCTCACTAGCTTTAAGCACCAGCTGTCAGAGCAGCTCACAGATCACTGCAACTGTACATAGCCCATCTATCTACCTCATCCCCATACTGTATTTATTTATCTTGCTCCGTTGCACCCGAGTATCTCTACTTGCACATTCATCTTCTGCACATCTACCATTGCAGCGTCCTCTCTCTGTTCAAAGACCGTTCACTGGCATTTTCTACAAGATATCTGCCCCTAGAAATAAAAGCTTCTTCCAAGTGGGTGTGAAACAAACCTACTCCCATTATCTGCTGCACTGCTGTTTGTATTTCACCTGGCGATCTGTTCACCATCTGCCCTGTCTCCCTGTCTGGTAAAGGTACCTCCACCATACTCATCTATCTCTCCCGAGCTAATCGCTCGCCTCCAGCACACACGCACTGTCGGGGCGAGTGACTCTGAACTTACAATGGCTAGCCCAAAGTCGTTATATATTTTTTTCTTTCTTGTGCATCAGGCTATTTTGCCATTTGCCTCGTGACTCCTGTATACTTTGTTGACTACAAACGTTCTTTACCGTGGGACAGACGGTTTGTTCCCACACTCGGGAATCTGACTCTATTGGTTACTAGAGATCGACCACTTAATTAGGGCCGATTTAATTAGGGCCGATTTCAAGTTTTCATAATAATCGGAAATCTGTATTTTTGGGTGCCGATTTAAAAATAAAATGTTATACCTTTAACTACGCAAGTCAGTTAAGAACACTTGTTCAGGGGCAGAACTACAGATTTTCTCCTTGTCAGCTCGAGGGATCCAATCTTGCAACCTTACAGTTAACTAATCCAACGCTATAAACACCTGCCTCTTGTTGCACTCCACGAGGAGCCTGCCTGTTACGCGAATGCAGATCAAAGGTAAGGGAATATTTATCATGTAATTTCGTATTTTTGTTGACTCCAACATAGCGGAGAAATGTTGTTTCTATCTGAGCACCGTCTCAGATTATTGCATGGTATGCTTTTTGAAATCTGACAGTTTTTTTGTGACTCCTATCTTTGATTGGGAAAATGGCTGTATGTTTATTGGACTTTGCGGTGATCTTACAATCATGTTGTGTTCTCGCTGTAAAGCATTATTTTATTTTTATTTTTATCTGACACGATGGGTAGATAAACATCTTGTTAATCTTTCATTTGCTGTATTGGACTTGTAAATGTGTGAAAGTTAAATATTTCTGAAAAAAATATTTTTGAATTTCGCACGCTGCCTTTTCAGCGAAATGTTGTCGAGGGGTTGCGCTAGCGGTGTGTCCTAGAAAGGTTAACCTTTCTGGTTATAACCTTTTTCGTCAAGACAGATCTTACAAAAGGTGGGGGAGTGGCAATCTTTACCAAGGATCACCTTCAGTGCTCGGTTGTCTCTACCAAGTCTGTCCCCAAACAATTTGATTTGCTGGTTTTAAGCTTTCAAATACCTTTGTTGACTTGCTGGGTGCAATCGTCCTCCATCAGCACCGGCCTGTACGCTACCTGCCCTAAGCTCTCTCCTGGCCCCTTACACTAAGTCTGAATTTGTCCTGCTAGGTGACCTAAACTGGGACATGCTTAAACCACCTGACCAAGTCCTAAAGCAATGGGACTCCCTAAATCTTTCTCAGATTATTACCAATCCCACAAGGTATGACTCCAAACACCCAGAAAAGGCTACTCTCCTCGATGTTATCCTCACAAATAATCCTGATTAGGTATCAGTCTGGTGTTTTCTGTAATGACCTTAGTGATCACTGTTTTACAGCCTGTGTTCGTAATGGATGCTCAGTGAAAAAACTTCCTTCATGAACTGGCCTCTGTAAAATGGTATAGAATCAGCTTGATCTCCTCTGTTGAAAACGCTTGGAACTTCTTTTTTGATATTTTCAGTGGTATTGTTAACAAACACGTCCCCATAAAGAAAATGAGAATTAAAAAACAGGTTCAGCCCCTGGTTCGACTGTGATCTTGCAGAGTTATTCCACCTCGATAATTGCATTTGGCGAAAGGCTCGGCACACGCAGGCTGACTGGCTATCGTTCAGGAAAATGAGAAATAAGTGCACTCAGGCTATCCGGAAGGCCAAAGTTAGTTACTTTAAGGAGCAGTTCTCTCTCGGTGGGTCTAACCCCAGGAAGTTCTGGAAAACGGTTAAAGACATGGAGAATAACCCTCCTCCTCATAGCTGCCCATGTCCCTTAATGTTGATGATGTGGTTGTTACTGACAAGAAGCACATGGCCAAGCTCCTTAATCACCACTTCATTAAGTCAGGATTCCTATTTGACTCAGCCATGCCTCTTTGCCCATCCAACATTTCCTCATCCCCCACCCCTTCTAATGCGACTATCCCTGATGCTTCTCCCTTTTTCCCCCTGCCCCGCTACAAAGTTTCTCTCTGCAAGCAGTCACTGAGTCCAAGGTGCTAAAGGAGCTCCTTAAACTTCACCCCCAAAAAAACATCTGGGTCAGATGGTTTAGACCCTTTCTTCTTTAAGGTTGCTGCCCCTATCATCGCCAAGCCTATCTCAAACCTTTTTAACTCGTCTCTCCTTTCTGGGGAGGTTCCCATTGCTTGGAAGGCAGCCACAGTTCATCCTTTATTTAAAGGGGGAGATCAAGCTGATCCTAATTGTTACAGGCCTATTTCTATTTTGCCCTGTTAATCAAAAGTGTTGTAAAAACTTGTCAATAATCAACTGACTGGCTTTCTTGATGTCTATAGTATTCTCTCTGGTATGCAATCTGGTTTCCGCTCAGGTTATGAATGTGTCACTGCAACTTTAAAAGTTCCTCAATGTCACCATTGCCCTTGATTCTAAGCAATATTGTGCTGCTATTTTTATTGACCTGGCCAAAGCTTTTGATATGGTAGACCATTCCAGACCCACTGGTTGATGCTTATTTATAAAACCCTCTTAGGCCTCACTCCCCCCTATCTGAGATATCTACTGCAGCCCTCATTCTCCACATACAACACCCATTCTGCCAGTCACATTCTGTTAAAGGTCCCCAAAGCGCACACATCCCTGGGTCGCTCCTCTTTTCAGTTTACTGCAGCTAACGACTGGAACGAGCTGCAACAATCACTCAAACTGGACAGTTTTATCTCAAATCTCTTCATTCAAAGATTCAATCATGAACACTTACTGACAGTTATGGCTGCTTTGTATGATGTATTGTAGAGGTCGACCGATTATGATTTTTCAACGCCGATACCGATAATTGGAGGACCAAAAAAAGCAGATACCGATTAAATCGGCCGATATTTATTTATTTATATGTAATAATGACAATTACAGCAATAGTGAATGAACCCTTATTTTAACTTAATATAATACATAAATAAAAATCAATTTAACCTCAAATAAATAATGAAACCTGTTCAATTTGGTTTAAATAATGCAAAAACAAAGTGTTGGAAAAGTAAAAGTACAATATGTGCCATGTAAAAAAGCTAACGTTTGAGGTCCTTGTTCAGAACATATGAAAGTTGGTGGATCCTTTTAACATGAGACTTCAATATTCCAAGGTAAGAGGTTTTAGGTTGTAGTTAATATAGTATTTATAGGACTATTTCTCTCTATACCATTTGTATTTCATATACCTTTGACTATTGGATGTTCTTATAGGCACTATAGTATTGCCAGTGTAACAGTATAGCTTCCGTCCCTCTTCTTGCCCCTACCTGAGCTCGAACCAGGAACATAATCGACAACAACCACACTCGAAGCAGCGTTACCCATGCAGAGCATGGGGAACAACTACTCCAAGTCTCAGGGCAAGTGACGTTTGAAACGCTATTAGCGCACACACAGCTAACTAGCTAGCCATTTCACATCAGTTACACCAGCCATGAGGCTGATAGGTTTGAAGTCGAAGAGCTGCTGGCAAAACTCATGAAAGTGCTGTTTGAATGAATGCTTACGAGCCTGCTGCTGCCTACCATCGCTCAGTCAAAACTGCTCTATCAAATCATAGACTTAATTATAACATAACACAGAAATACGAGCCTTTGGTCATTAATATGGTCGAATCCGGAAACTATCATTTAGAAAACAAAACGTTTATTATTTCAGTGAAATACGGAACCGTTCGGTATTTTATCTAACGGGTGGCATCCCTAAGTCTAAATATTCTTGTTACATTGCACAACCTTCAATGTTATGTCATAATTACATAAACTTCTGGCAAATTAGTTCGCAATGAGCCAGGCTGCCCAAACTGTTGCATATACAATGACTCTGCGTGCAAGAGAAGTGACACAATTTAACCTGGTTAATATTGCCTTGCGAACCTGGATTTATTTTAGCTAAATATGCAGGTTTAAAAATATACACTTCTGTGTATTGATTTTAAGAAAGGCATGGGTGTTTATGGTTAGGTAGTCATCCAACGATTGTGCTTTTTTCGCAATTGCGCTTTTGTTAAATCATCCCCCAGCGTTGCATCGATTTTATGCAACGCAGGACACGCTAGATAAACTAGTAATGTCATCAACCATGTGTAGTTATGACTAGTGATTATGATTGATTGTTTTTTTAAGATAAGTTTAATGCTAGCTAGCAACTTACCTTGGCTTACTGCATTCGCGTAACAGGCAGGCTCCTCGTGGAGTGCAACAAGAGGCATGCGGTTATAGCGTTGGATTAGTTAACTGTAAGGTGAAAATCTGTCGCTCTGCCCCTGAACAAGGCAGTTAAACCCACCGTTCCTAGGCCGTCATTGAAAATAAGAACGTGTTCTTAATCTCTCTGCGCACGGAACCCGCTCGCGGGCTGAAATTCCACAACATACGGTGATCGCTACATAAATAGTCATATTAAACACTCATGAAAATACAAGTGTCTCACATGTATCGAAAGCCTAGAATCTTGCTAATCCAACTGCGTTGTCAGATTTAAAAAGCGGTGAACCGCTTGTGTCGTGAATTCCGTCTCGTTCCATTTTCGACGACACATTCCAGGTAAATAACCCACATAGAACGTGACTTTTCCAGTCATGTTTGGTTTCACTGCAATCAACTGGTTTGTTTGTAACACAATTAAACCTGATGGGCCATTTCGCGGGACATATTGACTGAAAGAAACCGATTTGAAGACAACAAGTCATGACATCATTGTGCACCAATGATTTGCCCGCTGTTTCGTTGATTGACTGTCTTTTAACCCAATGACCACTGATCGTCTTGAAATCTAGCTGGGTAGATAGCCAATGAGCTGAGCTAAACGGAAATACGCCATGTTTATGTGTTGCAAGACCAACCCATGTAGTAAGCTTCAGCGTAAAGTGAGTCATTCGCTATTTAAGTTTCATACCGGAAGAAGCGACGCATATTACGCACTGCAGTGTTTGGTGAACGCGCAGATTCAGCTGTTTATATATCAATCATTATGACGACTAAGTCAGGGAAAGCTAAATCTAAGTCTAGATATACAGATGTACACAACATTTTAGAATACATTGATTGGGAAGGTGAGACAGAGATTGTTGTAGGACGCTTCATTTAGTGAGAGGACATCGTTTTGGACTGGTAAGTTCTTATCATGCTAATGCCCTTGTTTGAAATTAATAATATAAAATATTGTGATTTTTTTCAAATTTAGAAGCAATATATAAACATGCTGAAATGCCATAATATAAAAGAGACAGTAGATCTAGCAGGTAATTATAATATAATAATATATTAAACCTAATATATTCAACCTTCAACTCTCGCCATATATCTGTTTATTATACCTGTTGATACAGAGCTCATATGTGAAACTATTCTAACTGAACATTTTCTTTCAGTGACACTGACTCCGAATGGGAGTCTTATCCGGTGTCCTGTGTGAATTTAAGTATGCTCTCTCTAATTCTCTCTTTCTCTCTCTCGGAGGACCTGAGCCCTAGGACCATGCGTCAGGACTACCTGGCATGATGACTCCTTGCTGTCCCCAGTCCACCTGGCCTTGCCGCTGTTCCAGTTTCAACTGTTCTGCCTTCGGCTATGGAACCCTAAACTGTTCACTTTTACTCGAGGTGCTGTCCTGTTGCACCCTCTACAACCACTGTGATCTCCACCCGGCACAGCCAGAAGAGGACTGGCCACCCCTCATAGCCTGGTTCCTCTCTAGGTTTCTTCCTAGGTTTTTGCCTTACTAGGGAGTTTTTCCTAGCCACCGTGCTTCTACACCTGCATTGCTTGCCATTTGGGCTTTTAGGCTGGGGCTATATAAATAGATTTGATAGAGGACTTAGGGTCTTCCAAATATTGAAAGTGTGTAAATAGTTACCCATGTTATTTTGTAAATATATATATTTTTTAAATCAATAAAAAAATTAAAAAAACATTCTCTTTCTCTCATTTATTTACTGTTGCCCTCGTATATTTTTCACTGAAAGTGTCCATCATCCTATCTGAATGTTTGTTTTATCTTGTTCATTTTAAAGATAAAACAATGAAAAAAAACAAAACCAGATCTATTGTGTGTTATTCTCCTACATTCAATTCACATTTACACAAACTTCAGTGTTTTCTTTCAAATGGTACCAAGAATATGCATATCCTTGTTTCTGTGCCTGAGCTACAGGCTGTTAGATTTGGGTATGTCTTCAGGCGGAAATTTCACAAAGTAGGGGGGGAGCTGTAAGAGGTTAACAGACTTGCCTAGTTAAATATAAGGTATATAATATTAGGTATAAAATAAATATTTTAAAAAAATCGGCACCCCAAAATACCGATTTCCGATTGTTATGAAAACTTGAAATCAGCACTAATTAAATCAGCCATTCCGATTAATCGGTCAATCTCTAATGTATTGTTGTCTCTACCTTCTTGTCTTTTCCCAAAAATGATTGCACCATGTTTTGTGCTGCTACCATGTTGTGTTGCTACCATGCTTTGTTGTCATGCGTTGCTGCCTTGTTATGTTGTTGTCTTTAGGTCTCTCTTTATGTAGTGTTGTGCCTCTCTTGCCCCCTTCCCCGCAGCAGGCCTTTTGCCTTTTGGTAGGCCGTCATTGTAAATAACAATTTGTTCTCAACTGACTTGCCTAGTTAAATAAAGGTTAAATAACATTTTCAAAAACAAGACTCACTTCTCTTTCAGAGCTGATAGTTAAGAAGCTTACATGTGTGGGTGTTAGCTAGATGCTAAGAGAGAAGGCTCTGTATGCGTGGGTGTTAGCTAGATGCTAAGAGAGAAGGCTCTGTATGAGTGGGTGTTAGCTAGATGCTAAGAGAGAAGGCTCTGTAGGTGTGGGTGTTAGCTAGATGCTAAGAGAGAAGGCTCTATGTGTGAGTGCTCTGCTCTGTAGTGTGTGGTTTCAAGGTGCTGAGGAATTATCTGTGTCATAACATCTCTAGTGAGAAATACTCGCTACAGCTTACTACCTAAAGTGCGAGTTGTGATCCCCTGCTCCTGGCTTTGGTCAATACACACGCATCCCCCCCCCAAAAAAAGAGGCTACACACAAAAGCTTACCGTTGAAAACTTCATTGAACTCTCCTGGTGGGGCGTGGATGACAAAGTTTGCTGCTATGCGTACCTGCAAAAACAAAGAAACACACGTCAGAAATGCAAGGGTAGGCTTAGTACCAACACAAATCTCTGAGATCAGTGAGTCACACAGGCAACATTTTCCTCCGAAGCTTTGAGATCTCAGGTCTGGAGACTGGTGAGGTCAGCAACACAAACATCAGGACCAGCACAGGGAATATCATGGGGAAAACATTGGGTAGATGTGTTTTCATCCATTTATGGTCAACTTTCCTCTCCCTCTGTCTTTTCTGTTATTGAGGCTAAATCATGATGGACGAATACAGTGAGTTTACTACCACAATTCTCACTTCTCAACCACTGTACACCCAGAGAGTTGCCCTCTCTTCATAACGTTGTCGCCTCCAGCTTCTGTCTGCCCGCCGCTACTCAGTTGCACCACAACACTTCCTGTTTGGAGGCGATATGTGAAACTAACAGCCAGGGGCGGGCAGCCCCTCCCTCGAGTGGCTCGTGAACATATAAGGGCATGAAAATGTGCTGAGAAGCCTAGTAGTGAAGTACACCCCTCCCGCTCTCCCTGCCAGTGTAGGGCTTGGCATGTGGCTTCACTGGTTTGGCTAGTCCATCATCCCCACCCCCCTGGACTGACAAGCTGGGAAAGGGAGGTGTGTGCGCACGCGCGCGTCTCATCAGTGGTGTGCTGAGCACCAAAGCTTCTCATGCACGAGCTGCAGACCGATTCTCATAATGAGTGATGATACGGTGTGAACCAGAGAGGCACTCAGGGACTCTTATGTGTTGCTCTGGAAAGAGAGTATGTGCATTGCTGAAATCCCTATGGAGGAACCATTTGGATCAGGACTCCCTTATTATGCTTTAGAGAGATGTAAACAAACTTTACTTGAAAAACACTGCAGGGCCACTACGGGGCTATCGGTTATGCTCCATTTACACTCAACTCTGCTCTTATAGCCTAGCATTGTGAGATGCTGTGCGATTCTATTTAATTTGCTCCCTCTTGGGTCGGGTCGCTTTCGTAAAAGAGAATATGTCGTCTTAAAAATAAGCGTTATCCTTAAAACAACCCCATCATATCGTTACCCTACCACCTCACTGGGTTTACTTCTATATCGTGACAACAACACGTCTGTTGGGCGTGAATAAAAAGCATGATGCACTTCATTGCGACTATTGGGGCGATTCTCATGAAACCAATTTGAACCATGTCAGTAGTTAGTTACTAAACCATGGTCCGTGACGCATCCATTTCACCAGCCGACTTCCTAGGTAAAAAAAAGGCTCAATATGAATTCAGTGCAATTCACTTGCCCTTTTCCAACCCCATAATAATATCAGTGTTTCCCCTACACTCATCTAAATTCTTGCTGGTGCAAAAAAAAATATGCAATTCAAAAATATATAGTGCATTCGGAAAGTATTCAGACTTCATGACTTCCACATTTGTTACGTTACAGCCTTCTACTAAAATGGATTCAATTCATTGTTTTCCTCAATCTACACACAATGCCCCATAATGACAGTGAAAATAGGTTTAGATTTTTTTGCAAAAGTATATTAAAAAAAAAAACTGAAATACATTTACATAACTATTCAGACCCTTTACTCAGTACTTTGGTGAAGCACCTTTGGCAGCGATTACAGCCTTGAGATAGGAGAACCTTCCAGAAGGACAAGCATCTCTGCAGCAATCCACCAATCAGGCCTTTATGACAGAGTGGCCAGACGGAAGCCACTCCACAGTAAAAGGCACATGACAGCCAGCTTGGAGTTTTCCCAAAAGGCACCTAAAGACTCGCAGACCATGAGAAACAAGATTCTCTGGCCTGAATGCCAAGTGCCATGTCTGGAGGAAACCTGACACCATCCCTACAGTGGAGCATGGTAGGGGCAGCATTATGCTGTGGGAATGTTTTTTAGCTGTAGGTACTGGGAGACTAGTCAGGATCAAGGGAAAGATGAATGAAGCAGATACAGAGAGATCCTTGATGAAAACCTGCTCCAGAGCAGTGGTGTAAAGTGCTTAAGTAAAAATACTTTAAAGTACTACTTAAGCATATCTGTACTATTCATATTTTTGCCAAACTTTACTTCACTACATTCCTAAAAGAAAATAATGTACTTTTTATTCCATACATTTTCCCTGACACCCAAAAGTACTCGTTACATTTTGACAGGAAAATGGTCCAATTCACAAATAAGAGAGAACATCCCTGGTCATCCCTACTACCCTAGCTTCTGATCTGGCAGACTGGACTCACTTAATTTACAAATGAAGCATTTCTGTTATGTCCGAGTGTTGGTGTGTCACCTGGCTATCCGCCTGGTTTGCTTAAAATAAGACATTTGAAAGGGTTTATACTTTTACTTTTGATACTTTAGTATCTTTAAAAAACAAATTTGTTGATAGACTTTTACTCAAGTAGTATTTCACTGGGTGACTTCCACTTGAGTAAATGTTCTATGAAAAGGCATCTTTACGTTTACTCAAGTATTACAATAGAGGACTTTTTCCACCACTGCTCCAGAACGCTCAGGACCTCAGACTGGGGTCAAGGTTCATCTTCCAACAGGACAACGACCCTAAGCACACAGCCAAGACAACGCAAGAGTGGCTTCGGGACAAGTCTCTAAATGTCCTTGAATGGCCCAGCCAGTGCCCGGACTTGAACCCGATCGAACATCTCTGGAGATACCTGAAAATAGCTGTGCAGCAACACTCCCCATCCAACCTGACAGAGCTTGAGAGGATGTGCAGAGAAGAATGGTAGAAACTCACCAAATACAGGTGTGCCAAGCTTGTAGCGTCATACCCAAAAAGACTCAAGGCTGTAATCGCTGCCAAAGGTGCTTCAACAAAGTACTGAGTAAAGGGTCTGAACACTTATGTAAATGTGATGTTTACCTGTTTTTGCTTTGTCATTATGAGGTATTTTGTGCAGATTGAGGGGAGAAAAATGCAATACATTTTAGAATAAGGCTGTAGCGTAACAAAATGTGAAAAAATTCAAGGGGTCTGATTACTTTCCGAATGCACTCATATTTCTGACAAGACGCGCTTTTAAATGGGTAGTTGTTGGATCAATAACTGGAAGAATATGGGAACACCTAGTATGTCATTGCATCTCACTTGCCACCACAAAACACATAATCCCTTGATTATCTTTATTCTTTAAACAGTGACACCTCTGTGCAGAGCGTAAATAAAAGACCGAATGGCACTTCATTAACTCTATTGGCCACAGCTGTGAATATTTTATGACACGAGACAATGCAGCGATTCTTCATCACGTGGAGAGCTTTGGTCTGACAGACGACACACACGGACAATTATTGTTCTGCAACTTTATCTGTGCCTCTGACTAACTGGCTGTTTGGCGTGAGAGAGCTTGAGCTGTCGTGTCCGCAGAAGAAACAACTTTTATGGCGCTAGGTCTGAATCACACCCGGGTGGGCGGGCGCACACACACTTAGGTCATTTCACAGGAACACTGAGAACAGGGATGCTGACAGCGGATCGTGGGACAGACTCAAGAGGAAAATTGTTTTTGACACTTTCCTCAACTCCCAACAAAGAGCGTAATCTTTTTGTTTACATTTTGGGCACAATTTAGACAGCCACTCTACTCAATATAATCTTATAAAGTGCAATTCTACCATAACAGAGTGTTTTTTACTTTAAAAATATACGGCAAACAAAAGGAATGATTGCAAAGTTAAACAAAACCATACAACTATGCACAAGGGCAACTTTTACCAATTTCCACAGAATAGATTACAAAAACACATTTACTTAAAAAGCAGTGCAGAAGTTTGGTAACTCTGCAATCCAAAGTTTAACATTTTAAAGTGAAAAATCTCATCATCACTGTTACCGTGGAATTGACCTAAAACATACTTAGGTCTAGACAATAACACAAAACACATACACTGTACGAACAAAGTCATGCGCACACATACACAACGAACACACAAAGACCCCCTGCGAGAGCCTAGTCTTTGTAAGGTCCTGGGCAGACAGTCACCAGCTGGGCTTTCTGTTCTCTCTTGTGTTCTGTCCTCCAGTGATAATGTGTTGTTTGTTTCCCCACATTCACACTCCCAGTAGCATCTATTATCCCAAGACACACACACATCTCCAGTGGAACTAACCCTTATCCCAGAATCACACCTCTTATCGGGACACTCCAGAACCCTAAACCATGAGAGGGAGGAATGGGAGTGGGGGTATAATCTGACCTGCAGGAATCCTATAGAGGTAGAAGACGGCACCAACTATATTCTCTAGGAGGCTGAATCCTCTTTCCTGGCACCTCTCCATCCATCCCTACATGTGTAATGGGACCAGGCCTTTATGAATAGGCACCTTGAGAACAGAACTGGAATAACTAGAAAAACAGTACACATGTAGAGCCTGCATAGGGTATTCTGTCCCATCTCATCCATTGAGGCGATGGGAAGAATAGATTCCCCACCCACTACCAACCAAGTTTATCTCCACAATGTACCTGCAAGTAACTGAACCACCAGAACCACTCAAATAAATTGGGCAAAAAGGACAACACCAAAATGTCTAGTACCTTTTGAGCTGTTTATCAGCCACTCATCTGTCATTCTTACACCGTATCCAAACCGGCCGCACGCAAGTTGAATTTGTCCCCCCGCACCAAACGCGATCACGACACACAAGTTAAAATATCAAAACAAACTCTGACCTATTATATTAATTTGGGGACAGGTCGAAAAGCATTAAACATTTATGGCAATTTAGCTAGCTAGCTTGCTGTTGCTAGATAATTTGTCCATGGATATAAAACGCAGCTTTGTTATTTTTAGCTGAAATGCACAAGGTCCTCTACTCCGACAATTAATTCACACATAAAACAGTCAACCGAATAGTTTAGTCATCTCTCCTCCTTCCAGGCTTTTTCTTCTTTGGCATCTAACTAAGTTTCATCTAACTTTCATAGTTACCACGACGACCGACCAAACTCAGTTCATCTTTCAATCACCCACGTGGGTATAACCAATGAGGAGATGGCACGTGGGTATCTGCTTCAATAAACCAATGAGGAGATGGGAGAGGCAGAACTTACACCGCGTTCAGCATCACAAATAGAACTTCTATTTTAGTGCTTGGCAACGCTCGTTGGCGTGCGCGAGCAGGGTGGGTGCAATAATTGAATAACATGTTTGATTTTGCAACGAGAGTGGTCAGCATGTTACCCAATTCCTCAGCTTTTGGCACAATTTGAGACCACTGCTCTTCTAGCCCTGGATTTTGTTTCTTTGACAAATGCAGTTAGTGTTTGACCTAATAATACTACTGCCCATCTAAACAAATTCAAACTTATGCTAGCTTATTTTTGTTTCAACTGAATGTTATTGGTGTTTGCAGCCTTGAATGTTGCTTTGGACCAGGGGGCTAAAGCACCTTGCTGCCAAGAAAAGACATGCAGAGGAAACACAGCAAACAGATTATTAAACACTTGTTGAATTTTATTCTTCCACCCCAGAGTCCTACTGTAGCAGGCCCAGACTATATGAGTCTTCTGTAAAAAAAAACTAGGGGTACCAGTGAGGACTTCCTACACTCGGCAGCTTGTTACAGTTAAGTGATTGAAAATAAAATTGGCAAAAAGAATGTAATGCCATTACATTAAGAAATAAGGGGGGGGGGGGGGGTCATCGCTATACTTAAAAGTCACATGTTCATTTAAAACCTGTTTAACCCTTTATCATGGTTGGTGTCTTGATGGATTTATCCAAGATTGTGTGACAAAGAGCATCCTGCAACATCGAGAGCATCCTGACCGGTTGCATCACCATCTGGTATGGCAACTGCTCGGCAGGCGCTACAGAAGGTTGTGCATACGGCCCAGTACATCACTGGGGCCATCTTCCTACCATCCAGGACCTATATACTAAGCGTGTCAGAGGAAGACCCCCAAAAATTGTCAAAGACTCCAGTCACAGACTGTGCTCTCCAGTACCGCACAGCAAGCGGTACCAGAGCGCCAAATTGAGGTCCAAAAGGCTCCTTAACAGCTTTCATCCCCAAGCCATAAGACTGCTGAACAATTAATCAAATGGCCACACGGACTATTTACACTGCCCCCCCCCCCCTTGTTTTTACACTGCTGCTACACACGGTTTATCATCTATGCATAGTCATCCTACCCACATGTACAAATTACCTCCACTAACCTGTGACCCCGAACATTGACTCAGTACCAGTACCCCCTGTATACAGCTTTGTTGTTTTATTGTTACTTTGTTCAATTTTTTCCTCAATTTGGGACTTGAAAAGATATTGTAATTATTGTAGCCAATTTATAAGTTCTCCTGCACCCTTATAATTATTTGTGATGACATTTTATATCGGTTATTCTGAGAGATGTGACCATTTTTGTTTGTTTCCCCGCTGCTTCTATTGAAGGGTATTGCGCTACTCTGTTGAAAAATCACATGCAGCTATTAAGAGGATAACAAAATCTAATATTGGCTTCCACTTGGCTTTCCATACAAATCCTTCCTTGAAAAACAAAAGTGGTTTGTGATCACTTTCATTATAAAAGCAGCAATGGGGACACAGGCTACAGAAGAAATCGGGAGGGTGGGGGGGGGGGTCCATATTAGGTCCTATATGTACAATCATAAAAAATATATAATTGTTTAACATTGAGGTCCTTAAATTACAATTAAGAGCTTTAAAACATCCCTGAAAGTCTTTGAATGTGACTTGCCAATGTCTGTATGAACCCTGCTTAAAAAGGATGTATCTACACCTATGGTGTAGTGTAGCTGGAGTTATGGGCCATTCAGCATATATTCATTTTTATTCCTCTAAGTACACTTGTGGAAATGCATGAAAATCTTTTTTATTTTTGTTTCAAACCATTTTGAAATGTTCATCCCAATGTCACACATTGGCCCCGTTATTTATAGAAAGACCCATATGTGGAGCTGTTTGTAGACAGAATAGCACCACCGGGGCCCATTTTCTCTACATCCAAATCTATGACCGCAGGGCAGACATGCACAGAAAAAGAGAAGCGTTCCTTCTTTGGCCATGCATTCTTCACAAAACCACACAGGAGAAGTAGGTGTCAGAGGTCAGTGTGCTGCTAAACAGTTTAGCTTCCTCCACTGTCCCAGTCCCCCCCACACAGGGCTCGAAAGTGATCCTCTGCTTCGCAGCATACACATGACCACGATGGTTGACAACGTGTAAACCGATTGAGCCATACAAAAAGGCACCGATTGGGTGGCTCCAGCTGCAACATTTCAAGCTAGCTGTGGCGTGAGTTTACAGCATAAATCCGTTACACTAACCCCTCATAAAATCACTACAAAGCAAGCTACCCCGGGGGTTCAGCTAAACCCAACTGCAGATACGGTCCACGGGCACTACTGCAACTAACAGTGGTGTAAAGTACTTAAGTAAAAATAGTACTTTTGCTACACTACATTCCTAAAGAAAATAATGTACAGTCGTGGCCAAAAGTTGAGAATGACAAATAGTAATTTTCAAAGTCTGCTGCCTCAGTTTGTATGATGGAAATTTGCATATACTCCAGAATGATATGAAGAGTGATCAGATGAATTGCAATTAATTGCCAAGTCCCTCTTTGCCATGCAAATTAACTGAATCACAAAAAAACATTTTCACTGCATTTCAGCCCTGCCACAAAAGGACCAGCTGACATGTCAGTGATTCTCCCGTTAACACCAGGTGTGAATGTTGACGAGGACTAAGCTGGTGATCACTCTGTCATGCTGATTGAGTTTGAATAACAGACTGGAAGCTTCAAATGGAGGGTGGTGCTTGGAATCATTGTTCTTCCTCTGTCAACCATGGTTACCTGCAAGGCAACACGTGCCGTCATCATTGCTTTGCACAAAAAAAGGCTTCACAGGCAAGGATATTGCTGCAGTAAGATTGCACCTAAATCAACCATTTATCGGAACATCAAGAACTTCAAGGAGAGCGGTTCCATTGTTGTGGAAAAGGCTTCAGGGTGTCCAAGAAAGTCCAGCAAGAGCCAGGACCGTCTCCTAAAGTTGATTCAGCTGCGGGATCGGGAAACCAAAAGTACAGAGCTTGCTCAGGAATGGCAGCAGACAGGTCGGTGTGAGTGAATCTGCATGCACAGTGAGGCGAAGACTTTTGGAGGATGGCCTGGTGTCAAGAAGGGCAGCAAAGAAGCCACTTCTCTCCAGGAAAAACATCAGGGACAGACTGATATTCTGCAAAAGGCACAGGGATTGGACTGCTGAGGACTGGGGTAAAGTAATTTTCTCTAATGAATCCCATTTCCGATTGTTTGGGGCATTTTTTAAAATTGTTTAATTTCACCTTTACTTAACCAGGTAGGCTAGTTGAGAACAAGTTCTCATTTACAACTGCGACCTGGCCAAGATAAAGCATAGCAGTGTGAACAGACAACAGAGTTACACATGGAGTAAACAAGTCAATAACACAGTAGGGAAAAAAAAAGTCTATATACATTGTGTGCAAAAGGCATGAGGAGGTAGGCGAATAATTACAATTTAGCAGATTAACACTGCAGTGATAAATGATCAGATGGTCATGTGCAGGTAGAGATACTGGTGTGCAAAAGAGCAGAAAAGTAAATAAATAAAAACATAAGACAGCCCTATTTGGTAAAATACAAAGTCCATATGATGGCAAAAACATCTCAAATAAGCAAAGAGAAATTGGTGACGACATGGTCAGTCAAAGCAGTTTCTCCAAGTGCAGTCGGAAAAACCACCAAGCCCAATGTTAAAGCTGGCTCTCATGATGACCGCCACAGAAAACAGACAGAGTTACCTCTGCTTCAGAGGATAAGTTCATTTAGAGTTACCAGCCTAAGGAATTGCAGCCCAAATAAATGCTTCAGAGTTCAAGTAACAAACACATCAACATCAACTGTTCAGAGGAGACTGGGTTAATCAGACCTTCATGGTCGAATTGCTGCAAAGAAACCACCAGTAACAGACACCAATAAGAAGAAGAGAGACTTGCTTAGGCCAAGGAAAATGAGCAATGGACATTATACCGGTGAAAATCTGTCCTTTTGGTCTGATGAATACAAATGAGATTTTTGGATCCAACTGCCATGTATTTGTGAGCCGCAGAGTAGGTGAACGGATGATCTCGGCATGTGTGGTTCCCACCATGAAGCATGGAGGATGTTGCCTGATGGTGCTTTGCTGGTGACACCATCGTTGATTAATTTAGAATTCAAGGCACACATTACCTGCAAAGCTACCACAGCATTCTGCAGCATTACGCCATCCAATCTGGATTGTGCTTAATGGGACTATCATTTGGTTTTCAACAGCACAATGATCCAACACACCGCTAGGCTATTTGACAATGTAGGAGTGTGACGGAGTGCCGCATCAGATGACCTGGCCTCCACAATCACCGACCTCAAACCAACTCGGGATGAGTTGGACCGCAGAGTGAAGGAAAAGCAGCCAACAAGTGCTCATCATATGTGGGAACTTCTTCAAGACTGTTGGAAAAGCATTCCAGGTGACGCTGGTTGAGAGAATGCCAAGAGTGTGCAAAACTGTCAGAGGGTTGCTACTTTGAAGAATCTAAAATACAGTTGAAGTCGGATGTTTACATACACTTAGCATGGGGACATTAAAACTCGTTTTTCAACCACTCCACACATTTCTCGTTAACAAAATATAGCTTTTGTTTTTTACAGAGATTAATTCCAGTGGGTCAGAAGTCTACATACACCAAGTTGACTGTGCCTTTAAACAGCATGGAGGCCTCCCGGGTGGCACAGTTGTTAAGGGCGCTGTACTGCAACGCCAGCTGTGCCATCAGAGACTCTGGGTTCGCGCCCAGGCTCTGTCGTAACCGGCCGCGACCAGGAGGTCCGTGGGACGACGCACAATTGGCCTAGCGTCATCCGGGTTAGAGGGCTTGGCCCGTAGGGATGTCCTTGTCCCATCACGCACCAGCGACTCCTGTGGCGGGCCGGGCGCAGTGCGCACTAACCAAGGTTGCACGGTGTTTCCTCCGACACATTGGTGTGGCTGGCTTCCGGGTTGGATGCGCGCTGTGTTAAGAAGCAGTGCGGCTTGGTTGGGTTGTGTATCGGAGGACGCATGACTTTCAACCTTCGTCTCTCCCGAGCCCGTATGGGAGTTGTAGCGATGAGACAAGATAGTAGCTACTAAAAAACAATTGGATACCACGAAATTGGGGAGAAAAAGGGGTAAAATTCAAAAGGAAAAAAAAGTGGGAAAAAAGAAAAAAACAGCTTGGAAAACTCCAGAAAATGATGGCTTTAGAAGCTTCTGTTAGGCTAATTGACATCATTTGAGTCAATTGAGTCAACTGTGGATGTATTTCAAGGCCTACCTTCAAACTCAGTGCCTCTTTGCGTGACATCATGGTAAAAAAAAAATCTAAAGAAATCAGCCAAGACATCAGAAAAAAAATTGTAGAACTCCACAAATCTGGTTCATCATTGGGAGCAATTTCCAAATGACTTTAGGTACCACGTTCATGTGTACAAACAATAGTACACAAGTATAAACACCATGGGACCACGCAGCCATCATACTGCATTCTGAAGGACACGCGTTCTGTATCCTAGAGATGAATGTACTTTGGTGTGAAAAGTGCAAATCAATCCCAGAACAATTGCAAAGGACCTTGTGAAGACGCTGGAGGAAACAGGTGCAAAAGTATCTATATCCACAATAAAACGAGTCCTATATCGACATAACCTGAAAGGTCGCTCAGCAAGGAAGCAGCCACTGCTCCAAAACTGCCATAAAAAAAGCCAGACTACGGTTTGCAAATGCACATGGGGACAAAGATCGTACTTTTTGGTGAACTTGGTCTGATGAAACAAAAATAGAACTGTTTGGCCATAATGACCAACATTATGTTTGGAGGAAAAATTGGGAGGCTTGCAAGTCGAACACCACCATCCCAACTGTGAAGCACGGGGGTGGAAGTATCATGTTGTGGGGGTGCTTTGCTGCAGGAGGGACGGGTGCACTTCACAAAATTGATGGCATCATGAGGACGAAAACTATGTGGATATATTGTAGCATTGTCTTTAAATTGTCTAACTTGAGTCAGGAAGTTAAAGCTTGGTTGCAAATGTGTCTTCCAAATGGACAATGACCCCATGCATGCTTCCAAAGTTGTGGCAAAATGGCTTAAGGACAACAAAGTCAAGGTATTGTTGTGCCATCACAAAGCCCTGACCTCAATCCTATTGGAAATGTGTGGGCAGAACTGAAAAAGTGCATGCGAGCAAGGAGGCCTACAAACCTGACAGTTACACCAGCTCTGTCAGGAGGAAATGTTATTGTGGGAAGCTTGTGGAAGTCTACCCAAAACGTTTGACTCAAGTTAGACAATTTAAAGACAATGCTACCAAATACCATGTATGTAAACTTCTGATACACTGGGAATGTGATGAAAGAAATAAAAGCTGAAGTCATTCTACTATTATTCTGACATTTCACATTCTTAAAATAAAGTGGTGATCCTAACTGACCTAAGACAGGGAATTTTTACTAGGATTAAATGTCTGGAATTGTGAAAAACTGAGTTAATGTATTTGGCTAAGGTGTATGTAAACTTCAACTGTATATTTTGATTTGTTTAACACCTTATTGGTTACTACATGATAGAGATCGACCGATTAGGATTTTTCAACGCCGATAACGATTATTGGAGGATCAAAAAAAGCCGATACAGATTAAATAAATAAATATATAAATGACAATTACAACAATACTGAATGAACACTTATTTTAACTTAATATAATACATCAATAAAATCAATTTAGTCTCAAATAAATAATGAAACATGTTCAATTTGGTTTAAATAATGCAAAAACAAAGTGTTGGAGAAGAAAGTAAAAGTGCAATATGTGCCATGTAAAAAAGCTAACCTTTCAAGTTCCTTGCTCAGAACATGAGAACATATGAAAGCTTGGCATTGATGTTTATGGTTAGGTACATTGGTGCAACGACAGTGCTTTTATCGCAAACGCGCTTGTTAAATCATCACCCGTTTGGTGAAGTAGGCTGTGATTTGATGATAAACAGGCACAGCAATGATTATTTGCAACGCAGGACAAGCTAGTTAAATTAGTAATATCGTCGACCATGTGTAGTTAACTAGTGATTATGTTAAGATTCATTGTTTTTTATGAGATAAGTTTAATGCTAGCTAGCAACTTACCTTGGATCCTTGCTGCACTCGAGTAACAGGTGGTCAGCCTGCCACGCAGTCTCCTTTTGGAGTGCAATGTAATCGGCGTCCAAAAATGCCAACTAAAATTTTTTATGAAATCGTCCCTAATTAACTCAGCCATGCCGCTCGACCTCTACTACTTGATTCCATATGTGTTATTTCATAGTTCTGACATCTTCACTATTTTCTACAATGTAGAAAAAAGTTTAAATAAAGAAAAACCTTGAATGATTAGTTCTCCAAACTTTTGACTGGTACTGTATGTGTTTGTTCGAGTCTCATTTGTGACCAATGTTTTTTTTTTTTTTACATTGGGTAAAAATAGAGACTGAGCTAGAAAATGGTACTACAGTTGAGGAACAATGGGAAAGTAATTCTGCTTTGAAAGTTGATAAACTTGTAACCCAACTTTGAGGAAATGGCCCTTGAATATTTTGGTTCAACTACTGGAGAGCTTTTCTTTGTCTATACCCATTCAGCATAGTTCATACCTTCTTAAGCCCCACCCATCTCTTTAAGGATTCACATGTGAGGCCATGTGCTAAACAGAGTGAGTAGTGTACTAAACAACCAAACATTTCAAGACAAAGGGTTATACTACGTCTATCGACATGTCTGCAGACAGTTGTCGCAGTGACATCATGAACATTCTATTGTTGTCCGACATTAAACTTCTAGTTATGAAAAAGTATAACACAAAAACGACAGGCTGCATGACATCAACAGCCTGGTGGTCCAAAATAGTATAACTGGTGTATTTTAACACAAATAAACCCATCTGTTTAAAAATGAATTTAGTATATTTAAATTTAGCAAACCAAGCAACGTTTTGGTTAATTTATAGCTTGTTAGTTCTAACAATGACTATATCATAGCTGACAACGTCTTAACTTTAGCTAATTAGTACTCATTATTACAGGAAAATAATTAACGGCGAGCTAATTACAGAAAATAGCTGACAATTGTGAGTGTTACGAAATAAAAGCAGGGCGTTCTACTGGAGAATTGTAGAACTTGGACACGGTCTCATTGGCCTAACGTTATATCCTAATTTGACTTTGGTGCAGGTCATGCTGTTCTTCACATTACCTTCTCTGGTAAACATAATATATCTAAATGCATTTGTCACATGCACAGGAGACAGAAGGTGTAAACGGTACAGCGAAATGGTTACTTGCATAGTGGAGTCTTTTGTTTACAATGAACAATGAACCAAAATCACAACTCATAACGTTACTACAATGCATGAACCTGCAGGTAGCTAAAGCTAACCAACTAGGTTCAATGTTAGCTAGCTAACATTAGGCTATAACTAGCAATGCAAACAGCATTTTTTTTTTGCAGTTTGTGAGATTGTTCAAAAAAAGCTGCATTAGAAAGGATTACCTACACATACTGAGCAGCTCATGTTATAGACAGAAGCATGCTACATGGCAAACCAATCTGAACTCATCTCTCAGCATGTCCAGCCCATCATCTCAGCCAATCATAGCTAGCAGGAAGGTTCCTGACTTTCTCCATTGCTATTTACAGAAGGCATGCAAGTTTGTTGTTAACTTCTTGGTGACAGGGGGCAGTATTTTCACATCCGGATGAAATGCATGCCCAAATTCAACTGCCTGCTACTCATCCCCAGAAGATAAGATATGCATATTATTAGTAGATTTGGATAGAAAACACTCTTACGTTTCTAAAACTGTTTGAATCATGTCTGAGTATAAGATAACTTATTTCGCACGCGAAACCCTGAGGACAAACCATCAGATGTTTTGTTTTTTGAGGTCATTCATTTCAATGGGTTTTCATTGGGAATCCAGATTTCTAAGGGACCTTCTTTGCAGTTCTTATCGCTTCCACTGGATGTCAACCGTCTTTAGAAATTGGTTGAGGTTTTTCCTTTGTGTAATGAAGTACGGCCATATTGAACGAGGTTAACTTGAAGTGTACTGTTAGATAGAGGTGCGTGACCAGAAAGCTAGCTACAGTTTGTTTTCCTCCTGTATTGAACACAGATCATCCCGTCTTCAATTTTATTGATTATTTAGGTTTAAAAAAATACCTAAAGTTGTATTACAAAAGTAGTTTGAAATGTTTTGGCAAAGTTTACACGTAACTTTTGAGATATTTTGTAGTCACGTTGCGCAAGTTTCTGGATCAAACGTGCCAAATAAATGTACATTTTGGACACACACACACACATATTTAGTCAGCCACCAATTGTGCAAGTTCTCCCACTTAAAAAGATGAGAGGCCTGTAATTTATCATAGGTACACTTCAACTATGACAGACAAAATGAGAAAAAATCCAGAAAATCACATTGTAGGATTTTTAATGAATTTATTTGCAAATTATGGTGTAAAATAAGTATTGTCAATAACAAAAGTTTCTCAATAACAAAAGTTTCTCAATACTTTGTTATATACCCTTTGTTGGCAATGACAGAGGTTTTCTGTAAGTCTTCACAAGATTCTCACACACTGTTGCTGGTATTTTGGCCCATTCCTCCATGCAGAGCTCCTCTAGAGCAGTGATGTTTTGGGGCTGTTGCTGGGCAACACGGATTTTCAACTCCTTCCAAAGATTTTCTATTGGATTGAGATCTGGAGACTGGCTAGGCCACTCCAGGACCTTGAAATGCTTCTTATGAAGCCCCTCCGTTGCCCGGGCGGTGTGTTTGGGATCATTGTCATGCTGAAAGACCCAGCCACGTTTCATCTTCAATGTCCTTGCTGATGGAAGGAGGTTTTCACTCAAAATCTCATGATACATGGCCCCATTCATTCTTTCCTTTACACGGATCAGTCGTCCTGGTCCCTTTGCAGAAAAACAGCCCCAAAGCATGATGTTTCCACCTCCATGCTTCACAGTAGGTATAGTGTTCTTTGAATGCAACTCAGCATTCTTTGCCCTCCAAACATGACGAGTTGAGTTTTTACCAAAAAGTTATATTTTGGTTTCATCTGACATTCTCCCAATCTTCTTCTGGATCATCCAAATGCTCTCTAGCAAACTTCAGACGGGCCTGGACATGTACTGGCTTAAGCAGGGGGACACGTCTGGCACTGCAGGATTTGAGTCCCTGGCGGCGTAGTGTGTTACTGATGGTAGGCTTTGTTACTTTGGTCCCAGCTCTCTGCAGGTCATTCACTAGGTCCCCCCCGTGTAGTTCTGCTCACCGTTCTTGTGATCATTTTGACCCCACGGGGTGAGATCTTGCGTTGAGCTCCAGATCGAGGGAGATTATCAGTGGTCTTGTATGTCTTCCATTTCATAATAATTGCTCCCACAGTTGATTTCTTCAAACCAAGCTGCTTACCTATTGCAGATTCAGTCTTCCCAGCCTGGTGCAGGTCTACAATTTTGTTTCTGGTGTCCTTTGACAGCTCTTTGGAGTGTCAAGTTTGGAGTTTGGAGTGTGACTGTGAGGTTGTGGACAGGTGTCTTTTATACTGATAACAAGTTCAAACAGGTGCCATTAATACAGGTAACGAGTGGAGGCTCTTAAAGAAGAAGTTACAGGTCTGTGAGAGCCAGAAATCTTGCTTGTTTGTAGGTGACCAAATACTTATTTTCCACCATAATTTGCAAATAAATTCATTATAAATCCTACAATGTGATTTTCTGGATTTTTTTTCTAATTTTGTCTGTCATAGTTGAAGTGTACCTATGATGAAAATTACAGGCCTCATCTTTTTAAGGCACATGAAAGTTCACGTGTTCCAGAAGGCATTTCTGACAACAAAAAAAAAACACATTGAATTTTAAAAATCTAATGTTTATGTTCAAATGCCTTTCCTGTGAAATAGTGACGTGCGACATATGCCTAGTTTCTTGAAACGAGTCACATATTAGTGTGTAGACCAAACAGTTCGGACCCTACAGACGAAAAAAAAACATCACATGGCCTTGCTCCTACCCCTTTTTACAATTTGGTCCTGCCGTACATACCTACACGTAGGCTACGGTCACAAGATGCAAGCCTCATTGTCCCTAGAATTTCTAAACAAACAGGCGGAGGCAGGGCTTTCTCCTATAGAGCTAAATTTTTATGGAATAGTCTGCCGATCCATGTGAGAGACGCAGACTCGGTCTCAACCTTTAAGTCTTTACTGAAGACTCACCTCTTCAGAAGGTCCTATGATTGAGTGTAGCCTAGCCCAGGGATGTGAAGGTGAACGGAAAGGCACTGAAGTGATGAACCGTCCTTGCTGCCTCTGCCTGGCCGGTTCCCCTCTCTCCACTGGGATTCTCTACCTCTAACCCTATTACGGGGGCTGAGTCACTGGCTTACTGGTGCTCTTCCATGCCACCCCTACGAGGGGTGTGTCACTAAACTGGGTTGAGTCACAGACGTAATCTTCCTGTCCGGGTTGGCACACCCCTCGGGTTCGTGCCGTGTGGGAGATGTCAGTGAGCTATACTCGGCCTCGTCTCAGGGTAATAAGTTGGTGGTTTGAAGATATTCCTCTAGTGGTGTGGGGGTTGTGCTTTGGCAAAGTGGGTGGGGTTATACCCTGCCTGGTTGGCCCTGTCCGGGGGTGTCGCCAGACGGGGCCACAGTGTCTCCCGACCCCTCCTGTCTTAGCCTCCAGTATTTATGCTGTAATAGTTTGTGTCGGGGGGCTAGGGTCAGTCTGTTATATCTGGAGAATTTCTCCCGTCTTATCCGGTGACCTGAGCCCTAGGACCATGCCTGGCCTGATGACTCCTTGTTGTCCCCAGTCCACCTGGTCGTGCTGCTGCTCCAGTTTCAACTGTTCTGCCTGTGGAACCCCGACCTGTTCACCGAACGTGCTGTTTATGACTCACTCTCTACCGCACTTGCTGTTTCTAACTCTGAATGATCGTCTATGAAAAGCATCGGCTATGAAAAACATTTGAACATCTTGGCCATGTACTGTTATAATCTCCTCCCGGCACAGCCAGAAGAGGACTAGCCACCCCTTATAGCCTGGTTCCTCTAGGTTTTCTTAGGTTCCTGCCTTTCTAGGGAGTTTTTCCTAGCCACCGTGCTTCTACATCTGCATTGCTTTCTGTTTGGGGTTTTAGGCTGGGTTTCTGTCTAGCACTTTGTGACATCGGCTGATGTAAAAAGGGCTTAATAGATACACACATTTGATTGATTGAGATGCGAAAGTGCAACATAAGTGGACTGCAGAGCATGTAAGCGGAGCAAGGAGCTGAGCGTGCCCAATTTGACTGGAACGCGGTGAGAGATTCCCAAAGGCTGGAGCGTCAAACTTCTCGCCCGCTCCAATTTCACTCCAGTAGCGCTCACTTCATGAGCTCAGGGCATGCCCGGCCCAGCATGCACTTGTAGTCTACTTGTGTGCCGCTATCGACACTTGCTTTAGCTATTGTCATGGAGTTTGCTAAATATTAAACACACAGGTGCTAAATCAAGGTGACTTAGAGGGAGTGCAGTGAAGTCGTGTCCACAACTAAATAATCATTGTGGAATCTGCAAAGACATATCCCGAAAGCATGATGGTGTACACACTACAAGCACATGCGAAAAGGGATGAGGTATGAGATGAGATAACTAAGTGTATCATTTTAGCAAAGTATTTGCGAACAAAAAATCTGATCTCTTAAACATCGTTCATTTTGGTTTTCATTATGTATTTTATTTATTTTACCTTTATTTAACTAGGCAAGTCAGTTAAGAACAAATTCTTATTTGCAATGACGGCCTAGGAACAGTAGGTTAACTGCCTGTTCAGGGGATTTGTACCTTGTCAGCTCAGGGATTTGAACTTGCAACCTTCCGGTTACTAGTCCAACGCTCTAACCACTAGGCTACCCTGCCGCCCCAATGTATACAAATAGGCCATCATTAATTTGGGCCCAATAGGCCTGGAACATTCCCACATTCAAGGAGTTTTACGTTTTGATTGGGTTATTTTGCCTAAAAACATAGGCTTATATATATATAAGCCTATCATTTTTTTATTATAGAAAAATATACTATGCCCAGCCTGGCCAAAAGGGTGTTTAGCCTCCCCAGTGGCTCTGCATGTGTGGGGAGCGTATTCTCCGCTGCTGACCTGCTCTCCAGGCACCACTGCATGAACCTGAAGCCACAGAGTGGCTACATTTTTTTTTAAAGAATACAAAAAGGCACTAAGCCATTTTTTGTTGAATTTGTATTTATTTTAAAATAAGTCACAGCCTATATGCGCAAGTTATAGACTATAATGATTTAGTTTAACTAAATGTTGTTTAAATGCTGAGCGCTTTATGTCCCTACCAGCCTATTGTGTCACACACGCAAATGCTTCAATGTATTTCTTTGTAGGCTATAGCCTTGAAGGAATATAGCCTAAATAATTCATGTTTATTCCTTCTTCGGCTCCCTGTCTGGCAAATGACCTACTTAGAGTGTTTATATGCTGTTTAATATGACATGTAGCCTATTTGAAATATGCGCTTCTTACATTCACCCTTTCATGTTAATTCAAATACTTTTATTCAAATTTACACGTTTTGATTTCAATACTATAAAACCTAAATGGTCGGTCCAGGTAGTCAAACAAAATAGGCGGGTGTTGGTTAAACTGTGATTTTAATGAATGGGGCGGATTTGGAGCAGCAGTTTTTTTCCTGTGAGCACAGAGCGATTTTTAGCGGAGCAGTAGGAAGCGCCACTCCATGAGCAGGATTTTCCAACTGCTCAACTCCGCTCAAATGCTCTGGTGGACTGCGATGAATCCAATGCAAAAAAACAACAGTTGAAATTTTTATGCGGATTTTTGTATTATGCTAATTTAATTGGTGTGGATATCAACCTTAAGGAGTTTAAGAAGTGAGAAATACATACAGAGAGAAGAGTCACAGCTTTCTGTAACTAGAACAGCAGTTAACTGCATGTTCTTCCACAATTACAATTGAGCAAGGGTCATATGCTTGTGATTCTCAGAATGCATCTCTCCCTCCTTGTGCACAATGGGAGTGAGTGTCTCGGTCACACAGCAGCTGACAGTGAAACAGGAACAGACCGATACTTTCATAGCAGGAATCAACATAATGCATAGGCTGTCACTGTTGACCATATAATGGTTTTAGAACAATAAACAAGAACGCTGTGTAGCAAAAATCATAGAAAATTACTGACGTACGCAAAATGCTTCAATTTTCGGTTTATAGTTGCAGCTCGAACGGTAAAGGGGTTAACAGCTTAGCTTCCTTTGCTGTCCGACTGCCCCATACTGGGCTCAAACCAGTGATTCGCAACACGTGACCACCCTCCTTGACAATGTTCCAATCGGTAGCTTTTTGTATCACTCAATCGATTTGATGGCTCCATGGGCATCATTTCAAGCTAGCTGTGGAGTGAGCTTACAGCAATGTTATCAACTCCGTTACATAGGACTCGACCTAACCTAGAGAGATCATGATGAGACTTCAAAATGGGGAAGGCCAATAAAAAATTAAGTGTTTTCTGTGTGGCTATTTGTCCAGCCAGTAACTATGGTGCGAATTTGAGAACTTGACAACATTCCTCCAGTAAAGTCTCCGATTACACAGACCACACGACTAACACCCAAACACCAGTTGTTCATAGTTTCAACGTAAGCCATGTTAAATGGCTGAGGCTTAAAACGGCCATTAAAAGTCAGGGTGGAGCAGACAGTGATACCGGAGTAGTCAAGTACGTGTGGGAGGGCAACACCAAACAGACAGCAGTGGGGCTGGGCTGTGGTATTTCGGAGGTTTGTAAATTGATCGCTATACTGGCTCTGTGAGGCTGCACTTTACTTCCCCTATCAAACCGTCAACAGCCAATCTGCTCTAGCCAATTCAATGAACAAGGCATGCATTGGCCTAGTATATTCAGTAGGCTACACCTGAAAGCCTTCTATGCCATTAGGCTACGCCATATTCTTGCCATCTCTGGGCTCTGAAGGAGGAACCAATGCACCACTCTCTTAGGCTTTTCCATGGTACACTTTGGTCAAGTTCAGCCCTCACTTGAGTACATCGGCACAAACTGGCATTTCAAAAGTCGACATGTACGCAACTATGTATCTGGCTGTGTTAAGCTACTGACCTATTTGACCTAGATAGTTCGTATGCATTGATATGTAGGCTACATGTGCCTTAAAAAATGTATGCAGCTCTGTCCTTGAGCTTGTCTATTTAATGTTCTGTATTATGTCATGTTTTGTGTGGACCCCAGGAAGAGTAGCTGCTGCGTTTGCAACAGCTAATGGGGATCCTAATAAAATACACAAAAAAAGCAGTTAGGGTTCTGTACATTCAGCATCTCTCAAGTGGGGAGTAAACAGCTAGCTAGCAGTATTTCAAGCTTCTCAGTGGAGCAGTGGGGTTAAAGGTAACATTTGGAGTACAGTGGAATACCCCACCCCTGTATTGAGGTATGTTTCCCAACCTATATCTCGTGCCAGCTCCAAGGTGTCTTAATGTAACGCAGAAGATGAACATAGTATGTTGAGGGCGATGAAACAAAGGAAGCCCATTCGTTTTCAATCAAAGGAGCAAAGTGGGCATTGGGCAATGCGAGCATGGGTGAGACCAAAGTTGGAATACACCAAACTTTATTCAAATACTCTGCGACGTCTCGTCGAGATTGACCAATTGAAGCTCACTCTAGTGTAGTTTCCAGCCCCTAGTGGATTGACTGTTGATACGTAGCACTACCTAGCCTGCTTACACCAACATGGGGGCGAAGCAAGCCTAGCTATCAGAACTTATGCGTTAATGGGATCTCTGCCATTACCATGATTGCGTTCCGACCCCCGTGCAGCTCAGTGTAAACAAGCGTAATGGTAGTGTCGCTATCTTCTGGCGATCATCATGCTAGACAGTTGGACCTATATTTAAATCAGAGATTCAACACTAATCATATCGGTCACACACAAACGGCAGTAAATAGCACATTATCAGCAATGATTGTGCAAAGAGCGTTGACAGGAGGTGTAGGTTGCTAGCTTAGCTAACGTTAGCTGCTCATTCGTGAGAAGTTCAAGACATGATCACAAAGCGATAGAGACAAATGAAAGCACAACGTTTGTTACAATGTTTTCGATTAGGAGGGTGCGAGGTTAACTTTGATTAATGTGTTATATGCTGCACGGTTCCTATTTTAGAGCTAGGACCGTACAAGGAGTCTGCATTTGAGATTCGCAAAGGAGCGGAAGTTGGGCAAAGCGGCTGCCGAGCTAAAAATAACAGCTAGACTAACGTTAGCCGAGCAATAATCGCGGTTTGTTTATCCAGCTCTTATACACAGTAGCTTAAATCAAAGCATGCACATACAAACCCTAAAGATATCATATATCCTCCAATGTGGATAAAAACGACATCTTACCTTAGCCTCATCAGATAACTGCTCCTCATGATCCGCCATCTTTTCTTCCGGCACCAGCAGCTTGTCGAAGCCGAATCACAACTTCGGCAGCATCATACAGTTGATTTTGATTTGTGTGCACGTACATATGAAATATATCATCACTTCACCAATCAGGGACTAATTATTATCCATAAGCACGTCAGTCCTACTTCATGTGTTGAACATACAGTCCATGGTTTTGCAAGCATATGTTTGGTCATACGAAATAACATTGAAATAATATAGTTGTAAATTGTGTTATATGTTATAAGTATAGCGTGCGTGTTAAAAGTACCCAGTTAGAATTAATTGCCAGTTGTATCTTGTTTCTGATTTTTTGGGGGTGAAATGTATTTACGCCATTTGACCACATTTGCAGTAATGTATCAATGCAACAGGGATTTGCATGTGGTATACAGTATGTCATTCACTACCGTGGATGCGCTATTTATTTCCACTAGATGGTACTGTAATCCTGCATGGTGAACTACTGTGATTCATTACTGTGGTAAAATGTATAAACCCTGAATCGCCATCAGACATGCTTGATTACCAGTGAAGGTGAATACAACGAGTGCACACATTGGAAAGAAGTAAAATCCCAGATACATAAACTATTACCCTACTCTGTGACAATACACGCTAAAATGTCTTAAGTGTGTTGTCCAAATAGTGGTCCAGGCTTTATCAGCCTCCATCAGCCTACGCCAATGACGTACACTAGGTAAAGATGGAAACAGAAATATTGGATTGCTTGAAATGAGAAAAAAGTAATTATCAAGGGATTATTTGAGGCGGAAGAAAAATATGCTACATTTGATTTACTGTATTAACTCCAAATATGACGTTGAGCTTTGTAGGCCTAGGGTCATCTTATCTTTCTCACTGGTTGGTTGTTTCCAGCAGATTATACTAGGCCAGGGATCTCTAGTTAATATAATACCTTTATGGCTGGGACACTTTTTTTGTTGTCTATGGACCAAGCGTGAACTCAATATGACCTCAGCATGACCTTAGCTCATGCTTTCCAAGCTGGTAGGAACCTGACCACAACCTGCAGAATCCCGATGTGCAGCACATATGAGTTGGGCTAGTTAACAAATAAGTCTCAAAGTGTAACTCTCGTGAAGACCATATGTTTTAGGCTTAGTTGGGGTGGCATGTAGCCTAGTGGTTAGAGCATTGGGCCAGTAACCATAAAGGTTGCTGGATCAAATCCCCAAGGTAAAAATCTGTCATTCTGCACTGGGTACTAAAGACATGGACGTCAATTAAAGCAGCTCCCTGCACTTCTCTGATATGGAGAAGTTGGGTTAAATGTGGAAGCCACATTTCAGTTGAAGGAATTCAGTAGTATAACTGACTAGGTCTTTCCTGAGTTAAGCCTGACTCCTACATGTATTTTGACCATGACTCCATTCTGCTTCTCCACGTCTCAAAAAACCAAAGAGTCAAGAGGGAAGTTCCGGTGGTCAGGTCTGACCAATCAGAATCCATGCTCCAAGACTGTTTTGATCACATGGACTGGAATAAGTTCTGGGGAACCTCTGGGTATAACATCAATGAATACGCAGTCACCGAATTCATAAAAACATGTGATTCCGATGGTGTCTTTCAAAACTTACCTGAATCAAAAACCGTGGATTGATGGCAGCCTAGTCGGGAAACTGAGAGATGCTGCTTATAAACATGCAAGGTGATGGGGACAATTGTATGGTTATACAGTACAAATACGACCTGTGCAGATCGATCAAGATGGCGATACACAAATATAATGACAAAGTGGAGGAGCAATTCAAAAGGAATGCATACATGAGGAGGCTGCTTATTTACTCCAGCTCTGACTTTAATAACATAGTGCTTTCTAAGCTCACCACAAAGCTCACAGCCCTGGGACTGAACTCCTCCCTATGCAACTGGGTCCGTAATAGTTTGCAAGCCCTACCACATCCAACGAGTGTCGGAGGCGGTGTAGTACGATTCAATCTTAGTCCTGAATTGACGCTTAGCCTGTTTGATGGTTCGTTGGAGGGCATAGCGGGATTTCTTAAGAGAGTCCCGCTCTTTGAAATCGGCAGCTCTACCCTTTAGCTCAGTGCGGATGTTGCTTGTAAACCATGGCTTCTGGTTGGGGTATGTACATACGGTCACTGTCTGGACGACGTCATCAATGCATTTATTGATGAAGTCAGTGACTGATGTGGTGTACTCCTCAGTGCCATGTGAAGAACCCCAGAACGTATTCCAGTCTGTGCTAGAAAAAATGTCCTGTAGCTTAGCATCTGCATCATCTGACCACTTCCGTTTTGAGCGAGTCACTGGTACTTCTTGCTTTAGTTTTTGCTTGTAAGCTGGAATCAGGAGGATAGAGTTATGGTCAGATTTGCCAAATGGGAGAGGGAGAGCTTTGTACGCATCTCTGTGTGTGAAGTTTATTTCCTCTGGTTGCACATTTAACATGCTGGTAGAAATGAGGTAAAACGGATTTAAGTTTCCCTGCAATAAAGTCCCCGGCCACTAGGAGCGCTGCCTCTGGATGAGCATTTTCTTGTTTGATATGGCCTTATACAGCTCGGTGAGTGCCGTCTTAGTGCCAGCATCGGTTTGTGGTGGTAAATAGACAGCTATGAAAAATATAGATGAAAACTATCTTGGTAAATAGTGTGGTCTACAGCTTATCATGAGATACTTTACCTCAGGTGAGCAAAACCTCGAGGCTTTCTTAAAGTTAGATTCTGGGCACCAGATGTAATTTACAAATAGACACAGACCACCACACCTTGTCTTACCCAGTGCTGCTGTTCTATCTTGCAGATGGACCGAAAACCCAGCCAGCTGTATGTTATCCATGTCGTTGGTAGAATAGTCTTGATCGGAGCTCATCCATTTTGTTATCCAATGATTACACGTTGGCTAATAGGACTGCATACACTTTTCTTTTCATCCTAACCAACCTGCCCTCCAAATACACCTCTGCTATTTTCAAACAAGATCTCAGTGATCATTGCCTGCATCCGTAATGGGTCTGCGGTCAAACGACCACCCGTAATCACTGTCAAACGCTCCCTAAAACACTTCAGCAGCAGGCCATTCTAATCGACCTGGCCCGGGTATCCTGGAAGGATATTGACCTCATCCTGTCAGTAGAGGATGCCTGGTTATTCTTTAAAAGTGCCTTCCTCACCATCTTAAATAAGCATGCCCATTACAAAAAATTTAGAACAAGGAACAGATATAGCCCTTGGTTCTCTCCAGACCTGACTGCCCTCGACCAGCACAAAAACATCCTGTGGCGTTCTGCATTAGCATCGAATAGCCCCCCGTGATATGCAACTTTTCAGGGAAGTTAGGAACCAATATACACAGGCAGTTAGGAAAGCTAAGGCTAGCTTTTTCAAGCAGAAATTTTCATCCTGTAGCACAAACTCAAAAGAGTTCTGGGACACTGTAAAGTCCATGGGGAATAAGAGCCCCTCCTCCCAGCTGCCCACTGCACTGAGGCTAGGAAACACTGTCACCACTGATAAATCCACTATAATTGAGAATTTCAATAAGCATTTTTCTACGGCTGGCCATGCTTTCCACCTGGCTACCCTTACCCCGATCAACAGCCTTGCACCCCCCAAAGCAACTCGCCCAAGCCTACCCCATTTCTCCTTCACCCAAATCCAGATAGCTGATGTTCTGAAAGAGCTGCAAAATCTCAACCCCTACAAATCAGCCGGACTAGACACTCTGGACCCTCTTTTTCTAAAATGATCTGCCAAAATTGTTTCAATCCTATTTATTTGCCTATTTCACCTCTCTTTCGTATCGTCTGAGATTCCCAAAGATCCCCCTCTTCAAAGGGGGAGACACTCTAGACCCAAACTGCAACAGACCTATATCTATCCGACCCTGCCTTTCTAAGGTCTTCGAAAGCCAAATTAACAAACAGATTACCGACCATTTCGAATCCCACCGTACCTTCTCCACTATGCAATCTGGTTTCAGAGCTGGTCATGGGTGCACCTCAGCCACGCTCAAGGTCCTAAATGATATCATGACCGCCATCGATAAGATACATTACTGTGCAGCTGTGTTCATCAACTTGGCAAAGGCTTTGGACTCTGTCAATCACCACATTCTTATCGTCAGACTCCACAGCCTTGGTTTCTCAAATGATTGCCTCGCCTGGTTCACCAACTACTTCTCTGACAGAGTTCAGTGTGTCAAATCGGAGGGCCTGTTGTCCTGACCTCTGGCAGTCTCTATGGGGATGCCAAAGGGTTCAATTCTCGGGCCGACTCTCTTCTCTGCATACATCAATGATGTTGCTGTTGCTGCTGGTGATTCTCTGATCCACCTCTGGCCCTTCTTTGGACACTGTGTTAACTAACCTCCAGACAAGATTCAATGCCATACAACTATCCTTCTGTTGCCTCGAACTGCTGTTAAATGCAAGTAAAACTAAATGCATGCTATTCAACCAATCGCTGCCCACACCTGCACGTCCAGCATCACTACTCTGGACGGTTCTGACTTAGAATATGTGAACAACTACAAATACCTAGGTGTCTGGTTTGACTGTAAACTGTCCTTCCAGACTCACATTAAGCAAAACAAATTAAATCTAGAATCAGCTTCCTATTTCGCAACAAAGCATCCTTCACTCATGCTGCCAAACATACCCTCGTAAAACTGACCATCCTACTGATCCTTGACTTTGGCGATGTCATTTACAAAATAGCCTCGAACACTCTACTCAACAAATTGGATGCAGTCTATCATCTGTTTTGTCACCAAAGCCCCATATACTACCAACCACTGCGACCTGTATGCTCTTGTTGGTTGGCCATCGCTTCATACTCGCCGCCAAAACACTGGCTCCAGGTCATCTACAAGTCTCTGCTGGGTAAAGCCCCGCCTTATCTCAGCTCACTGGTCACCATAGCAGTTCTCTGCTGCCAATGACTGGAACGAACTGCAAAAATCACTGAAGCTGGAGACTCATATCTCCCTCACTAGCTTTAAGCACCAGCTGTCAGAGCAGCTCACAGATCACTGCACCTGTACATAGCCCATCTGTAAATAGCCCACCCAACTACCTCATCCCCATACTGTATTTATTTATTTATCTTGCTACTTTGCACCCCAGTATCTCTACTTGCATATTCACCTTCTGCATATCTACCATTCCAGTGTTTAATTGGTATATTGTAATTACTTCGCCACCATGGCCTATTTATTGCCTTACCTCCCTTACCCTACTTCATTTGCACACACTGTATATAGACTGTTTCTACTGTATTACTGACTGTATGTTTGTTTATTCCATGTGTAACTCTGTGTTGTTGTATGTGTCAAACTGCTTTGCTTTATCTTGGCCAGGTCGCAGTTGTAAATGAGAACTTGTTCTCAACTAGCCTACCTGGTTAAATGAAGGTGAAAATAAATAAATGTTTCTCAGAATTTGTTTTTGTTTTTGTTGATCATGGATTTTAGAACACATGATGATCTCTTATGACGTAAAAGAGGATGCTGTGCTTCACAATACCAACCAGAATTCTGAATTCCAGAGAATGGTTCAATTCTAAAATACGAGTGATTACTTTGCTACACTACGACAACCAGGACGCTACAGTCTAGTAGCATTATCATGGCAATGTGATGTAATCGTAATGTAATGTTTCCATCATATGAGTTAGGCCTTAAAATAACTGTATCCTTTATTAAACTTGTTTAGGCTACAGAACAAGTGATCAAATGAGATTTTAAAGTAAAATTTTCAAAGGACAGCTCCCTAGCAAATACAACAGTTTGCTCAAGTCAGACTTTGGTCTACATTTTACCCAAGAAAAGTTATAGGAGTCTCTCTGGTGTCAATTCCTTCACTAGCCCAATGGCTACGCTACTCGATCGCACCTAAACGTCTGGCTTAAGGCTTTGTAATGCGAGGATGCCGTCAATTATTGTTGACACACACACACACACACACACACACACACACACACACACACACACACACACACACACACACACACACACACACACACACACACACACACACACATTATTTCAGAACATTATTTCTGACTTGAGCTGTTTTTGTTAACACGTTTTGCCTAATGTAATGTTGTGTCGGTAGAAGCCTTTGAAGTGAATGTTGTCTTCTTCAGTACCATGTTGTCTTCTACAGTACCGTGTTGTCTTCTACAGTACCGTGTTGTCTTCTACAGTACCTTGTTGTCTTCTACAGTACCATGTTGTCTTCTACAGTACCGTGTTGTTTTCTACAGTACCGTGTTGTCTTCTACAGTACCATGTTGTCTTCTTCAGTACCGTGTTGTCTTCTACAGTACCGTGTTGTCTTCTTCAGTACCGTGTTGTCTTCTACAGTACCGTGTTGTCTTCTACAGTACCTTGTTGTCTTCTTCAGTACCGTGTTGTCTTCTACAGTACCGCATTGTCTTCTACAGTACCGTGGTGTCTTCTACAGTACCGCGTTGTCTTCTACAGTACGTTGTTGTCTTCTACAGTACAGTGTTGTCTTCTACAGTACCGTGTTGTCTTCTACAGTACCGTGTTGTCTTCTACAGTACGTTGTTGTCTTCTACTGTACCGTGTTGTCTTCTACAGTACCGTGTTGTCTTCTACAGTACCGTGTTGTCTTCTACAGTACCTTGTTGTCTTCTACAGTACCTTGTTGTCTTCTACAGTACCGTGTTGTCTTCTACAGTACCTTGTTGTCTTCTACAGTACCGTGTTGTCTTCTACAGTACCGTGTTGTCTTCTACAGTACCTTGTTGTCTTCTACAGTACCTTGCTGTCTTCTACAGTACCGTGCTGTCTTCTACAGTACCTTGTTGTCTTCTACAGTACCGTGCTGTCTTCTACAGTACCGTGTTGTCTTCTACAGTACCGTGTTGTCTTCAACAGTACCTTGTTGTCTTCTACAGTCCCGTGTTGTCTTCTATAGTCCATTGTTGTCTTCTACAGTACCGTGTTGTCTTCTACAGTACCGTGTTGTCTTCTACAGTACCGTGTTGTCTTCTACAGTACCGTGTTGTCTTCTAGAGTACCGCGTCTTCTATGTATTTCTTCCATTCTTGGTGGGCGACTAGAGGTGATTTTAATAATCCACTCTGTCATTAACTATCAAAGTGGATGGGCTGGGCACACCTTTAGACCTCCTAGCAAATCCCCCATTCTCAGTCGCTTATGGCAATCTAAGAGATCCCTCTTTGTGTGAATAATACCCCTAATCACACACCAGTCTACTTTGTATGCTCAGTTGACTGTTACGCCATTTCTTTTAAACCAAACAACAATGCCTAACATTAGTCAGTTACTTCAAGAGGTTCAAGTCCCAGATGAGGAACACATACTTGGGGATCAAAAGGGCATTTGAGGCCCCTATAATCTCTCCAGATGTTGAGTGCCCTCTGGGCCCTGGTCAAGACTAGTTCACTATATAGGGAATAGGGTGCCATTTAGGACACAAGCCGTAGTCTGCTGCCTGTGCCATTGTGTTGACATGCATGGGAGCTATCTGTGAGCTACTCATTACCTCTGTGACCAGAACTCAAAAGGCCTCTCTGTGACTCACCCTCAGTTACCCGCTAGTCACTCCAGATACCCATTACAAACACCTCGCTCAGATAATCCTCAGTAGAAATGCTCAATAAGCGTTTAAACAGGGAAGAAATCAAAGAAGTGCGAAGTATCAGGATAAAATTACAAGGAGCGGTTGAACTTTTGGATACAGTATCATTACAATATAATTCTTCACAATTGTGTCCTTTTCTTTTCTCTTTACTCCTCCCTTCTTAGTATCACTGTGAGAAAAGTATTTTTGGCCCGGCATCAAAGTGTGCATAGAGGCAGTGCCATCAGGGTAACTGAGATTATGTCCACACCTCTAGACTTCAGTTCCTGTCAGCCCACTAGATAACTGTTGTGTTACAAGCTGTTTGAGGGAGGAGAGCAGTGGCCAGTCTGAATGTGCCTTGTGCCAATATTACAATGGTGGAAAAAGTACCCAATTGTCATACTTGAGTAAAAGTAAAGATACCTTAATAGAAAATGACTCAAGTAAAAGTGAAAGTCACCCAGTAAAATAAAATACAAATTCTAAAAGTATTTGGTTTTAAATATACTTAAGTACCAAAATTAAATGTAATTGCTAAAATATACTTAAGTATCAAAAGTCATAAATCATAAATCATAAGTATAAATCATTTCAAATTCCTTATGTTAAGCAATCCAGACGGCACCATTTTCTTGTTTTTTAAATTTATTTATGGATAGCCAGGGGCACGCTCCAACACCCAAACATCATTTACAAACAAAGCATATGTTTAGTCCGCCAGATCAGATGCAGTAGGGATTACCAGGGATGTTCTCCCCTCAGGGGTGTGTACTAAGTCCCCTCCTGTACTCCCTGTTCACCCACAACTGCGTTGCCAAACACGACTCCAACACCACCATTATGTTTGCTGAACACACAACATTGGTAGGCCTGATCACCTACAATGACAAGACAGTCTATAGGGAGGAGGTCAGAGACCTGGCAGTGTGGTGCCAGGACAACAACCTCTCCCTCAATGTGAGCAAGACAAAGGAGCTGATCGTGGACTCTAGGAAAAGGCGGGCCGAACAGGCCATGTTCTCTTATAATCTCCACCCGGCACAGCTAGAAGATGACTGGCCACCCCTCATAGCCTGGTTCCTCTCTAGGTTTCTTCATAGGTTTTGGCCTTTCTAGGGAGTTTTTCCTAGCCAACGTGCTTCAACACCTGCATTGCTTGCTGTTTGGGGTTTTAGGCTGGGTTTGTGTACAGCACTTTGAGATGTCAGCTGATGTACAAAGGGTTATATAAATATATTTGATTTGATTTGATCCTCAAAAAGTTATTCAACTGCACCATCGAGAGCATCCTGACCGGTTGCATCACCACCTGGTATGGTAACTGCTCGGCATCTGACCATAAGGTACTACAGAGGGTAGTGTGTACGGCTTAGTACATCACTGGGGCCAAGCTCCCTGCCACCCAGGACCTAAATAATAGCCGTTGTCAGAGGAAAGCCCAAAAAATTGTCAGAGACTCCAGTCACCCTAGTCATAGACTGTTTTCTCTGCTACCGCACGGCAAGCGGTTCCGGAGCGCCAAGGACCAAAAGGCTCCTTAATTGTTTCTACCCCCAAGCCAATAGACTGCTGAACAATTAAACAAATGGCCACCGGACTATTTACATTGACACCCCCCCCCCCCATTTGTTTTATACACTGCTGCAACTCGCTGTTTATTATCTATGCATAGTTACTTCATCCCTACCTACATGTACAAATTACCTCAACTAACCTGTACCCCCGCACATTGAGTTCCTCAAGCATTCCTCATAAAGCTGGTTGAGAGAAGAGAGTGTACACCAAGAGTGTACAAAGCTGTCATCAAGGCAAAGGGTGGCTACTTTAAAGAATCTCAAATATAAAATATATTTTGATTTGTTTAACACTTTTTTTGTTACTACATCATTCCATATGTGTTATTTCATAGTTTTGGTGTCTTCACTATTATTCTACAATGTAAAAAATTATACAAATAAAGAAATATCCTTGAATTAGTAGGTGTGTCCAAACTTTTGACTGGTACTGTATGTCTGGCAGATCGAAGCCTGGAATATTCCATAAAAAATGGGTGCAAAGAGTGATACATCCACATGTGTACGTACCACTGCAAACCTAAACTCTGGAATATAGTTATACCCAAACCATCTTCTAATTAGTCTTGTTTACTTTATGCCAGGGGCAGTCTGAGTCTGCGCCAAATGGTACCATATTCCCTGTACAGTGCACTGCTTTTGACAAGAGGCCTGATCAAGTGTAGTGCACTATATAGGAAATAGGGTGCCATTTGGGACACAGATGCTATGCGGCTCATATCTGGGGTTGAGTTGGATGACCTTGATGCAGAATGTGTGTGGAGGGAGGAATGTTTGATGCAGGCCAAGATCCAACAGCCTGTAGGTATCATCTGAGATGTGTTCATCTACAGAGTGACAACCAAGTTCTTGAATCATAGATAAAGGTGTCTCATCCAAATGTAGGACCTAGGAATTGTGAAATATATTGGGAAAATTGCCGGTGCTATAGAAGAGGCGGCAAATGCTTTCTTCTCTTATGAAAATGGTCTTAGACAAAACATGTGTATGTTAATTCATTTATACATTAGGTTGGGAAATCAGCAGAAAATAATAATGGTTCTTTAGCTGCAAGAGTGGCAGAGTACCAATAGGGGGCATCTATACCCCAAAAACTCACATCTCAAGCGAGTTGTTCTGTACTGATTTATCCAAAAGAAAAACAGCGTAAAGTATTAGAACCATGAGTGATTGGTTGATAATGAATATAAGGAGTTGTTGTGTACCTTTAAATATATCTCCTAAATCTCTCTCTTGCCAATGCTCTTTGCCAAAGCACATTAGTGGCTTAATGAGTGTGTGTTGACTCAGTAGGTCAGAATGGGTGCTGAGGAGAGGTTGGGATAGGTTTGTTATCAGTTGGCATGGGGTTAGGGGGGGGGGTACTAGTGCAGTGTGTCCAGCATTGCATTCCAAAGGTCCTGAATCATCCTATGACATAACATACCTGAACTGTGCCCATCTAACATACATACACCTGTTCTTTCTTTGTGTATGTGCATCGAAAAGAGAAAGAGAAAGAAATACAAAAAGAGAGAGCGAGAGAGTAAGAAAGAGAATGAGAGAAACAGGGTGCAGGCTCCAGCCATTACAGAGCAACTGATTAGTACATAACTGAAGAGCACTGGCACTCAGAGGTCCTCTCCTCTATCTATCTCCATATGATGGCCTTTTAACTAAGACCAGGGTGGCATGATTAGGCTATAGGCAAAGACAGATCGTTCTCAAACAAGGTGTTGTTCAGTAAGCACAAATAGGAAGAAAGCATCTTTAAACGAGGAGGCTATATCTGAACTTGACCAATTAGAAACATTCATTTTTTGTTTTCCGTTGCTACGGTGTGCCGTCGTGAAAACAACCCAGATCCAGGGTCACCAAGCAACTCGGAGAGGATGACCTGTAATGAAAGCTTCGGTCACGGCCAGGCTACACAGAGGGAAACTCCAGGCTTGTCTAGACAGCAATACAAAAGAGGAGAGGGTAAAGAAAGGTGAGGGGTCAGAGGTCACCACTAGCCAATGAGAGCAGAGAAGGCTGAAGGAGTGAGAACAAAGCTAACAGGATAGAGACAAAAGGTACGGGTCGTAAATGTATATTCCTACATGTTATCCAAACAGGAGTTCCAATCAGTCAAATTCAATGTCCACTACCATTCAAATGTTACTTTTTTTAAACACTTTGTTAACACAGGGTCATAAAACCCAGTATTCTGAGCACCTATAATTGTGTGTGTCCCCCCAACTCTCAGCAAGAACCAGGTTTTTCTATATTTCGGTTCTCTCCCTCAGGAGATGTCCTGGTTAAATAAATGAATTTGAAACTGAAGCCACTGGTTAAATAAATGTTAAATTAATTAATTTGAAACTGAAGCCACTTGACTCCTTAGTGGACAGATATGAAGTAATCCACCCATCCACCCTGTGGATACTCTGAAGCTATCGGTAGGTAGATGAGGCAATGAGTAGAACGACTGAAGCAGCATATGTAACATACAGTGCCTTCGGAAAGTATTCAGACCCCTTGTCTTTTTCCAAATGTTGTTACGTTACAGGCTTATTCTAAAATTGATTAAATACATTTTTTAAACTGAAATATCACACGTACAAAGTACTTTGTTGAAGCACCTTTGGCAGCGATTACAGCATTGATTGTTCTTGGGTGTGACGCTACAAGCTTGGCACACCTGTATTTGGGGAGTTTCTCCCATTCTTCTCTGCAGATCCTCTCAAGCTCTGTCAGGTTGGATGGGGAGAGTTTCTGCACAGCTATTTTCAGGTCTCTCCAGAGATGTTAGATCGGGTCCAAGTCCAGGCTCTGGCTGGGCCGCTCAAGGACATTCAGAGACTTCTCCCAAAGCCACTCCTGCGTTGTATTGGTTATGTGCTTACGGTTGTTGTCCTGTTGGAAGGTGAACCTTCACCCCAGTCTGAGGTCCTGAGTAGGTTTTCATCAAGGATCATCACCTTCTAGAATTCATCTTTGCTTCGATCCTGACTAGTCTCCCAGTCCCTGCCGCTGAAAAGCATCCCCACAGCATGATGCTGCCACCACCATGCTTCACCGTAGGGATGGTGCCAGGTTTCTTCCAGACATGTGGCTTGGCATTCGGACCAATGAGTTCAATCTTGGCTTCATCAGACCAGAGGATCTTGTTTCTCCTGGTCTGAGAGTCTTTAGGTTCCTTTTGGCAAACTCCAAGCGGGCTGTCATGTGCCTTTGACTGAGGAGTGGCTTCCGTCTGGCCACTCTACCATAAAGGCCTGATTGGTGGAGTGCTGCAGAGATGGTTGTCCTTCTGGAAGGTTCTCCCATCCCCACAGAGGAAATCTAGAGCTCTGTCAGAGTGACCATCAGGTTCTTGGTCACCTTCAACTGTGGAACCTTATATAGACAGGTGTGCCTTTCCAAATCATGTCCAATCAATTGAATTTACCACAGGTGGACTCCAATCAAGTTGTAAAAACATCTCAAATTCGATTCTCATTGCAAGGGTCTGAATACTTATATAAATAAGGTATTTCAGTTTATTTATAATATATTTGCAAAAATACAAAAACAATGTTTTTACTTTGTCTTTATGGGATATTGTGTGTAGACTGCTGAGGATTTAAAAAAAAAATGTAATCAAGTTTAGAATAAGTCTGTAATGTGACAAAATGTGGAAAAAGACAAGGGGCCTAAATATTTTCCAAAGGCACTGTGACATCATAAAAATGATCTTTGCCTGGTCAAATAAAGAATGTACAGACAATGATAACAAGATACAGTATTTGACATGTCCACACTGATAATATAGTTTTATTACACCGAGTCAGTCAGATGACATAACATAGTAACAACATATGTACCATCACTATTTTCATAGACGATCCCTAAACAGTGCTTCATATATATGCTCACATTGTACTGACAGTGAGCTCAATGGCATATTAATGGACAAAAGTCATGGATTTACAAGCCATTTAGTTACCAATAGGAACATCTAGAACAGTCTAATAGTTAAGGACGTGAACTTGCTAGCTCCAGTTGTTTAATGACTGTACAGTATCGGTTGTTTGTACTGTGCTGTACCCACAACAATCACCTGTCAGACAGTATACATACACACACATTTACCACAGTTAAATCCTACATATAGAAGACACATCCACAGAGGTGTTAACATTTATCATTTTTGTACAGAAGGCAGTGGTTCATTCACTGAAGTTGATTGGTCGTTGTTGTGGCACCACTGCTCAGTTCGGGCATTATTCTATTGGGCCGACCATTTATTTAGGCTCATTTTCATAATAAAAGGCATTATAAAAAATATAGTACAGTTCTTTAAACATTTATTTGAGCAAACATTCATATCTGTCCATTGCTGGCCTGATCATTTAAAACAGAACAGCAGCCATAGTAACAAAAAGACAAACGCTTCACACAGGAGAGGCAAAATGGTCACGTTTTAACTTGAAGTGGCCATTCAAAATGTCGACATAGCAGTGTGTAACAACGCCGCGATGAAGTCATGATTGACAGTAAAAACACTTGTTCCAACCATCAAATGTTCCAACGTGTCTCCAGTTTCCCCCCACTTGACTCTCTGAAGTCTAAAACATGATTATGTCAGTTGTTTTCAGGCTGAGCTTGCATGAACTGCTATGACACATGCTATGTAGACATTATGACGGGCCGGTTTAAGTCAAAGTGTTACCAACCGAAAGGCAAAAAAACCAACAAAAAAAACACCTTTCAACTGGGAAACGTCTGCAGATTCCTAAAAGGTGAGTCACTCACAGCAATGAAGCAGCGAGATGTTTTGAAAGAAGCACATCAAAAGAGAATCGTCAAAGATAATTACACACATAAAGAAGTATCCAGTGTAGCCTACTGCACACGGGCAGCAAATTGTTCCTTCTGCCAGCCAATCTGCACCGCCACCTCGGTTAGTGAGAACATCCCCTGGAGGCTGGAGCTGGGACTTTCTTCATTCAGTCCTAGTGCTTAGGGATGTATGCGAGGAGGCATGTGAGGAGAGGTGGGAAGAGAGGGGAATTCAGTGGCAGTGCGGGTGATGGTGTAAAGAATTTTATGGCGAGGGGAAAAAAAACCTGGAGCCCGGCCCTTCGCCATACACATGCCACCCATTAACAAGCGGAAATGTCTCCAAAAATCATCCGGTCCCTCTTTGGCACGGGAGTTGTTGAAATGTTGGGTGAGTCACTTGTACTTGATACACACAATGTGCTTCTATAGAATTCTATAGGCTTTGTTCATTGAAAAGGTTCTCCCATGTCTCCAAATTGTATGTGGTAGAGAGAGACGAGAAGCCTGACCTCCTGAAGTCAGGCTCCAAGGGCATACCAGGGTAAAAGGTCATGGGAGGGTCTAGAGCAAGTTCTAGGTTAAAGAGCAGAGGGAGGCCAAGATCGACCTAACAGTTCATACAGGCCTCAGGCGTACAGTGATGTTTGTTTGGTTGGTCATTGGTCAGTATACATACATTACACACACGTGAAGTAGGCACGGCACGTGTCAGTGTCCTTAAACTGTCTTTTCTCAGCCAGCGTACACAGAGTTTGTCCAGTGTCTGTCTGTCAGTCACATACAGTTCCCAAGCGACCCAACGGCTTCGCCGCCTCAAGCCCACTCTTTTCTCTCTCTTTCTTACTCTGTCAAACTCATTATTTTCCTACCCTCCTTTTACCCCCTTGTCTTCAATCTCTCCCCATGCCCTCTCCTTTTCTCCTTAACTATTTTACTTTCATCTCTCCCTCTCTCTCTCTCTCTTTCTTTCTCTCCATCACTCCCTCTCTCTCAGGTGCAGCAGTCTCGCTCCAGGGGGTGGCCCTGAGGGGTGGAGGAGGAAGAGGAGGATGAGGAGATGAGAGGGGGGTAGGGGCTCATCTTGTCTATGTTGACATAGGTGGTGTTGAGAAGGATGTAGTGCTCTCCGCTGAAGCTGGAGAAGATGGCGTTGATAAGGGATACCAGCTCTGAGAAGGTGGGCCTCCTCTCCGACTTGGGGTGCCAGCACTCGACCATCACGTTATACCTGGGGTGGGAGATAAGGGAGGGGAGGTGGTTAGGATAAAATGTTGATGCATGGACAAGCCGATATGCAGGTGAAATACAATTATGTACATATGTTTTGCTCACTTAGATATTTAGTAGCCACATTTATACTGAACAAAAGTATAACGCCACATGCACACAATTTCAACAATTTTACTGAGTTACAGTTCATATAACATTTTTGTTACACCTGCAATTACATCTGCTAAATATGTGTATGTGACCAATCAAATTTGATTTGATATAAGGAAATCAGTCAATTGAAATAAACAAATTAGGCCCTAATCTGTGGATTTCACATGACTGGGCAGGGGCACAGCCATGGGTGGGCCTGGGAGGGCATAAGTCCACCCACTTGAGAGCCAGGCCCGCCGCCCACTGGGGAGCCAAGCCAAAACTTGAGACATCTGTGGCATTGTGTTGTGTGACAAAACTGCACATGTTAGAGTGGTCTTTTAATTTCCCCCAGCACAAGGTGCACCTGTGTTATGATCATGCTGTTTAGTCAGCTTCTTGATAAGTCACATCTGTCAGGTGGATGGATTATCTTGGCAAAGGAGAAATGCATACTAATAGGGATGTAAACCAATTTGTGCACACAATTTGAGAGAAATACGTTTTTTGTGCATGTAGAACATTTCTGGGATTTTTTATTTCAGCTCATGAAACATGGGACCAACACTTCACATGTTGCGTTTATATTTTTGTTCAGTGTAGTTTTGACAGTTTTGCCACAGGGCCCCATTCATTCTGGAAATACTGCATGTCAGTGAATGTTCATGAAAAAATACTCATATGAATGGTTATGGATTGTTCCGTTTTGCTCTCCGCTTGGCTGAATCTATACTAGGATTTACACCTCACCTGAAAACTCCCCCTGACTTGCGGAGATGAATAGGGAGATAGTATTTTATTTTCACGAAATAATTGTAGTTCGTACTTGGAAACATGTTGTTTTTACAGATTGGGGGAGATTAAGGAGGATCTAATGTCTGTAGTGACCTGATTGATTCAGTAGTTATATATGCGTTATAGTTTACACAATTTTCTCTCTCCCTAACTCTCTCTCCATGTCTGTCTGGCTCCCTCCCTCCCTCCCTCCCTCCCTCCCTCCCTCCCTCCCTCCCTCCCTCCCTCCCTCCCTCCCTCCCTCCCTCCCTCCCTCCCTCCCTCCCTCCCTCCCTCCCTCCCTCCCTCCCTCCCTCCCTCCGTCTATCTGGCTGTCTGCATCCCTCCCTCCCTCTGTCCGTCCGTCCCCTTCCCTGTCTACATATCTGTCCGTCTCAGTCTTTTTCTTCAAGCAGACCATGCAGTACGTAAGGGTGGTGTTAACAATGGGCCTCTGTTCATCTCAATGTCTCTGTCAAGGACAAGCACTACTGAGCCATCCCTATGTGCATTGGTCAAGGTGAAAGACAGGAGTGTGTGTGGGCATATGTGTGCGTAGGAATACACTTTTATTAATACTGAAAGCATCTGTCTGCACATTGTATTTGGGAGTGGTTGGGTATGAGCTTGATGGTTGTAAGTATGGATGTGTGTTTGTTTATGAGTGTGTGTGTGACCAGTGGACACACACACACTTTCCACTCACAGTGCGTGTGTGTGTGCACTGCCTGTGTGTGTGTGTGTGTGTGTGTGTGTGTGTACACGCGTGCACGCGTGATGTGTGTGCGTACTGTATATGAATGTGTGTTTGTGTGTGTGTGTGTGTTCACTCACAGTGGGTCAGGGCAGAACTCTGGCTGCAGCAGCCGTCTCCCTTGCAGTAGGAACACAGTGATGTCGAAAGAGTTGACGTCCGAATACGGCGGGGCTCCTCGGGTCATCAGTTCCCATAGCAACACGCCAAACGACCACTGAAACATTGAACACCAGATGGACCAATTACACATCAGATCACATCACAGTACATCACAGGCTGCATCTGAAATGGCACTCTATTCCCTATGGGTCCTGGTCAAAAGAAGTGCACCATATAGGGAATAGGGTGTCATTTCAAACACAGGCCAAGTCAGTCCTAATGAGATCATTTCCCTTCTGGCCTTCAGTGATGAGAGCAGCCAGCCGGGAAGAGTGTTAAAATCAGCTAACCTTAGTGAGATCACAGACAGATACTGTAGCAGAGAGTGACAAGCTAAACCTATATACCTCAACCAGAGATGGAACGGTACAGTGGTGGTTTGTTAAGGCAGAGTGGAGTTCGAGGGGTTGAGAGGATGGAGCTCTGATTAAGTTCCAAAGAATTAAGCTTGCTACTTATTAATCACAGGTTATCATCGTGTGTGTGTTAGAATAGACGGGAGAATGATTACGTAAGGCTGTAAGTGAATGAAGGAGTGAGTAGTAGTGTATATACAGTACCAGTCAAAAGTTTGGACACACCTACTCCTTCAAGCATTTTGTTCTTTATTTTTTACTATTTTCTACAAGTGAAGACATCAAAACTATGAAATAACACATATGGAATCATGTACTAACCAAAAAAGTGTTAAACAAATCAAAATATCTTTAAGATTTTAGATTCTTAAAAGTAGCCACCCTTTGCCTTGATGACAGCTTTGCATACTCTTGGCATTCTCTCAACCAGCTTCACCTGGAATGCTTTTCCAACAGTCTTGAAGAAGTTCCCACATATGATGAGCACTTGTTGGCTGCTTTTCCTTCATTCTGCGGTCCAACTCATCCCGAACTGTCTCAATTGGTTTGAGGTCGGGTGATTGTGGAGGCCAGGTCATCTGATGCAGCACTCCATCACTCTCCTTCTTGGTCAAATAGCCCTTATACAGCCTGGAGGTGTGTTGCGTCATTGTCCTGTTGAAAAACAAATAGTCCCACTAACGGCAAACCAGCTGGGATGGCAAATCACTGCAGACTGCTGTGGTAGCCATGCTGGTTAAGTGTGCCTTTAATTCGAAATAAATCCCTGACAGTGTCACCTGCAAAGCACCCCCACACCATCACACCTCCTCCTCCATGCTTCACGGTGGGAACCACACATAGGAGATAATCCGTTCACCTACTCTGCGTCTCACAAAGACACAGAGGTTGGAACCAAACATTTCAAATTTGGACTCAGACCAAAAGACAGATTTCCACAAGTCTAATGTACATTGCTCATGTTTCTTGGCCCAAGCAAGTCTTTTCTTATTGGTGCCCTTTAGTAATGGTTTCTTTGCAGCAGTTCGACCATGAAGGCCTGATCCATACAGTCTCCTCTGAACAGTTGATGTTGAGATGTGTCTGTTAATTGAACTCTGTGAAGCATTTATTTGGGCTGCAATCTGAGGTGCAGTTAACTCTCATGTATTTATCCTCTGCAGCAGAGGTAATTCTGGGTCTTCCTTTCCTGTGGTGGTCCTCATGAACACCAGTTTCATCATTGCGCTTGATGGTTTTTGCAACTGTTCTTGATGGTTTTTGCAAAAGTTCTTGAAATGTTCTTGATTGACTGACATTCATGTCTTAAATTAATGTTGGACTCTCATTTCTCTTTGCTTATTTGAGCTGTTCTTGCCATAATACGGACATGGCCTTTTACCAAATAGGGCTATTCTGTATACCACCCCTACCTTGTCACAACACTGACTGGCTCAAACGCTAAAAGGAAGGAAGGAAAGAAATTCCACAAATGTACGGAAATGCATTCCAGGTAACTACCTCATTAAGATGGTTGAGAAAATCCAAAGTCTGCAAAGCTGTCATCAAGGCAAAGGGTGACTACTTTGAAGAATCTCAAATATAAAATATATTTAGATTTGTTTGAAAAAAGTGTGTTGATTTGACTACATGATTTATTGTATGTTATTTCATAATTTTGATGTCTTCACTATTATTCTACAATGCAGAAAATAGTAAAAATAAAGAAAACCCTTGAATGAGTAGGTGTGTCCAAACTTTTGACTGGCATGGTACATGCGTGTGTGCCTGAGTGTGTGTGCATGACTATCGCCTCGTAGCACTCACCTCTGTCATCATGAATTGCTTTGAGAGGCTATTTAAGGATCATTTCACCTCTACCTTACCTGACACCCTAGACCCACTTCAATTTGCTTACCGCCCCAATAGCTCCACAGACGATGCAATTGTCATCACACTGCACACTGCCCTATCCCATCTGGACAAGAGGACTACCTATGTAAGAATTCTGTTCATTGACTATAGCTCAACATCCAACACCATAGTACCCTCTAAGCTAATCATCAAGCTCAGGGCCCTGGGTCTGAACCTCATCCTTTGGAACTGGGTCTTGGACTTCTTGACGGGCTACCCACAGGTGGTGAAGGTCGGCAACAACACCTCCACTCCGCTGATCCTCAACACTGGGCCCCACAAGGTTGCGTACTCAGCCCCCTGTTCACCCATGACTGCGTGGCCACACACACCTCCAACTCAATTGTCAAGTTTGCAGACGACACAACTACAGTAGGCCTGATTACCAACAATGACAAGACAGCCTACAGGTAGGAGGTGAGGGCCCTGGCGGAGTGGTGCCAGGAAAATAACCACTCCCTCAACGTCAACAAAACGAAGGCGCTGATCGTGGACATTAAAAAGCAGAGGGAGCAACCCCCTATCCACATTGACGGGCCACAGTGGAGAAAGCTTCAATTTCCTCTGCATACACATCACTGATGATGTGAAATGGTCCACCCACACAGACAGTGGGGTGAAGAAGGTGCAACAGTGCCTTTTCAACCCCAGGAGGCTGAAGAAATTTGGCTTGTCCCCTAAGACCCTCACAAACAGATGCACTATTTTTTTTTTTACAGATGCACAATTGAGAGCATCCTGTTGGGCTGCATCACCGCCTGGTACGGATACTGCACCGCCCACAACTGCAGGGCTCTCCAGAGGGTGGTGCGACCTGCCCAACGCATCACCAGGGGAAAAACTACCTGCCCTCCAGGACACCTACAGCACCCGATGCCACAGGAAGGCCAAAAAGATCATCAAGGACATCAACCACCCGAGTCATGGCCTGTTCATCCCTCTATCATCCAGAAGGCAAGGTCAGTACAGCTGCATCAAAGCTGGGACCGAGAGACTGAAAAACAGCTTCTATCTCAAGGCCATCAGACTGTTAAATAGCCTTCACTAGCCGGCTACCACCCGGTTACTCAACCCTGCACCTTAGAGGCTGCTGCCCTCTATACATAGACATGGAATCACTGGTCACTTTAATAATGGAACACTAGTCACTTTCATAATGTTTACATACTGCTTAACTCATTTCATATGTATATACTGCAATATATGCTACTGTAATTTAGTCATTGCACGTCTTAATATTTATATATTTCTTAATTCCATTATTTTCCTTTTGGATTTGTGTGTATTTCGCCACACCCGCAATCTGCTAAATATTTTTATGTGACCAATAACATTTGATTTGATTTTGATTTGATGTGTGTGCTTGGGTAGTCTCTCACCACATCTGACTTTGGGGTGAACTTGTGTGTCTGCAGGCTCTCCAGGGCCATCCACTTGACAGGTAGTTTGACTCCACTCTTGTTGTGGATGCTGTAGTACTCCTTATCATACACATCCCTGGCCAGGCCAAAGTCTGCCACCTTCACTGTGTAGCTCTCATCCAGCCTAGGAGAGAGAGAGAGAGGGATGGGGTCAACAACAGCATACAAACAGCGCTAGGGAAACTGACAGCGTCTTTTCCAATGCGGAATCTCAAAGTGTGCATGACTGTATGCCTCTCTCACTACAAAGATGGGTACACGTTCACACACTGAGTGTTTGAGGTTGCATTTGACAGTTGTTTCCAGATCTTACATGCAGTTCCTTGCGGCTAGGTCTCTGTGGACAAACTTCTTGCTGGCCAGATACTCCATGCCCCGGGCCACCTGCAGACCAAAGCCCATCAGGTCCTTCACTGTGGGGTTCTAAAGAAACAAGGAAGAGGGTGGAGGTGAGATACACTGGTGCTGGGGGGGAAAAAAATACTTCATATAGGAAGTAAAGCACACAAATACAGAAAGAAAAGCTCACACACGGGAAATGCTGCTTCGGTGCTTTACTCCTGTACCTACATATACAAATGTTTCAGCTGCATTGGACTTTGTCTGACATTACTTCATGTATGACCAGAGTGTGTGTGTGTGTGTGTGTGTGTGTGTGTGTGTGTGTGTGTGTGTGTGTGTGTGTGTGTGTGTGTGTGTGTGTCGTACATGTGTCTCTTCCCGTATGAAGTTCCTGAGGTCTCCGTGCTTCATGTACGGCAGCACCACCAGAGGAGAGCCCTCAGTGGGCAGACAGATCCCTAGTAGAGACAGCACGTTGGGGTGGCTGAAGTCCTTCATGATGATCCCCTCCTTCAGGAACTGAGACACCTCCTCCAGGTCAGTGATCCCTGACAACCCGGCAAGATATTACAGAATGACTTGTTTACTTATTTAGCCAAGTTACTGAAAAGAGAACACATTCTCTTTTACACAACATCCTGACATTAAAGTCTTTATTATAATCATGCATTGCCACCACCAAAAACGCAAACAAAACAGGCCCTGGAGCCATAAACCTAAATCTCTTTACCGTGCCATCTAAACCTTAGTTAGCAGCCCATGAGGAGCCAGTCTTCAGGCTGTCTGAGCATTGGGACTGTGACCCTAAACCAAACCTATAGGCAACCGCTACGCAACACTCCCATTACCCAATCGAATCAGTGCTCCTGGTGTCACTGCTCTTTCCCCCTCCCCTCTCTTCTAATCTCGTTTAAAACGGAATCTCATTTAGCTAAGATAAAACAGCTGATTGCCCTTTCACTGGAACTACCAGATGACGACACACTCAAACGGAAAAAATAAGACTTGGCATTTAATGCTGAGTTAAAAAAAAGAAAGAAGACAATACGGCTGTTAAGCTGCAAGAGTTCAAACTACACTTTTCTGTATTGCAGAAACAACATGGTGACATCACCTACAATATTCACTGAAAACACTGTGTCTTTGCCAAGACAGTGACACAGTTCCCCAGGGAACTTCGTTTTCTCTAAAGTTCCCTGGGGAACTTCAGGTCACTGTAAACTCAATGAGAAGGCCAAGGCTCAGAGAACAATGTCTAAACGAAAGGCAGAGGTAACTCTATCGCTATGGGTTACCAGCCGAGTGCCCTCAATCGCTATGGGTTACCACCAGTCCAGCAGGCAGATCTCACCAAAGCCTTATCTAGAACATTAATCTCCCAGGGTAAAGTGACAGGTTACACGATTAGAGACAGGGGGACCCTAATGTCATCCTCGTCGCCAGGAGCCCATTCATCTCAATCATCCTTCCACAGGCCACACCGCTGCGGCTGTGTGTGTCATTGTGTGTGTGTGTGTGTGTGTGTTGTGTGTCAAGAGCCCAGCTGGAATGAGATAAGGTCCTCTAATGTTATTGTGGCATTGCATTGTTGCTATGATATCATATCACATCATAGCTATGAGATTTGAATGAATGAATAGGGGATGACTGAGGTTGGATTCTGCTTATATGGTTGAATTTTGCACATGGTTAGTCAGGTGTGTTTCAAATGGAATCCACGGTGTAGGTATGGTAGCTCCTCTTAGCATTATTATTGTATCTTCGGCCATGTTCCAGATGAAGATCTGGCCTTTCCTGTTTTTGATCATCCAACCACGTCCAAGTCGGAACCCCTTAGCTTCAAAAGGTTTTCTCTCGTTTTGTGTCTGAACACAACCCTGGTCAAGTGACTTTGTGATGTGGTTCTTTTGGTCATGCTGTGGTCTGTACTCACGGTTGAGGGACTTGATGGCACAGTGCTGTTTCTGACCGTCAGCCTCTAACAAGGTCCCATGGAACACACAGCCAAAGTGACCTATGAAGAAAAAAAGAGAGAGAAACATAAGAAGAGATGAAGCTCAAATGGGTGTCAAAATAAGCTAGAAACAGAGTACTTGCTGTTAGAGGAATGCTTGATGCTGAACCCTTGTTTTTTTATAGACATACTTCTTTAGACCAGTAAGTCAATGGAGCAATTTAAAAAACTATATGTACTTATTTATTTTATTTAACCTTTATTTAACTAGGCAAGTCAGTTAAGAAAAAATGATTGTTTACGATGACGGCCTAGGAACAGTGGGTTAACTGCCTTGTTCAGGGGAGTCAGGCAGGCTGAAAAGCTAGATTCCCCTTTGTTGAAGTCTCGATTACTTCTATGAAGCTCTACTTGAGGCGCCCATTCATTCCCTTCAGTTTAGTTCAATAGGGTTCATTAGAGGCCATATCGCCCCATATCTGAGTTACTGTGGCCTTTAGTATATGTGGTCTGGGGGGCTCAGTGCAGCTTTGCAAGGGTGTTGGGCTATTAAAAGCTAGGGAGTGTAGAGAACTCTGAGGTGTTCTCCCATCACGATCCTTGCAGATGCACTGAGGGCTCGGGTTACACCACACGGATAAACAATGGTGCTCGGAATTCTACCCGGGAATAAATCATCCCACGCCACCCCATAATCCTGCTTCGGAATCTCCAGGCTTCCCTGAGGGCCGAGTCAAGGGGGAGGGGGGGATTTTGGGGGGGGAGCATTGTCCCTGAACATTGTGCGGATGTTAATAACAAAAAAAAAGGCCTTTCTCCTTTTTCTGTTGTCATATCTGAATGTCAAACCTGGTGGTTTGATTATGTTGGTCACTAAGCTCTAACATGGTGAATACTGTATTTAGGTGTATCCCCTATGGGGATGGATTCTGATATTACCATGGTTGAGACCTACAGATCCCCTAAAGTCCGAGTCTGAGTATACACTACTTGTATGTGGACACCGGCTTGTCGAACATCTCATTCCAGAATCATGGGCATTCATTTGGAGTTGGTCCGCCCTTTGCTGCTATAACAGCCTCCACTCCTCGTCTGGGAAGGCTTTCCATTAGACGTGGGAACATTGCTGCCGGAACTTGCTTCCATTCAGCCACAAGAGCATTAGTGAGATCCGGCACTGATGTTGAGCGATTAGGCCTGGCATACAGTCTGTGTTCCAATTCATCCCAAATGTGTTCGATGGGGTTGAGATCAGGGCTCTGTTCAGGCCAGTCAAGTTCTTCCACACAGATCTCAACAAACCATTTCTGTATGGACCTCGCCTTGTGTACAGGGGCATTGTCCTGCTGAAACAGCAAAGGGCCTTCCTCAAACTATTGCCACAAAGTTGGAAGAACAGAATTGTCTAGAATGTCATTGTATGCTGTAGCGTTAAGATTTCCCTTCACTGGAACTAAGGGGCCTAGCCCAAACCATGGAAAACATTATTCCTCCTCTATCAAATTTTACGGTTGGCACTATGCATTCGGGCAGGTAGCGTTCTACTGGCATCCGCCAAACCCAGATTTGTCAGTCGGATTGCCAGCTGGTGATGCGTGATTCATCCCTCCAGAGAACGCATTTCCACTGCTCCAGAGTCCAATGGCGGCGAGCTTTACACCACTCCAGCCGACGCTTGGCATTGTGCATGGTGATCTTAGGCTTGTGTGCGGCTGCTCGGCCATGGAAATACATTTCATGAAGCTTCCAACTAACAGTTATTGTGCTGAAGTTGCTTCCTGAGGCAGTTTGGAACTCGGTAGTGAGTGTTGCAACCTAGGACAGAGATTTTTACCCGCTATGATCTTCAGCGCTCGGTAGTCCCGTTCTGTGAGCTTGTGTGGCCTACCACTTCGCGGCTGAGCCGTTGTTGTTCCTAGACATTTCCACTTCACAATAACAGCACTTACAGTTGACCTGGGCAGCTCCAGCAGAACAGAAATTTGACAAACTGACTAGTTGGAAAGGTGGCATCCTATGACGGTGCCACATTGAAAGTCACTGAGCTCTCCAGTAAGGCCACTCTGCTGCCAATGTTTGTCTATGGAGGTTGCATGGCTGTGTGCTCTATTTTATACATGTGTCAGCAACAGGTGTGGCTAAAGTAGCCAAATCCACTCATTTGAAGGGTTGTCCACATACTTTTGTATATCTAGTGTACTTTGACTAAAACTATGACTTATTGAGTTAAATCGTTGGACAACATCATGGGTAAACTCGGGGGGTCTTTCAGCTGAAAACATTTGAAGGGGTGACCACATACTTTTGGCCATTTGGTGTACGTTAAGGTAATGTGTGTGTAGGTGTGTGTGTTCATGGATGTGGGTGTCTTTACATGTATCAGAAGTATGTATAGTAGACACAGTTCCGACCCCATCATCAAGTTCGCTGACGACATGACAGTAGTAGGCCTGATTACCAAAAATGATGACACGCCTACAGGGAAGAGGTAGGACCCCAGCCACCTGAGCCATGGCCTGTTCTCCCCATTTCCATCACTCAGACGTGGGCAGTATAGGAGAATCATGACAAAAATTGTCAGAATGGCCAATAGCTTCTACCCCCAGACCATCAGGCTGCTGAATAGCCACCACTCGTCAGCTACCTGCTCTCCCTGTCCCCCTCCTGCCTCCTGGACTATCCATCCATCCCTGTACATGTCTATCCTATATATGTCTATCCCACACACATGTATGATCATCCCACTCACCTCTGCCTATGACCTGGTTTAGGTGTAACAGCAGGTGTTCCCTAGCGATGACCACATGTTGAACCTCCTTCAGCAGGTCAGGGTGCAGCTGGGACGTGTCGATGTGGACCGAGGCCGACAGGAGAGGGGACACCAGCTCCCCCTCCACCCCCAGACCTATCCCCATCCCCATGCCACCCAGCCCCAGCCTGGGGGACAGGAGTTCCCCATGGCCCCCGTAGATGGGGGGAGCCCCCCTGCACGACTCTGGCCTCTCCACGCCCTGGTCTGAAACAATATAGCCAAAGGTCAATTACTACAGGGTGTCAGGGTTAGAGGTCAGCGTTAGGTCAGATGATCACAGAGCGATGCCAGAGAGAGTCATGGTTACAGAACGGAAGAGGGAGAACTTGAGCCCTGTCCAGTACATGCAGAGGAAAGTGTGAAAGGTAGTTACGTTGCTTTCTTCCCTTTATGTCAGTGTTGCTCGAATGAGTGGAAACAGTTGGGGTTATATTGAAAGAGGTTCATGCAGGGATGGACCACTCTAGTCCTTAGAAGTTGCAGCACATCTCTGGGTTATGAACTTACGAGTTAGAAGTTTAAAGGGGTCAATCATTGCTACATCAATTTTTTTGTTGTTGTTATAAATTAATCATATGTACCCATTGATTCTTGAAGAAAATAATGTGTAAATACTTTATAAGCTTAGCTCAACTGTCATAACCCAAAATATAAACTTGTTTTACTCCAAAGTTTAAAAGCAAAGTAAATGTAAACAAACACTGTACAGCCTCAAAACATGGTTGCATCTGTAGTGTTGATATCATGGATGGTCTGTCAATGCATCCATAGCTCTGACTATGAATTTGAGAGTCGTTACATTCCTCCAGCCCCATTCCTCAGCTTTTTACCGAAACAATGGCAGCCGAGTACAATTTGTAATTGTTTCAAATACAAATAGCCACTTTAAGTTTAGGAAAGGAAAGCGAGCATTGTTAGTACAGGGTTATAAGGTCAGCGTTAGTGTTAGGACAGGGTTAGTGTTAGGATTAGGGCCATGTCAGGAAACGTACCCTCCAGCAGGGTGGTTCTATAGTCCACCGACTCGTGGGACACCATTTCGTTAGTAGGGCTGACGCTTCGGGCATTTGCCAACATGTCCAAGTGCTGAATGTGAGCCCGGCCATCATACCAAACCTTACCCTCAGCCAGATCTAGAGACCAGAGAGATGGAGAGGCGGAGAAGAGGGGGGAGGGGAGGGGTGGTGGGTGGGTGGGTGGGTGGGTGTTTGGGCAAGAGAGAGAGAGAGAGAGGGAGGTAGGTAGGTAGGTAGGTAGAGGATTGGATGTAGGGAATGTGATGAGATGTAGGGAAGAGAGGGGTGGCAGAGAGAGGTGAGCGATAGGGAAAGATGGGGTAAAGGTGGAGGGAGAAGGTAGGACCAGAGAAAGGGAGAGAGAGAGAGAGAGAGAGAGAGAGAGAGAGAGAGAGAGAGAGAGAGAGAGAGAGAGAGAGAGAACACAGTCATTGAAGGAGAAGGACAGAGCGCTCCACCATTTCTCCCATCGTGACCAGCCAGTCAGCACAACATCTCCAGCAACCCCACAGCCATCCCATCCCAACCCCACAGCCCAACACGGCTAGTAGGAGGTGGACACACGTGCAAACGTACACACGCACACAAAACCCACACAAACAAAAACATAGTAAATCCTGTATATCACATTTCTATAATAACACACGTACCGTCAATGTGCTTGTTCCTCCTTTTCCAGATGAATAGAGCGAGCAGCAGAAGAAGAAACAGGCTGACACACACACAGCCAGCTATCAGCCCTCTGTAGTCCTGTTCATGAGCCAACATCACTCTTCCCAGACTCACTGAAGACGATGCCTGACGCCACTACGCACACACAACACACACACACAGAAAGGAGAGGAGAACAGTGAGTGAGATGTACAACTACTTTCTAGATTATTTGTTATTTCCCCCCCCCCCCCCTAGGGGAAATACCGATGCGCGCACACGCACACTGTAAATCAATTCTAGTTGTTTCAACTGATTACTATTAAGTAACTGGTTCCACAGCCTTTTTAAGTTGACTCAATGTTTTGATCAAAGTGTTACCTGAACTTAAACGTTTTTAGTTGGTCCAAACTTAGCTCCGACTTGAAACTTTAAATGATGTGTTTGTTCAACTTGTGCCACAGATCCCTCCGGAACTTTCATCACGCACACCTGTCTCCTATTCCCACTGATTAGTATTTGTATGTATGTGCCCTTTGGTGTCCATGGTCTTGTTGATTATTGTTACAATGTCCATTGGTGCGTGTGAGTACCTGTGCTGTGTGTTTTGGGCTTTCGTGCCTTTGTGGATTGCGCAGATGATTACGGGTCTTGTCCCGTGTGTTAATCATTGTTGCGTGTGCACAGTCATTAAAACTCATTTTTCAACCACTCCACAAATTTCTTGTTAACAAACTATAGTTTTGGCAAGACGGTTAGGACATCTTCTTTGTGCATGACACAAGTAAGGTGTACTTGTGGATATATTTCAAGGCCTACCTTCAAACTCAGTGCCTCTTTGCTTGACATCATGGGAAAATCAAGAAATCAGCCAAGACCTCAGAAAAAAAATTGTAGACCTCCACAAGTCTGGTTCATCCTTGGGAGCAATTTTCAAACGCCTGAAGGTACCACGCTCATCTGTACAAACAATAGTATGCAAGTATAAACACCATGGGACCATGCAGCCGTGATACCGCTCAGGAAGGAGATGCGTTCTGTCTCCTAGAGATGAACGTACATTGGTGCGAAAAGTACAAATCAACCCCAGAACAACAGCAAAGGACCTTGTGAAGATGCTGGAGGAAACAGGTACAAAAGTATCTATATCCACAGTAAAACAAGTCCTATATCGACACAACCTGAAAGGCCACTCAGCAAGGAAGAAGCCACTTCTTCAAAACCGCCATAAAAACTCCAAACTATGGTTTGCAACTGCACATGGGGACAAAGATGGTACTTTTTGGAGAAATGTCCTCTAGTCTGATGAAACAAAAACAGAACTGTTTGGCCATAATGACCATTGTTATGTTTGGAGGAAAAAGGGGGAGGCTTGCAAGCCAAAGAACACCATCCCAACCATGAAGCACGGGGTGGCAGCATCATGTTGTGGAGGTGCTTTGCTGCAGGAGGGACTGGTGCACTTCACAAAATAGATGGCATCATGAGAAAGACATCAGTCAGGAAGCTTAAACAATGAGTAACGATAACTTGGCTATATACAAGGGGTACCAGTACCGGGTCGATGTGCAGGGGTACGAGGTAATTAGGTAGATATGTAAATATAACTATGAATAAAGTGACAGATAGTAAACAGTAGCAGCAGCGTATGTGATGAGTCAAAAAAGTTAGTGCAAAAAGGGTCAATCCAAGGAGTCCGGGTAGCTATTTGGTTAACTATTTAACTGACTATTTAGCAGTGTTATGGCTTTGGGGTAGAAGCTGTTCAGGGTCCTGGTGGTTCCAGACTTGGTGCATCAGTACCGCTTGCCCTGCGGTAGCAGAGAGAACCGTCTATGACTTGGGTGGCTGGAGTATTTAACACCGCCTGGTATAGAGGTCCTGGAAGGCAGGGAGTTCGGCCCCAGTGATGAACTGGGCCGTATACACTACCCTCTGTAGCACCTTGCGGTCGGATGACAAGCAGTTGCCAAGTATGTAATACCCTAGTATGGGTATTCGGACACGGCCACCGTCTCCTCTCCAGGGGCCTCATTTATACGTGTTGCGTAATTTTAACATGAAAGATCTGCACAAAAATATTTAGATGTATAAACTTGGTGAATGTCATACAAGTTTCCCATTATGAAATCAGACCTGTCGTAAAACTGTGCACACGTGAACAACCATTATAACTCGTCCTGAAGAACACCCATTCACCTTTTATGGTGATAATAACACCCTTAAGACAGTATCTAAAGGAAACAGGAATGGCCGACTTGATCAAACGTCTTTGGAGGAGTTGGCAGAAGGTTTCATTTTGCAGTGACATTAGCGGTATCTGACCGTTTCTGAAAGGCAACGACAATCCTACACACTTCAATGCAAAAGATGAACTGTATGTTATAAACCGCACACCCTGTCCGATGCATCAAGCAAAAAAACGAGAAATGATTAAGAGTCCCAATTAAATGAGCGATGCGCACGGTCATTTGGTGCATGGCTACTCCGGGAATATAAACTCATCGTGGCCAGAAAAGGTTGAGGAATTGTATTCTGCAATGGTTATGATATGTATTATGTTTCTAAATGAAATATTGTCTACGTGAGAAATTTGACATTACAGTACTCAGACGTGGCCTAAAAACGTCAATGGGAAAAGGTGAGCATAGAGCAAAATAGGCTACTTGAAATAGCTCATCTATTTACTAATGTGAAGTGGGTCCAATTCAATGAGAGATGGGACGAATGGTCGACAGTCCAAACTTGTTGCAAAGACAAGAAACCCCCCCAACATTTGCTCTTATCACTAACGGCAAATGTTTGCATCTTGTTATTATATTTAACTAGGCTACCTGTTTTCATTATGAATGATACATGAGTCATATATTACCCATTTGCACAAAGCTACTTCAACCACGAGAAACTGTTAGTGTGTACACAATGTTTACAAATGAGGCCCCAGCTCAGTGTTCCTGTAACGTTTTAAGGGTTTAAATCATGTGGAAAGTCAAACGTTCATGGTTGAACAATCTATTGTTATTACATTCATAAGCATTTTGTGTCAGATAAATTTCTATTTGAGGGAGACGACTTTTTGGGAGATATTGGAAGTCTGAGTTGAACAGTCCAGTAAAAGTTGAGAGGTGTTGATGGAATGCCAGGAGGAATGCAGAGATATCCGTGGATTTACCAGCCTAGTGGTAATAAAATGCCAGGCAGCAGAACGCGCACGTGCGTGCACACACACACACAACGCCATCGTCATGGACACATACACAAATGCACGCACGCACGGACACACCACACACAGAGCCCTCTGTATGGATGCAGTGGCTGCCCAACAAGGCCTTTATGGAGCTGTGGAGTGGGTGCTGCTAGACTGTGGGGGGGAGGGGGGGGGGGGGGGTCTGAAGAGGTCTCTGTAGACAAGGGGCTGTTTCAAGTGAAGGGCTGAAGTGGAGGGCTCAGAGATCCTAGGGAAGGTAGGGTGGTCTCACTAATGTTTAACTAGGGGTGATGAGGGGACTCAGTAGAAACCAAATGGAGGTAGTTTGGAAATGTTCACAGAGTTTAGCTGGAAGGGAGTGTGTTTTTGTCCATGTGTCTGTACTAGGTCTCTCTCTCGCTCTCTCTCTGTCTCTCTCTGTCTATGTGTGTGCGTGTGTGTCTGTCCTCACCTCCACCTCCAGTTCATTGGTGGCATCCCGTAACTCCATGGGGACAGTACACTCCAGGGTGTTACCCACCACAGTCACACTCTCACAGGTCCTGTTAGACACCTTCAGCACCTCTCCCTTCATCGCCTCCACATCCACACGACCTGTCACCTGGAGATTTAGAAAGAAGGGGAAAGGGATAAATGGAGTCAGTATAAAAATCCTATGTACTACATCATCCTCAGTGAGTCCTACCATATCCACACAGAGACATGCATGCAGGCTTGCTCGAAAACTGGTTCCAGTGGAAGTGACTGAGGCACTGGTTGTGGTGCCACTACTGTTACTGTGAACCCTCTCTCCAGGACAGAGACAACAGCCTCTCTGCGTCTGCATACAAACTACCTAACCCTTTTGTCGATGAGGGCTCTTCAGACAGGAAGAGAGGATTTTTGAAGGAAGGAATCTCACCCTCACTGCCTTGGCTACATGCTCCTTCACACACATTTCACTTGGCTCTTGGACTGTAAAATGGTCTGGTTCCTTCAGTCTCTAATGTTTTTGTCTCAACCTCAACCCTGTCGTCTGACGGTTTATTCTCAAACTGCTTGGTTGACACACACACACACACACACACACACACACACACACACACACACACACACACACACACACCTCAGTCGCCTCTCACTCTGCATGGTTGTGCTGTATGTGTATAGCAGAAGGCAATAAAAAGAATGATCACATTCCTCGCGTGACAGCCTGGGATTTTCAGATTTGACACAGAGTGGAGGGCCGCACCTGTTCCCAAACCTCACGGTGTAACTGTATGCGTCAACTAGTGCAGTACATGTGAACACACACACACACACACACACACACACACACACACACACACACACACACACACACACACACACACACACACACACACACACACACACACACACACACACACACACACACACACACACACACACGTTCTTTTATCCTCGTGGGCACATTACATTTATTTCCATTCAAAATCCTATTTTCTCTAACTCTTAACCCTAAACTTAACCCTTACTAATACCTTAACCCGTAACCTGTAACCAAAACCCTAAACCCAACTTCTAACCCTAACCCCAACCACTAACCCTTACCCTAATCCTAAACTTAAAATAGCCTTTGTCCTCATGGGGATGTGGGAAATGTCCCCACGAGGGAGAAGGTCCTTGCTTCACAATCCCCCCGCATACGCACACATGGACACTGAGACAATAACAAACTCTAATATCAACAGTATTTTAACATATACAAAGCATATTGCATAATATGTACAATCTCTCATCTCAACACGTGTCATCTCATGTCTGTACTCTGAGGTTGTGTGTAACATTTAATGTGTGTTTACGAGTCATTGAAAGCAACATATCCCATAGAGAGAATAACTATACAATTTCTGCCAGGCATTAAACAGTCTATCCAAACAAACAGAGTGGGTGGCGCTAATCTGTGCTAAGATGCTTGTTACCCTCCCATGGAACGATCTGTAGAGATAAGAGCTCTACACCAGCCAAGACTAATAACATTATCAGTAGCCTTTACTGATTGGCGGACATTTTGGGGCAAAGATATCAGATGGCCCCAAATGTACTCTATAACAGTGCAACCCAGGGCCTTGGGTGTCCCTGGGGTAATGGGGGCTCATGGGAGCTCATCTGGGACCTAGATGGGGGTTGGGAGGTTACTGAGAGGGAAAGGAGGGGCAGGGGCTGGATTAAGCCATGGGGCCAAGGTCATGCCTGGGAAAAAAGCCGACCCAGGATCCTGTGAGACCTGTTCCACACAGCTGTCACTAACCATCAGTAAAAAAAAGAAAGAAAGCTATAATTGTTTTCATTGTAAAAAAAACAACAACAACGTTTTCTACCCAGAAAAATTAGGTTGCCCATTTGAAACACGCCATTAATATGTCAAGGGCTTTGACCTCAGGAACCTGAGACAATGCAGTGAGATGGAGAGAATACACAGAGGAGAGGGATCGGAGGAGTGAGTGAGGGAAATGTAGGGGGTGAGCGATGGGAAACGGGACTCTTTTTCCTGTTTTCTTTCAGTATACAAACCCCTCGCCCCCAGTATTGTTTCCTTCCCACCTCAGACGGGCGAGGGTGAGTCAGTGGAAGGGTGTCGAGGAGGGCAAAGTACAACAAGCTACAATCAGGGCTCAATTCCCATTTCAATTCAGGAGATCAACTAAAACTCGCCATTTGTTTTAAAATAGGAATTCTCCGATTTTAATTCCTTTCCTGAATGGATGCATTGGTAGTTGCACTGACCCCAGCTTTCATCATTATCATCATGGTAGGGCTTTACAGTGCGACCCTTTCGCTTGCATATCCTCCTTCATATTCTTCTGTGCTTTATTATCTCAAATAGTCTTCATTTTGTGCTCTCACATTTCTTTGTGTGCAACTACTGTACATGTGTCAACTCAGGCAAACACGTGTTCCTTGTCAAAAAGGTAAGCATAGAGCCCTGCATGGAGAGGTGGTGGTGGGGAAAGGGACGAGGGGGAATGGGGATGTGGGAGAAAGGACCTCACCTTAATATTGTCAATTCCCCTTAAACTCAAGACGATTCAGGAGATCAATAGAAACCCAGTTAGGGAACAAAAAGGTGCCGGTCTGACACGTCTCACCTTAATCTCCAGGATGCTCTTGTTGCCTTTGGATGTGACGGTGGGTCTCTGGAAGTCCTCGAAGCGAGGGTCCTCTACATACAGCAGGTCAAACTGGGGCGCGGTGAAACCATCCAGGACGAACGCCACCTTGGTGACCACAGGAGGCTGCAGGCCCAGGTCCTTCAGGGAGGGAGTGGTACACAGGATGGTCAGCCTGTCCTCACCCTGCGTACAGCTCTGGAGAGAGAGCGCACACGTGGCGTAAGTAACACACACACACACACACACACAATACGTTGTCCTTTACTGCATTAACGATGGCAGTTACAACGTGCACACACATGCACGTACAGTATGTACACATGCACACACACACCGCAATTGTGCTTTAAGGAGAAACACTCCTTACAAATTCCTCCAGCATTTCCCTTGTTCCCCTGTCACATAACAAGGACACATACTAATCCGTCAGATGACAGATGCTTTCATCCCAGGGCTAATTACACGCTTGTACACACTATCTATTTATTTCTCCATACAGCTTCAGTGAGGTTTAAGTGCCTTGCTCCGGGCACAACAGCAGTGTGTGTATACCACCCTGGATTCAAACTTAAAAGCCTCCCATCACTAGCGCTTTACCATAAGTGCTATTGAGCTAGACACCGACTTGAGAAACACATAAGAGAAAGCATTATATGAGTCTCTTTTCACCTTTTCAACTTGAAATGTATTATTTAAAAAAAAAATATATATATATATATATACATCCAGCACCCGCTCAGAGACAATGAATGTGCACATGTAATCGTTTCCTGAAACATTCCCTTCCATGCAGATGATTAGTTCCAGATTCCAGCAGGTCATAATAAAGCCAAAGTAATGACAGAACATCAAATACTGTATAGAATCCAAACCAGCATCTGCTGCTATACCAGTGCCTGATACTATTATTTAGACTGTTTCAAATGTAAGAGTCTATCCAGTAAAATATACCGGCGTGCTGAGTGGAACAAACTATACTTGATTTTTAAAAGAATGTCAAAAGCTGGCTGATGACTGAACCATATAACCATTTTCCAAGTCTGAATCTCCACTGAACAAAAATATAAAACGCAACATGAGACAATTTCAATGATTTTACTGAGTTACAATTCATATAAGGAAATCAGTAAATTGAAATAAATAAATTAGGCCCTAATCTAAGGAATTCACATGACTTTTTAGGGGTGCACTCATGGGTGGGCCTGAGAGGGCATAGGTCCACCCACTTGGGAGCCAGGTCCAGCCACTGGGGAGCTAGGCCCAGCCATTCAGAATTAGTTTTTCCCCCTCAAAACAGCTTTAAGGTACACAGAAATACTCCTCAGTTTCATCAGCTGTCCGGGTGGCTGGTATTAGATTATCCCACAAATGAAGAAGCCGGATGTGGAGGACCTGGGCTGGCGTGGTTACATGTGGTCTGCGGTTGTGAGGCCAGTTGGACATACTGACAAATTCTCTAAAACAAATTTGGAGGTGGCATATGGTAGAGAAATTAACATGACATTTTCTGCCAACAGCTCTGGTGGACATTCCTGCAGTCAGCATGCCAATAGCACACTCCATCAAATCTTGAGCATTGTGTTGTGTGACAAAACTGCACATGTTAGAGTGGCCTTTTATTGTCCCCAGCACAAGGTGCACCTGTGTAATGATCATGCTGTTTAATCAGCTTCTTGATATGCCACACCCGTCAGGTGGATGGATTATCTTGGCAAAGGAGAAATACTCACTAATAGGGATGTAAACAAACATTTGAGAGAAATAAGCTTTTTGTGCATATGGAACGTTTCTGCTCATGAAACATGGGACCAACACTTTACATTGTTTTGTTCAGTATATAGGTCCCTGGGACTGAACACTTGCCTCTGAAACTGGATCCTGGACTTCTTGACGGGATTCCACCAGGAGGTGTGGGTAGGCAACAACATATCCTCCACGCTGACCTCCACGCTGACCTTCAACCCAGGGGCCCCTCAGGGGTGTGTGCTTAGTCCCCTCCTGTACTCCCTGTTCACCCACGACTGCATGGCTGCGCATGTCTCCAACACCATCATTGAGTTTGCAGATGATCACCTACGACGATGAGACAGCCTATAGGGAGGAGGTCAGTGACCTGGCAGTGTGGTGGCAGGACAACAACCTCTCCCTCAATGTCAGTAAGACAAAGGAGCTGATCGTTGACTACGGGAAACGGAGGGCCGAGCATGCCCCCATTCACATCAACAGGGCTGTAGTAGAGTGGGTTGAGAGCTTCAAGTTCCTCGGTGTCCACATTACCAAGGAACAATCATGGTCCAAACACACCAACACAGTTTGTGAAGGTGGCTTGACAACGACTCTTCCCCCTCAGGTGGCTGAAAAGATTTGGTACGAGCCCTCAGATCCTCAAAAAGTTTTATGGCTGCACCATCAGGAGCATCTTGACTGGCTTGGTACCACTTGGTACTGCTTGGCATCCGACCACAAGGCGCTACAGAGGGTAGTGCGTACGGCACAGCACATCACTGGAGCCAAGCTCCCTGCCATCCAGGACCTCTATTACAGGTGGTGTCAGAGGAAGGCAAAACAATTGTCAAATACTCCAACCCCCCAAGCCAAAGATGATTCTCTTTGCTACTGCATGGCAAGTGGTATCAATGCTTCTACCCCCAAGTCACAAGACTTCTAAACAAGACTGCTAAATAGATAATCAAATGGCTACCTGGACTACCTGCATTTACCCTTTTTTACATTAACTCTCTTGCATTGACTCTATGCAAACACACAGGACTCTAAACACACAGCCACACAGCCACACACACACACACACACAGCCACACACACACACACACACACACACACACACGCACACACACACACACACACACACACACACTACTGTCTATTATCTATCCTGTTGCCTAGTCACTTTACCTATACCTATATGTATAGTACATAGCTACCTCAATGACCTCGTACCCCAGCATATCGACTCGGTACTGGTACTCCCTGTATATAGCCATGTTATTTTCTACTCCCTATATACTGTATATGGCCATGTTCCATTCTACTACCTAAATACTGTATATAGCAATGTCATTTTCTACTCCCTATATACTGTACATAGCCTATAGAACATAGCCATTTTTATTTGTTATTCACTGTGTATTTATTCCTTTTGTCACTATTTAGATAATTATTATATATATATATTTATCTTATGTTCAACTCTTCATTGTTGTAAATTGTAAGCATTTCACTGTTAGTCTACAACTGTTGTCTATGAATCATGTGACAAATACAATTTGATTTGATTTGATTTTGATAAGTGCTTGACTTTATTGTGTTATCCCTGACAAGTGTTTAAAATGTTAGAACCTGGAAATAACATTTATTTTGGGGGGGTTTGTATCATTTGATTTACACAACATGCCTAGCACAATATTTTTTATTGTGAAACAAGAAATAAGACCAAAAAAATGTAAACTTAAGCGTGCATATCTATTCATCTCCCCAAAGTCAATACTTTGTACAGCCACCTTTTGCAGCAATTACAGCTGCAAGTCTCTTGGGGTATGTCTCTATAAGCTTGGCACATATAGCTACTGGATTTTTGGGCAAAACTGCTCCAGCTCCTTTAGTTGGATGGGTTCTGCTGGTGTACAACAATCTTTAAGTCACACCAGAGATTCTCAAGTGGATTGAGGTCTGGGCTTTGACTAGGCCTAACCACTCGAGTGTTGCTTTAGCAGTATGCTTAGTGCCATTGTCCTGCTGGAAGGTGAACCTCCGTCCCAGTCTCAAATCTCTTGAAGAGTGAAAAAGGTTTCCCTCAAGAATTTCAGTGTATTAAGCATCATCCATCATTCCTTCAATTCTGATCAGTTTCCCAGTCCCTGCCAATGAAAAACGTCCCCACAGCATGATGAGTCTTTGTTGACTCTCTTATTAATGCCCTCCTTGCCTGGTCCGTGAGTTTTGGTGGGTGGCCCTATCTCGGCAGGTTTGTTGTGGTGCCATATTCTTTCAATTTTTTAATAATGGATGTAACGGTGCTCCATGGGATGTTCAAAGTTTCGTATATTTTTTTTATAACCCAACCCTGATCTGTACTTCTCCACAACTTTGTCCCTGACCTGTTTGGAGAGCTCCTTGGTCTTCATGGCTCTGCTTGCTTGGTGGTGCCCCTTCGCCTAGTGGTGTTGCAGACTCTGGGGCCTTTCAGAACACGTGTATATATACTGAGATCATGTGACAGTTTATGTGACACTTAGATGGCACACAGGTGGACTTCATTTAACTAATTATGTGACTTTTGAAGGTAATTAGTTGCACCAGATCATATTTAGGGGCTTCATAGAAAAGGGGGTGAATACATATACACGTGCCACTTTTTATTTTTTATTTGTTTGGACTATTTTGTGTGTGTCCATTATGTGAAATCCAAATAAAAATCCATTTAAATTACAGGTTGTAATGCAACAAAATAGGAAAAATACCAAGGGGGATGAAGTGGGGTACAAAGGGTGGTAGAGTGACAGTTTTACACTATTCCATACTGAGAGATTACATTTTTGTCCAGCCTACTCATGATAGTTCAACCAGTCTGTGAAGGCAGGGTCAGATGCAACACCTGTAACTTTTCCCCCTGTAATTTCTCCATTTGTTTGTTATACAATATTGGATTTCATGGCACGTTCCTTTCACATGTTGAGCTTACATTTCACACGTGAAACTATAATTTTCAAATGTATACATTTTGCGTTCACACCACCTTTTCACATGTGAGGAGAATAACATGTTTTCACCTCACATGTGAATTTCATTGTCACGTGTGCAATTTGCAGTTTCACGTGTTAAAAACGTTGACATGTGAAAATCACATTTGCCGTTTCACATTACAGAAAACTCCACATCTCATTTCAACATGTCGAATTGCAAGTTTAACATGTGAAAAACAATCACGTGAAAATGAAATTAGCAGTTTAACTGTCAAAAAAATTAACTTTCACATGTGGAATTGCAGATTCAAATGTGGGGTTGAAATAATGTTAATGGATTACGTTCAAAGGGCTGTAGTTCTGCTGTATGAAGGCCACTGCCTGTTAAAAAGGTGCAATCTTTAGTTGCTACATCCATTTTTGGACTTGTAAATGAATGATATGTGTTTTCTTATTGAAGAATGTAAGGTATAAATGTCTCATGAGCTTCATTCAACTGTCGTACCCCATCAGAACCCCAAATATAATCTTGTTTTACCCCAATGTTTGTAAAGAAAGTAAATAGGAACAACCACTAAACACATGGTTAAAACTATCATTTTGATATCATGGATGGTCAGTCCTTGCATCCAGCGTTGTCTATAGATTTGAGAGGGGTTGCATTTCTCCAGCCCCATCCCCATCCCTCAGCTCTTTACTGAAACTGTGGCAGGGAATAATGGTGTAAGAGAGTAATAGTGTTTTATTATGTGTTGTAATCCTCTAGTGAGTGAGGTACTTTTGTGCCATAATTATCAAGAAAAACGTCTGACGTGGAGAACAAAATTGTTAGCATTGCAAACAAAAAGACTAATAATGATATTGAAAGCAAAACATAAACCCAAAAGTATTGATAGCAAAACCAAATATTGCAAGGAAATAATTTCAAAATGTATTTGTTTTTATTTTTAAGTGAAACATTTCTGATAAATAAAACGCCTCCCTCTTTCCTGCAATTTTCCCTATCTTCGGTTATGTTCGCCTGGCCTTTGCTTTCGCTGCTTTTTTGGAACATTTATTCAAGCAACATACTGTACCCTGTACCCATACTGCACCCTGCATCCCACTGCTAGTTTGCCTCTGAAGCCTCTGAAGCTTAGCAGGGATGGGAGACCAGACGAAGATGAAAAATAAACATGTTCAAAATAAACAGGTCCGAAAACCAGATGTGTTTCTTCTCACATGTTATTTTGTAAGGGTACCACTACCCTAAAAACAAACGTAGATACATTCACACACTCAATCACTTCTCTGCTAATGCATCCTCCATCTTTTCTAGTCTGACATAATGGTAAACAGAGAGAAAAGAAGGGCCTGCGTTCTAGTAGGAGTGAAACAAGGGCCCTCATCCAGAACAGAAGAATAAAGGCAAAGTCCCAAATGACACTATTCCCTATCTACTGTAGTGCACTACATTTGACCAGGGCCCATAGTGCACTATATAGGTGTAACAGTTCTGCTTTCCGTCCCTCTCCTCGCCCCTACCTGGGCTCGAACCAGGGACCCTCTGCACACATTGACAACAGTCACGCTCGAAGCACCGTTACCCATCGTTCCACAAAAGCCACGGCCCTTGCAGAGCAAGGGAAACAACTACTTCAAGGTCTCAAAGCAAGTGACGTCACCAAACACTATTAGCACGCACCCCACTAACTAGCTAGCCATTTCACACCGGTTACACTCACCCCCCTTTTGACCTCCTCCTTTTCTGCAGCAACCAGTGATCTGGGTCAACAGCATCAATGTAACAGTATAGCTTCCATTCCTTTCCTCAACCCTACCTGGGCTTGAACCAGGGACTTTCTGCACACATTGACAACAATCACCCTCAAAGCACTGTCACCTATCGCTCCACAAAAGCCACGGAAACAACTACTTCAAGGTCTCAGAGCAAGTGAAGTCATCAATCAAAGCGCTATTAGTGTGCACCCGGCTTACCATTTCACACCGGTTACAATAGGGTGCCATTTGGGACACCGTCTAAGCGCTAAAGTGGTGGAAGTTAGTTCAGGTATTTTAATTGTTTTTACATTTAACAAGACAAGTCAATTAAGAACAAATTCTTATTTACAATGACGGCCTACCGGGGAACAGTGGGTTAACTGCCTTGTTCAGGGGCAGAACGACAGATTTTTACCTTGTCAGCTCGGGGATTCAATCCAGCAACCTTTTGATTACTGGCCCAACACTCTAACCACTTGCCTACCTGCCGTCCCTGTATCCTCCGGCATCTCTTCTGTCCTCTCCTCTTTCCCCTCTCGGCATCGACATGGCACTTTGGTCCTTCAGAAAAACTGGCCCAGATGTCTGGTATGATTGTCATTTCCGGCTCTTCACGTCTAACTGGAGATTTGGGAAGTGGTGCGGACGAGTTCTAGAAGTGTTTCTTGATGTGATAATGGAGTCGCAGGGAGTTTTTGTTAGTCAGTCACCATGCTTCCTATATATATATATAGCAATCTGGTGTTCCTTATGGAACTTTTTGTGTGTTTTCAACAAAGGCCTCCTGAAAGTGCACCGGCAGCAGACACTTCGAAGCCTCCTGGTGCACACACAGCTGTGGCATGGACGAAAAAAAACAGTTTAACTCTGCCCAGAGTTGACAGCCAAGTGTAAATGTCTGTTGCGTGGTTAGGGGCCATTGATGTTGTATATGTATCTAGTTGGCCACTAAAGCAAACACGTCCTTGAGTAAAGACATCCTACACAGACAGACATCAAGCCCAAAGTACCCATGGCCCCAAAAATGACCCCAAACACATGTTTCTAGTGGCCTTTCTGCACCACAGTCACATGTCCTTTCTGCTAAAACATTTCATTAGGTGGCATGTTTTTACATATCACGGCAGGAGTGGAATACATATCAATCAATCAATCAAATGTATTCATAAAGCCCATTTTACATCGGCAGTTTCAAGTGGTATTAGTTGTATATACCGGGGTACACATGGAATACATCGTACAGTTGTCACAACGTTAATTTACAGTAACCTGGTCTTGACCCCGAAGGGCAAGCAGGAGCAGAGGCAGACAGACGCACAGTGGCCAGACTATTTTGCTCCACGCTCAACTTTTCCGGAACATGGAAGTGTTTTAATAAACCTTTCAATGACTCGTTCGTACTTTGGCTCTAACAAAGTGATTGAACTCTAATTCCCATGAGCATCATTGTTGCTAATCACAGTAGCCATGGGTGGAATAGCAGGGCTGGTTTTAAGTGTTACAAAAGCTTCCTGTTAGCAGTTCAGTTCCCCTGGACAGACTTCCAAACTCTAGTCGGTGTTGAGCAATAACGCAGATGGAGTGCAAACACACACACCCTCTGGCCCTGCAGGCCCTCGTTTACACACACACACACACACACACACACACACACACACACACACACACACACACACACACACACACACACACACACACACACACACACACACACACACACACACACACACACACACACACACACACAGCAGGCCTTGTTTACACACACACACGCTAGCATGCACACACACACACACGGGCCTTGTTCACTCACACACAACCTGCACTTGATGGTCGAACAAAAGCAAGCAATCACAATTGAGTCTGGCGAGTGTGTGTGTGTGTGTGTGTGTGTGTGTGTGTGTGTGTGCTCCTCGACAGGGAGCAACTAAAGGGGTCTAGAAGGTAAAATGGTCCCCTGGAGAGTTTAGACAAATATCCTGTGAATTAGGGGAAACCTCAGTCAACCACTACTCATTATATGGCAAAGATTCATTGTTTCATAAATGTCTCCTCTCGCTTGTGTTGGTAGACTGATCTGAATGACTGTGGGTTGGGGGGGGGCAACTGTGAATACAATTACTTGTTAGTTGATATTGTAGCAGCAGAGGTGGGTAGTTAGCTCTGATTATCACTGAACTGGCAACCCTATACTCCCAAAATGGAGACAGCAACCATAGTGCAATTGTACAATTGTAAACTCTCTGGAAAGTGTTCAGTATCCTGACCAAGGGATAACAATGCCAAACAAAGCGATCTTATAAGATACTAAGTGTTACCCAGAAGCTAAGGACTCAAGCTGTACATACATAGTTAGTTAAGATCGAAAGATAACACCGACAAGTGTAGCCGTATTGGGTCACAAAAATATCTTTAACTAGCCAGGTGGAAACGGAAGGCCTCATACTTGCCCCTCTCAGGCATCCCCTCAAGCTGGGCTTTGGCCATGCTGCTGAAAGGGTAAGAGATGGGAAAGGCAGACCACACCGGGTCTTCAGTTGACATGGAGCACCCCCATGTATGAATTCCTCCAACGTGTCTGGCCGGTTAATGGAACGGTAACACTTTCTATGAGGCGCACACACACAACGCCGTAGTGTATTTACAATGATATGATACACGTATAGTGCATTATAACACAGGGGATGGGAAAGGCAGACCTGGGCTGTGTTGACATGGAACTTTAGGATTCCTTACCAACCAACCTGGCTGGTCTAGTGGATCCTCTAGTAAAGCGAACCCTGTCCAACCGCAAACGCCACTTCCCCATCAACCTCTCCACACCAACCCTTGGCAATCTCACTCTGCTCCCTGGCCCCCTTTACTGGATGTGAATGGGCCCTGGACGTAGTAATGTGAAAATTCACACTAACTCAGATCTATTGCTCCATCCCTCTTTTTTTTTCTCGGCTCCTTTGGCTTTCTGACCATGCCAGCTTTTCCCTGCAGATCGTAAAAGAAAGAAGAAAAAAACATTCCTTTTATGTTTGTGGGAAAGCTGAGATTACTTGAGCCTCGGCTTTACTCCAGATCTGAGAAACAGATATCAAGTCGATGCTGGACATTTTTTTTTCTTTCTTCTCTGTCTCCTTTCTCTCGTGCTGTTGTTGAGGCCCCAAATCTCATGGTTGGTCTATGGAAGAGTTGTTTTTCTTCCCTTCTAGACCTTGTTGGTATGGCATCTTTTGGAAAGAGGATCACGAGTGCGTGTGTTTGTACTCTACGTGCCTGCAAGTGTGTGGCTGTGCATGTGTGCATGTCAGCATGCGTACTGTATGTGTAGAGTATGCTGCATGTGTATTATGGACTCCTATTTCAACCACAGTCCTACTATATTTTTACGGGCTGACAGTCAGCTAGGGGTCTGTGCAGTCAGGCTACCCAAAGTCAGGAGATGAAATTGTACACGGATCAAAGTTTCATTTCCCTCTTTCCCTTTTCTCTACTGAACAAACACAGAGCTGCTGTGGTGGTGGATGATGACAGGCCCGCTCAAATTACTGCTCAGGCATTCATATATCCAGGGGTGTTCTCTTTGGAAACAGTTATCCCTCTCTCTCTCTCTCGATCTCCCTCTCTTCTCCGGCGACCCCGTGTTGTGGGTCAAAATAATACTGTGTCTCATACCGTCTCTTCCTAGAGAATGCCTCATCTCACCCTGGTTACTGTAAAGAATTTAAGAGGCAACAGCTGGAGCATTAGGGGACTAGAGCATTATCCCCTATACTAAATCATTAGAAATTATACCCCGTGTTGTTAAACACAGTACACGTCCCTGTCTTGTCTTGCCTGGTGCACTGTCATCCAGTCAGTCTTCTCTGGGGGTTTAGGTATTAGATTAGTGGTTGGAATGGAAAGGAAATAAGATTGTTTGAAAAGGGACAAACTCAGTCCATGCGTTGAGTCACGCTTATTTGATCCATAGTTTGATCCCATTTCTATTCATAGTTTGATCCCAAGTCTATTGAGAAAATGCGCTGAAATAAATTCCACGGAACGTTTTCAAAGTCTCCAAATCGAAACTTTCAAATCATAAATGTCCAACAACAATGTTATTGGTAGTTGAATTGACACTGAGGCATATTATGAGGACACCTTCTACCTGTGTCCTTTTTCCTTCCTCATCCCTCCCTCCCTCCTCTCCTGTTGTCTCTTCTGACCCTAGCCCTCCCTGAGGCTCTGTAGAGCACCAACCTCATCACAGGTCACACCAGGAGGGGGTCAGTGAAAGGGAAACTGAAAGGCGAGCTGGTGTGTGTGTGTGTGTGTGTGCGTGCGTGCGTGCGTGCGCTTGATGTCAGGGGATGGGGGTTGGTTGTAGCTTAGCTGATACAGATACAGTGGTCTGGTGTAGAGGGGGTTGAGAGGGATAGAGAGGGATTTTGTTTGGTTGAGATTTGAGATAAAGTGTTAGAGCAGTGTATGTGTGTGTTTTGCTTGAGTGTGCGTTTCTCCTAAGGGAGTCATGACTAAACCTGTGTGCCTTGCTATCAAGGTTGAAAGATAACACCATAACAAAGCACTACCTGTCCACATAACATCAGAGGCCACTTGTGTGTAAAACGTATTTGTTGTGGTTCATAGAGATGGCAAGATGGCGCCGATAAAGATGGAAGCTTCACTTCAAGTCCTTAGGAAACTGTGCAGAATTTTGTTTTTTTATGTATTATTTCTTACATTGTTAGCCCAGAAAACCTTAAGTGTTCTTACATACAGCCGGGAAGAACTATTGGATATCAGAGAGACGTCAACTTACCAGCACAACCAGCCCTACGACCAGGAATACGACTTTCCCAAAGCGGATCCTTTGTCTGCACCTCCCAGGGCATTTGAACTGATTCCAGACGCCGACTCAAAACAACGCCGTCGGAGGAGAGGGTGCAGGAGCGGTCTTCTAGGCTTCGGATGCTCGCACACCACCCACCGCTTCTGAGTATATTACTTGCTAATGTCCAGTCCTGGGCTAACAAAGTCAACAAAATTAGGGCCAGAGTTGCTTTCCAAAGAGATATCCTGTAACATACTCTGTTTCACAGAGACATGGCTAGCTGGGAACATGCTGTCGGAATCCGTACAACCAACGAGATTTTCAGTGCATCGCGCAGACAGGAACAAACATCTCTCTGTTAAGAAGATGGGAGGGTGTGTATGTTTCATGATTAACGATGCATGGTGTAATTGTAACAACATACAAGAACTCAAGTCCTTTTGTTCACCTGACCTAGAATTCCTCATAATCAAATGCAGACCGTATTATCTCCCAAGGTGAACTCTCCTCGGTTATTGTCACAGCCGTGTGTATCCCCCCGCAAGCGGATACCAAGACGGCCATCAAGGCTGTCTTGGTATCTTTATGCACACTGGAAACCATATATCCTGAGGCTGCATTTATTGTAGCTAGGGATTTTAACTAAGCTAATCTGAGAACAAGGCTACCTCAATTCTATCAGCATATCGATTGCAGTACACGAGCGAGTAACACACTTGACCACTGCTACTCTAACTTCCACGATGCATACAAGGCCCTCCCCCCACCCTCCTTTTGGCAAATCTGACCATGACTCTTGTTGCTCCCCTCCTATAGGCAGAAACTAAAACAGGAAGCGCCGGTGCTTAGGTCTATCCAACGCTGGTCTGACCAATCGGATTCCACGCTTTAAGATTGCTTCGATCAAGTGGACTGGGATATGTTCGGGGTAGCCTCAGACAATAACATTGACATATACGCGGTGAGCAAGTTTATAAGGAAGTGTATAGGAGATGTTGTACCTACTGTGACTATTAAAACCTTCCCTAAACAGAAACCGTGGATTGATGGCAGCATTCACGCAAAACTGAAATAACGTACCACCGCATTTAATCATGGCAAGGCAACTGGAAACATGACCAAATACAAACAGTGTAGTTATTCCCTCCTTAAGGCAATCAAACAAGCAAAGTATCAGTGTAGAGACAAAGTGGAATCGCAAATCAACGGCTCAAACACGAGACGTATGTTGCAGGGTCTACAGACAATCACAGATTACAAAAAGAAAACCAGCCCCATCGCGAACATTGACGCCTTGCTCTCAGACAAATTAAACAACTTCTTTGCATGCTTTGGGGACAATAGAGTGCCACCGACACAGCCCGCTACCAAAGACTGTGGGCTCTCCTTCTCCATGGCTGACGTGAGTAAAACATTTAAACGTGCTAACCCTCGCAAGGCTGCCGGCCCAGACGGCATCCCTAGCCGCGTCCTCAGAGCAGAGCTGGCTGGTGTGTTTACAGACATATTCAATCAATTCCTATTCCAGTCTGCTGTCCCCACATGCTTCAAGATGGCCACCATTGTTCCTGTTCCCAAGAAAGCTAAGGTAACTGAACAAAATGACTATCGCCCTGTAGCACTCACTTCTGTCATCATGAAGTGCTTTGAGAGACTAGTCCAGGATCATATCACCTCCACCCTACCTGTTATCCTAGACCCACTTAAATTTGCTTACAGCCCCAATAGGTCCACAGATGATGCAATCGCCATCACACTGCCCTATTCCACCTGGACAAGAGGAATACCTATGTAAGAATGTTGTTCATTGACTACAGCTCAGTATTCAACACCATAGTACCCTCCAAACTCATCATTAAGCTTGAGACCCTGGGTCTTGACCCCACCCTGTGCAACTGGGTCCTGGACTTCATGACTTGTCACCAAAACCCTCACTAATTTTTACAGGTGCACAATTGAGAGCATCCTGTCGGGCTGTACGGCAACTGCACCACCCACAACCGCAGGGCTCTCCAGAGGGTGGTACGGTCTGCACAACGCATCATCGGGGCAAACTACCTGCCCTCTATATATTTATACTTATATATTCTCACCCCATTCCTTTACTAGAATGTGTCTGTTTTAGGTTTTGTTGTGGAATTGTTAGATACTGTATTACCTGTTACATTCTGCTGCATTGTCGGACCTAGAAGCATAAGAATATCTCTACACTTGCAATAACATCTGCTAACCATGTGTATGTGACCAATGACATCTGCTAACCATGTGCATGTGACCAATGACATCTGCTAACCATGTGTATGTGACCAATGACATCTGCTAACCATGTGTATGTGACCAATAACATCTGCTAACCATGTGTATTGGACATATAACATCTGCTAACCATGTGTATGTGACCAATAACATCTGCTAACCATGTGTATGTGACCAATAACATCTGCTAACCATGTGTATTGGACCAATAACATCTGCTAACCATGTGTATTGGACCAATAACATCTGCTAACCATGTGTATGTGACCAATAACGTTTGATTTGATTTGGGAACAACATGTCACAATGTGGGCAAACTCCAAGTCAGCCAACCACCAACCCCCAACACTAAGGTGTACCAGTTTGTTTCAAGACAAAGGGTAACGTTAAAAAACAACTGCAATGAAACCTACATTTCTATCTAGTTATCAGGGTTCCTTATAAAAGTGGAACACACAGAGAGTCATGTCAGGGCTTCTCTCGTGCTGTGGTACCTTGATAGTGGCTGAATACATGTGTATCCGCACCGCAGCGTTCTTAGAATAGGGAGAATCAACACAGATTGAAGAGCTCGAGGCCCACAGCTGTGTCCCAAAGGGCACCCTATTCCCTTTGTAGTGCATAATAAACCATGGTTGTGTCCCGTAGGGTTTTGGTCAAAAGTAGTGCACTATATAGGGATGATGGTGCTATTTGGGATGCGACGGGGGGAAAGATAATCAACCCAGATTGAGCAGATTGAAGCCAGATAATAAACCAAGTCAGCTACTGTAACATTACTGTGTGACTCAGAGGTGATGACACTATCTCATATGGAGCGTAGACTTTCCATTTCCCCTCCATCCATTCGTACAAATCTATCTAGCACTGTTCCCCTAATATTTCACCTCTTTTCTCCTCTTTTCAGGGGGGCTTAATGACAATAACAGCCACGCGGTTTGTCTGGAGGTATTTAGTTTTTTGCACAGGCTGGAAGACGTCCGGTCGGTCGCCTCAACAGACGGACAGACACTCAACGGGAACGAGGTCTTGCTAAACCTCACTCCTAGTTCAGTAGAGGTTAAGACACTCACCACAGTGAACACCTTGCCGTCCTGGGCTGTGGGGATGAGCACCATCTGAGGCGGGGAAGCCGAGTGAAGGTAGAAGCCCTGGGCCACCACAGTGCTGCCTCCGCTATTGGGGACGCAGAGAGAGTAGCCAGGAATAAAGACACAGTGTGATCTCCATGGAGAAAATGACTGTTAGTGATTAGTCACTAGCGGGCCCATAGGCCGTTATCAATAAAACGTCACAATAAGGCGCAGAGTGTTAGATTTGCCTGCTGAGAACATCTAAAACCATTTACAACTGCGTGCCGTTTTCAAGGGATCGTTCAATAAATGTTATAACTGTCCTGCAGAAATCATCACCTCTTGAAGAACAGAGTCATAATTACAAATGCATTGTTATTCCATGCAGAACAATTGCGCACATTTAGCTCTATCATCAGAGTCATACAGCATGCTGAAAGCATGCTTTCAATGATCATTAAAAATCAATTCCTCCTGTAATATTGGCCACCATGAATTGGATATCTGAGTGATACACAGTCAAATGAAAGTGAACTACTGTATAAGTGACATGTAGGCAATGAGTGGTTTACGTTCATTTCCCATCCTTTGTGAAGTCTGCCTGTCGAGCAGCAGAAGGGCGTATTTGACGATATAAACTGTAAAGGTTGGCTAAACATAGACGTAAATAGACCTAATGTACTTTTCTCCCCCAAACAACGTAGGCCTTCCTAGCGAAGTTAGCTAACATGATTCCCTTTTCAACGTTGTTTTCAAGGGTGTTTCATCACGCTTGCTGCCGACGGACATGATAGGCTCCATTTATTGACGGACCACGTCAAATTGGCTAGCTTGCTAATAACAGCTAACAAAGCTAGAAGGCTACATCCAAATATAGTTTGATTTGCTTGCCATCTATAGAGGTGAAGACAGTAATCCGACTGGCAATGTAACTAAGTCAAATAAATGCCGATGTCAAGCTCTTTCCAAAAGTCGAATCTCTGAGGAAGCAAGCTAAATGACACGTGTTGTTTGCTTAGCTAGCTACACGCCAAATCGATAGGCTACCCTCACCTATCTGAAAATACATGCTCAATCAATGTTCTCTGATCATAAAAAGCATGCAGTTACTTGCTGTACAACTCTGATGATTGATGTGGAATAATCGGAAATGTGTAGTTCTGACTCTGCTCTTCAAGAGGAGGTGATGATATTCCAACCAAATAGTTTGAACCTTTATTTAAGCATCCCTGGAAAACGGCACATAGTTGTCAATGGTTTTAGCGGAGCTGGGGGTCTCCTTGCCCACCAGCAGCCAAATAGATTTTTATTTAATGTGTCCCTCTTCACCCACTTATCCTTTATGACCGTCTCTCTCACTTTCTCTTCTCCTCTATATACCACACACTGCTACTCGTTCCCTCTCTCTGTGGCTTCTCTGTTTTCATAAACTCCCCCCTACGATCTCTCATTCCTTCTCTGACACCTGTATCCTATGGAACCTCTTCCTACGGATAATAATAGCTATATCTCTTTCCCTGGCTGCCTCTGTCGACACCGCCATATTACTCCTGCTGTTGCTCTACGGCCTGCCTCCCTCCATACCAACGGACAAGCTGGCAAACTAATATCAAGTACCTGATGAAGGACCGTGTGGGCTGGATGCTGGAGATGAGAGGGTCTTCGTTGTAGGCGAAGAGTACAGGGGCCTCTCGGACCACAGAGTCCACCCTCACACACACCGCCTGGAGGGACGGGGCCGACTGGGGAGGGGTCCTGCACATCAGCATGGTAACTGACACACTGGAGAAAGAGACAAAATACACGTCGGCATATTAGTGAGAGTACACACACACACACAACACAGTTCCTCACATTTGGAGAATAACCCAAACCTGTTAAATACAGTGTATATCGTCCGCATGTACACACGCAAGCATTTTTACTCAAAGCAGAAACATTATGCACTCACCTCAGGATCTCACAGGTGGCATTCCCAACAGTGACCTGTCTGCCGTTGCCACTGTCTAAGAAAGAGCCTCTGATGGTGAGCACGGTGCCTCCTGACTTAGGACCGAATGCAGGGAAGATCTCCCTGATTACTGGGTTCTGTATGAGCGAGACAGGAGGGGAGTCGAAGCCACTTCAAACCCAACAACAACCACAATTACAGTTCATATGCAAATCAGTCAGTTACTGTAAGTAATCAATCTGTCCATCCATCTGACATACTGTACCTACAGTGTCTATGACAGTGGGCACCAACTGTAGTCGTGGAGAGCTAGAGAGAGAACCAACGCCTGCATTTTTAGCTCTCCAGGACCAGGGTTAATGACTACTGTCTACTGTGTTCATATTGTGATTGTGAGTGGAGACAGCATTCAGTTCTTACCACAAAGGTGAATCCCTGTGTTTGGGACATCTCCTTGCCACTGTGGACCTTCACCACACTACTAGCCAGAGACGAGTTCACAGGAGACGCCGGAACACACACCAACCTACACACACAGAGACGTGTACACACACACACACACACAATTCAATAAAACTTGATTTATCCCGCAAGAGAGGCACAAGAACACCAACAACAAACATTGTGTGCTCACTCTTGTTGGGGTAAGCAAGCAGTTAACCTAATTTGATGATGACTTTACTACGCTGCAGAAAAGCACAAAGAGGCCATCTTTTGGGGTGTTCAATCTTCTACACAATGAGTGTACTATAAGAGGGGGGGGGGGGGATGTTTGGTAACTTGGGCTTTTGAGTTAAACGCTGCTGTCTGGCATGGCCTCTTGGATTGGAAAGAGTGAAATTCTGTACGCAGCCATTCTCCCACCAATTTAACACTTAGTGAAGTCATGAGCAGAATGCAATGCAACGTGGGAATGCGCCCCGGCACTTGGAGTCCTCATTCTATGGCGCCGTTTCCTTAACCTTCTTCATTCAACTGTTTACCCTCACCCTTATCCCAACGCATGATTAAACAGTACACACACAAACACAACCCCACCCCCCACTGACTCATCCACAAGGATGCATGCACTACCCCCCCCCCCCCCGCCTACACACACACCCCAATCCCAGTCCGTCCTCCCTCACCTGTTGCTGTTGCTCTCTCGTTTCAGTAGTTTGCAGGGTGCTCCGGCCACGTCCAGGCTGATGAGTGTGTGGTCAAACCTCTCCGTCTTGTTGAAGCCAAAGTTCCTCCCACACACCGTCACCTTGGTGCTCCCTCCCAGGGGGCCGTTGGCTGGGGAGATCTACACAAACACACAATAACAACCCAAAGACAAACTTCAAACATCCTTCAAACAACCTCCAAACAATCAGATAACAAAGAAAGCGAAAACCCTGTACGTCTAGTTCCAGGTGCTGGTTTTTAGCAGAGACAACTAGTATCCAAAAACATGTGTAGAAACCACACACTGGAAATGACAAGCGACCAGGCAGACAACCTTTAAACTATCCTTAGACAACCTTTAGACAACAATGGAGGAGTCGCTTACAAGCTCTCCAGTAAAAACATGACTAGCTTGTTCACAGCTAAATCCCACTGTGTCACTGTGTAGTGTATCCAGGTTACTGGTGGGAGCTTTGTTTCCATACTTGCTAAAGGGGTATATGGCATATAGTATACTGCAAAATTAGCTACAGGTAACTGCCAAAATAATTTTAAAAAATTGAGTAAATGAGGGATACAAAGTATATTGAAAGTAGGTGCTTCCACACAGGTGTGGTTCCTGAGTTAGTTAAGCAAGTAACATCCCATAATGCTTAGGGTCATGTCTAAAAACGCTGCGTAGGCCATTATTTTGGACATTCTTTTGGCTACCATGGCTATGCCGCCATAGGATGACAATGCGCCCATCCACAGGGTCACTGAATGGTTTGATTTGCATGAAAACTATGTAAACCATATGCCAAGGCTGTCTCAGCCACCAGATCTCAACCAGATTGAACACTTAGAGATTCTGAAGCAGCGCCTCAGACAGCGTTTTCTACTACCATCAACAAAACACCAAATGATGGAATTTATTGTGGAAGAATGGTGTTGTATCCCACCAATAGAGTTCCAGACACTTGTAGAGTCTGTGCCAATGTGTATTGAAGCTGTTCTGGCAGCTCGTGGTGGTCCAACACCCTATTAAGACACTTTATGTTGGTGTTTCCTTTATTTTGGCAGTTACCTGTATGGCCTCAGATGACACTAGTCACTAGCAGCTTGTCTTTGTTTATGTAGACACTCTCAGTATGGAGTATTGCAATAAAGATCAAAACAACAACAATAGTCCCAGTGTTTTGGTCAGAGGGAGTGACATAGGGGGTGTTGTGAAATGTTGTGCTTGTGGACAACAAAGCTTTTTTTAAACTTGAACTGGCTAGTTACCGTGGTGATGATGGGAGGGCAGGAGTCCTGGGTCCAGAGGGACGCTGGGTGACACTGGGCTGCCCTGGTGCAGCGGCCGTCACACCAGCCACATCCCATAAAACCTGGCGCCAGCAGGCAGGAACTACACATCCACTGTTGCTCACAGCCAGGACCAATCAGAGGGACCTTGGTGATCTGGGCGTACACACGACAGCCAATCAGAATACAGACTAAACAAAAACAAGTTTGTTTTGTACATAAGAATGCTGTGGGTTTAATTCCTGCATTGATCACATAAATATATGACACTTTGGATAAAAGCATCTGCTAAGCTAAAATACCATATTTCATTACTATTATAATATTATATAGTTATGCATTACTTCATTGTAAAAACATCATACTGTACAGGAAGTATTCATACCCTTGACTTATTCCATATTTTGTTGTGTTACAGCCTGAATTCAACATTGATTAAGTATGTTTTTCTCACCTATCTACACACTATACCACAATGACAAAGTGAAAACATGTTTTTTGACAAATGTTGCAAATCAATACATGTTAGAATCACCTTTGGTAGCGATTACAGCTGTGAGTCTTTCTGGATGTCTCTAAGAGCATTGCATACCTGGATTGTACATTATTTATATCTACTAGGCTAACATATGGAATTGTTTTAAGATGGTCTTACCATGGATCATTTAGCTATTTGATTTAGAATTTTAGGACTCCTTTAGGTATCAATTAAAATTATTTTTATTTGGCCTTTACAACTATAGCCCATAGAAACACATTGAATAACACATTCATAAATGGCAAAAAAGTCAAATAGTTTTAAAAAACTAAACAATAGAGAATAAGGTTATGAAGTGTCTGTCTTAAACGAGATAGAAGAAAGTTCAGGAAATATACATTTTATTTGACAAATATTTAACATCTTATTTTTGGTGGCACAAAACTACATCCAAAACAGAGAACATCGTGTTCGTGAGAGTCTACCCTTTCCACAGTAGGGTCATACTCGTTTCTAGGCTAAACCATTCGGAAGCTACAGACATTTTCAGAAGAATAACTATTTTCGGGAATTTCAAGGTCTAACAAAAACCGCAGATGTGGAAGGCCCGACATAGGCGGATGTCCATGCTACTTATTATGTGACTTGTTAAGCAATGTTTTACTCCTGAACATATTTAGGCTTGCCATAACAAAGCGGTTGATACGTACTAATTCAAGACATTTCAGCTTTTCATTTTTTAAATTAATTTGTAAAAACAAAAAACAAAAAAAGAGAATTCCACTTTCATATTATGAGGTATTGTACTCAGGCCAGTGACGAAAAAAATCTAAATTAAATCCATTTTTTAATTTCTCTGATCAATGTGGGCATACTGGGAAAACATTTATTTTCAACTGTTGGCTGAACTTGTCACGTCCTGACCATAAAGAGTACTTATTTTCTACGGTAGAGTGGGTCAGGGCGTGACTGGGGGGGTTATTATTTCTATGTGGGGTTCTAGGTTTGTTTTTCTATGTTGGCGTTTGTGTATGATTCCTAATTAGAGGCAGCTGGTAATCGTTGTCTCTAATTGGGGATCATATTTAAGTAGCTGTTTTTCTCACCTGTGTTTACGGGATATTGTTTTTGAGTTATTGCACGTTAGCATTCTCTGTAGTCGCGGGTTCGTTGTTAGTTTATTGTTTATTTGTGTTTGTCTTTGCTAAGTTTCACTTCTTTAATAAATATGTGGAACTCAAAGTACGCTGCGCCTTGGTCCGTTTCTACGAACGAACGTGACAGAACTGTTGTAGGACATTGATTCAAACAATCTGTTGGCTCTGGTTAATGTTGACACTGTGGCTTAGTGCCAGGGGGCTGTTGTTTCCATCAAACCAGCAATGTAAAGAATGTCTGTTATGAATATAAAGTGTGTGCGTGTCGATACAGTGTGCGCGTGTGTGTCTTTGAGTGTGTGTGTGTGTGTGTGTGTGTTGTCTTTTGATACTCCCTCTCCTGTGTCTACTGACTACCCACCTTATTTCCTGTCACCAACAAGAGTGAGCCGTCCTGGCTGCGCTGGGGGGAGCCGTCGTGGCGCTGGGGGGACAAGAGAGCCACCTCGGGGGACACGGGGCGCGAGTCATCCAGGCGGAAGTCCACGTGGGGCGTGCTGCGTTTGGATCGGGAGACCACCACCTGGGGAAGACAGAGGCCAGGCCAGCTCAGTAAAACACAGAGTTCAACCATTTAATAATAATAATAAAAAACACCCCTGTCTACCGGAGATGCCACACATACCTTAGTTATTAATAAAGCAATGTAATAATGTAGAAAGGCACTGTGGGGTGTTGCACTTGGGCAGGCTGCCTAAGCGTTTCTTCAGGTTGCGTAAGTCCATACAGTGTAGAAATACCTTTGCGGGAGAAACTCTTTCAGTGTAAACTTAAACGGCTAAAGCCAAATACAAAGTATGTAGAAAAGATAATGGAGCTATATATTTTTGAAGGTCCAACGCAGCAGTTTTTATCTCAGTATCAAATCATTTCTGGGTAACACTGAAATACTGTGATTGTTGTCAGTTAAAATGGTAAAAAAAAAAAAAACGTAGCTTCTTAGCAAAGAGCAATTTTGAAAGCAATAATTTTGATAGGTCTGTCTGGGAGTGGGGAGGGGGAAACTTAAAACTATCTATTATTGGGAGAGGTTTGGAACTCTCTTTCTTATTGGTCAATTAACTAATTTACCACCTGGTGATGTCCCCAGGCTAAAACTCCATCCCGTCAAAACAGGCAGACATTTCAGGTGGTCTTTCACAGTATTATTCCAACCTCATAGTGTGGAAATATATATTTTTTAAACACTGCAAAGTCTAGTTTTTGACTGCACTGGGCTTTTAAATAATATAATCTAAAATACCAAACTAAAAGCTAGACAGTCAGGGAACATTGACAATTACCAAAACAATGAATTTAGCAGTATAGACTTTGTTATTATGTTTGAGCAAAATAACACAGCATTAGCCATGGCAAAATACATAGAGTTACTGGAAATTAGCTTTAAAAGTGGAAAATTGTTTATCTCAGCTCCATGGGAGAATAAATAAAGTCACAGGAAATGTGCTTTAAAAGGGCAACATTTTCTCTCGGCAGCACGGCAGAATGTGTAGATTTACAGGAAATTAGCTTTCAAACTGCAAACATTTCGCTCGGCTCCATGGAGAAATTAGTAAAAATGCAGGATATTGGCTTAAAATTCAAAAATGTCCCTACACCACCAAGATAACGGCCTCTAAAATGTTATCTGAAATTCAGCCAGGCCGCCAGGCCAACCGCGCCCCTACCACAGACCCTACCACGGCCCCTTCCAAGCCTTTTTGATCCAGAAAAAAAAATTGACACGAACTTGGGCATGGTGATTTCGTAGGACCTTTTAGTGCTGAGTCAATCTTCTGCTGTTTCTACTAATCGGGTGCCGTACAAGACTGAAGGTTGCAATAGAATGGAATACGGTAACAAAGAGATAACGCCATGGAATCTGGTGGTGCAGACCAGGACATCTAGTTGTGAGGGACTATTAACACAGTAACACTGAACGATGTTTCACGTCACATGCAAAGTGTGTGTTTTTTTCCCCATTGGCATTGTAGGGGCCCGGCGAGCCACTCCCACTACTGTGTGGAGGGTAATAATGCTGCTATATTGAGAGTGAGATGACAGATTGGCAGATTAGAGCTTAACCACCATGGAGGTGGAGGGAGCTACAGGGAGACGGAGGGACAAAAGACATTGCCCGAAGGCAGAAAGAGCAGCAAGAGAGCATCTTGTACCTGGACATGTCGCAAGGTGTTTCAGAAGTCTTATTCACACACGCACACACACACACACGTCAACGTAGGCACGCATTCATACACATACACACACGCCTGTACGCACACACACACACACATACACACACACACACATAAAAGCATTGCACGGACATACACACTCCTACACACAGATGCAGTGCAGCGCACACCAGGAGTAACACGCATCATCGGTGGTTACGCTGCAATTACAGGCTTGGAGCTCCGAACCGGTTGGGTTGGGGTGAAACATAACAGTGGGCTGTTATAGAGTGTGGTTATGTCCTGGTTGACTTTAAATCATCCACTGTATCACCCACCCACCCCTCCTCTCCTTCTATCCCCCCTTATCTCTTCATTGACTACGGCCCTCCGCCAGGTGTGCATCTCTGCAAGGTGTGTACGTGCGTGTCAGCTGTGCTCACTTTAAATTACCATTGCATTTCAGTGAAGAGTACGAGGGGGGCTGCTACCCTCTTAGTCTTAAGTCATGTCAGGTAGTCAGACGTGGACACTAACGCCTGTTTTCAAGGTCTTTTGTTGACAAGGCACCTTGGAGCATTGATACACTTAAGCTGAAAACCAATGTCTTCTTTGTGAGAGACTTCAGCCAGTCAATGAATGGCATGTCTCCTTTCTCATAGGGAACACTCTTATTTCCTGCTCCGCTCTTCAGCTACAACCAAAGACTGAATGGCCTAGTCTCTTTCTCCAGAGGTAATAGTGGTCGGAATTACAGCTTATTGTATTAGACAGGGTTAGCCTATAAACACAGCCACTGTTCTATTTTCACAGTGATATTGAACCATAGGGAGAGATTTCCTGAGCCAGAATGGAGAGACCACGGGGACACAGCACATCGTTCTCTTTCTCTCTCCTACCCTCTCTCTTTTGTTCTATCCATTGGTGCTAAGAGCATTTTCCCCTGGGAACAAAGGCTAAACAGAAAGAAAGGCAGTTGACAGAGGCCTTTCCTAGGATTCTAATAAGCTAGAAGCAATCGTTCAACCTTACAAGCTCTCTCCCTCCCTCTTTTCTCTACACTCGGCCCCATATTTCTCTCTCATGCTACAACTCTTCTATTCTACCAATCTCTCCATACCTTCACCTCGTCTCTTAAAGCCCCCCCCCCACCCCATGAGGTCCACTGTATCCCTCTCTCAGGACAGCTGGTCTCCTGCTCTCTCCTTCCCAGACTCCCATCCCGAGACAATGAGGTTAGAAATTTCACCAACAACAAAAAAAAAAGAGTGAGAAAAAAAGAACATGCCAACAGCTGCGGGGACTCGGTGGAGAGAGAGAGAGAGAGAGAGAGAAATGCTGTGCGAGGGAACGTGTCATCGAAGCTCAGGGCGCTTGCCATTAACGGGCAGTTCGGCTCATGACCCTACTTCCGCGCAGCTGTCGTCGACTTTTTCGCCCGTTCCCATCGTTCCTCCGTGACTTTTTTTTCAACACAGTATTTCCTGAAAGTACTCATAAAACATCAGAGTTTGAGGCCAAACAGAGCTTCCTTTTACAGGGACATGCAAGACAGAGCAACCACTCCAAAGCTCTTATCCGTCAGCGTTCCCACTTCCACCTGACCTCACTCAACCTAGCCTGGTCCAAGATCGGTTATGCATTATGCATGCAAATGGGCAGGATGTTGGCTGATCTGGGACCAGGCTAGACTGAGCCATCTGCTGAGTAAATCCTGCCTCTCTAGGAGACAGTGAGACTGCTGCCGAGGGCCTAGACACACAAATGGGAAGCGGGAAAGTGAAATCCACCATTAGCTCTACTTGTCATTAATAGGCAAAACCAGACGTGGTTTGTTCGCTCAGATGGTACACACGGCGGAACGCAGCAGTAGGGTTTGTGGAAGCATGGCGAGGCAAGGTCAGGGGTCATGTGTTGAGCAAATAGGAAGGAAGCCACCCTCCTCCCAGCTGTGGTGTTTCCTAACCTGGCCCTGTACTGGCTGCCACCTGTGTCTCGGCTCCTTGTGTTGCCAAAATGTCAGGTTTCACTGGTCACGTACCAATGTCCTGCCCCATTTACATGCACAATAAGAAAGGGAGACTGTGCTGCCTGGCCACGGCACCAACAGACAGTTTTGCAGGTTTGAGCCTTCTGTATACACTCAGGAGCTCAATAGACTTTTTGTTTATGAATAATTCGATAATAATTCAAGGACCTTTTTGGACTATACGGACTCATTTATGCTGCTTCCTTTGCATTGAGTGAGTGTGTGATTTTCACACTCTCACTGCTCCCACTCTCGTAAGGCTGTTTAAGTAAAGTGTTACACTTCCCCTCTCGTTGCCAGTGCTCCCTCTTGCCCCCTGTCCCCCTACCTGTATGAGGCGTCCGTCTGCGGTGCCCAGGCTGGCCACGGTCTGCTCCTGTGCAGTCGCCACGGCAATGGAGGTGAGCAGGACGTTGCTGAACTGCCCGCTGAAGTAGTCTAGTCTGGCCATGGTACTGGTCACCTCCAGACGGTAGCCCTCCTCATGCTTCCCACAGCCAAACGAGTCGTCTGAGGAACTCTACATGGGGAGGAAAACACATGCTACATAAGATATGTGGATCACAGACGGTTGCATGAAATACGTCACGTACAGCCAGTGGTTTTTAACTAATTACATTCCGAGTGTCTCAACTGATGAGCCACAGTACTTCCCAAGACCCCCAACCTCCCCCCCACGCCCCTGTCAGATGAGGGTAAAAGGGAGGGATGGAGAGCAGGGCTCCCTAAGCCTCCTCATCTGCTCTTTCGTCGGACCCTGCTCGTAATGGAGAGCTGAGTTGTGGCTGGCACGGTGTGTGTGTGTGTGTGTGTGTGTGTGTGTGGCAGGAATTCATGGGAAACACATTGGGAATGCGTGCCGGTGCGGCTGCCATGACATTACACACGCTCACTGCTCTCTCTCTCTCTCTCTCTCTCCTTTTGCTTTTCTCCCTCCCTATTTGTCTCCCTCTCTCTAGCTCGCCCAATATGCATGCAAGAGTCTTCTCCATTAGTAATAGAGTAAAAGTCCACCCTGTAAGTGTGTTTGCGCCTGGCCTGTTTTCACTCGGCCACTCTCCAGAACCACTGTCTGGCAATGGCAACCCTGTGCAGTTTTTTACTTGGCCACCCTCCAGAACCACTGTCTGGCAATGGCAACCCTGTGCAGTTTTTCACTTGGCCACCCTACTCTCTGCTTTGAAAGTAACCTAAGTCGTCGTCATTAAACCATTAGAAGAGGTCACCAGTCTTTAAAGTGGAGAAAGCTTGGGGTAGGGTGAGGGGGGCTGGTGTGGTCAAGCTAGACAAGCTCTCAGGTCAAGGACCCCCCCCCCCCCCCCCAGTCGGTCATCAATAGTTAATGAAATCCGAGGCTGGCAGGCGGGGGCCGTGACTAAACAGGCGGGGCCAGCTACAGAGTTTAGGGTGCTAGCTACAGACTACAGAGGCAGAGGGTTACTGATTAAGAGATCCAGGCTGGGGCCCCTACCACTAACTCCACTTGGCCCGGCCTGGCAGCATCTACTGTTTCACTGTACGCTCCAAAGGGACCAGACACAACACTCAGTAAGGAACACAACACTGGCCCAAAACCCATATGGGGGGGGGGGGGGGGGGGAGAGAGAGAGAGAGAGAGAGAGAGAGAGAGAGAGAGAGAGAGAGAGAGAGAGAGAGAGAGAGAGAGAGAGAAGTGTATACAATGATGCAGGTCAAGTGGGTCATTTATTTTCAAATGATCTTAAACCCAGTTGGAATTAGTATCAACTCACATACCACACTGACTGATGGTGCCTGTGAATCAGGGAGGGATAGCCAACTTATGAAGCACCCAAAGAGAGACTCTCTGTAAACGAAGTACTACGTGTGAGGACTATGTCAGGGTGACTTGCTTGCGATGCGTAACACTGAAATGTCTCGGGGTAAACCTCAAAGGCGTGCTTTGAAGCTGAGGAGAACAATGGGAGAGTAGTAAATCACGCAAGCAGATTTTCTCTAGCAGCCATTACAGAGTAGACCATTACAGGCGAGTTTAGCTCCAAGGTGAAAAGACAGTCCTGGCTGGTAGACAAACAAACAATAAAACAGCCTCAAAGCTACGATATACCTGTATCTATCATAAGCCAAACCAGGTTGGACTGGCTACACCTAGCTCCAAGGCTATAGCAAGGGTAGGATAGATAGAGAGACAACTACAGAGGGAAATCCTCAAGGCTCAGGCTGGCCAACATCTCTGGCTGAACGTAATGCCAAAAGCCACAGCTGTACTGCAGAGGGCCAGCGGTGCTGAGCTGTCAGGCCGGAGTTGATTCACTCTACAAGAACCTCATCTTTCTTTCAGAAGAGGAGAATAATATCTGACGTCTGAGAAGGAGAGAGGACTGACTACCTAGAGTGAAAATAGATCAGGTGGGTAAGATATAGTGTGTGTGTGTGTGTGTGTGGGGGGGGGGGGACAGATGACGGATGGACCGTCTTTCATGTGTCTACAGTGTGTGTTTACTTTTGCCCGGAATCTCCAGGCCAACAACTTTGATCCATCATAACTCCCGCTGTCCGCACCTCTCACGTAAGTAAACCACATGAGATACAGTCCATGGGAAGTGGTCCAAAGTCTGGGACCTCTCTCTCTTACTACTCCCCGAGATTGAGATGTCATCAAGCCAGGATACTATGGAGATTACCACAGAACCGCTCCAAAAACAGGTCCAGGGGAGATTATTTTGATAGCAAACAAACAAGGTCCTATGGAGTGTTTGTAAAAGCAACGCTGAGCGGTAGGAGGGAGAGACGAAGAAAGAGAAAGGGTTCTGGAGCATTCCATGGAACTCTGGGAAGGTAACGCTGAGGATCAAGGGGACGTAACTGGACAGTGGACGGGTGTTTTGACAAGTCGTGTTTGAAGCCCCATTGCTATTATCCTAGAGACCTAGGGATTTTCTTTGGCACACAGTAAGACAGTCTTGAAGAATGGTCACGCTGTTGTCATGGCAAACAATTTCCTTAGCGAGGTTAACTACGTTCTCTACTCTCTCTCTCTCTCTCTCTCTAGCTCTCAATTTTTTTGGGGCTCCGATTTGAAATTGAAAGAGACGTTTTAAGGCAAAGGAAGGTGAACTCCCAACTGGTTTCGGGTCTCCAAACTTTCCCCAAGTTTTAGGAAGATGTTTTTGTCCAGTAAAACAGAAGCCGTGGGGATACGTGAGACACTGTACACCTTTTTCCCCCACACTTAACCACCGGCCATTGTCTGCAACACAACGGCCAGGCGATAGAGTTACTATGGCAGCAGGGTCTCAGTGTTTAACTGCTCCGCAGGGCCTGCTAGCGACCCATGTGTGTGTGTCTACATGAGTGTGTATGTGTGTGTGAGGCCTGCCAGAGTCAAGAGAGGTGTGTAATCCGCATGCTGGGTACAGACAAGGTGCAGAGAGAGGTCTATTGTCCTTTTCATACTCCTACTCTGACCCTAAGGCCAGCGTCCCTTAGATTAGACACACCAGTGGCTCTAGCGACACACAAAATCACTGGGCTGGGGCTGTGTTACTATTTATTATTTTATTTATAATTATTTATTTTTTTATCCCCTTTTTCGTCATATCCAATTGGTAGTTACAGTCTTGTCCCATCGCTGCAACTCCCGTAGGTACTCGGGAGAGGCAAAGGTCGAGAGCCGATCGTCTTCTGAAACACAACCCCGCCAAGCCGCACTGCTTCTTGACACAATTGCACACTTAACCCGGAAGCCAGCTGCACCAATGTGTCGGAGGAAACACTGTACACCTGTCGACCGTGTCAGCGTGCATGCGACATCCCGGCCGGCCAAACCCTCCCCTAACCCGGAAGACGCTGGGTCAATTGTGCGTCGCCTCATGGGTCTCCCTAACGTGGCCGGCTGTGACATAGCCCGGTATCGAACCAGGATCTGTAGTAATGCAGCAAGTACAGCGATGCAGAGCCTCAGACCGCTGCGCCACTCGGGAGGCCAGGGCTGTGTTACTATTAATAGTAGACATACACCTACACACTCACTTCACTCTTCACTTCACTTCAAAAATACACTGGGGGCTACTGCTTAGAGTAGGTAGAGACACACACACACACACACACACACACACTTTGTTATTGCTGATTTCTTGAGTGGGCAGCAAAGCTCTCCACAAAGTCAGCTGGCCTTTTACTAGAATAACACAACTCTGCCCCCTGACAGCTTGCACTGACTGTTGTTTGTGTGTACTTATTAGGGAGCAAGTGTGGTTGGGGTGTAATGGGGTGTGTGTATATGTATATTTTGTAGAGTCTGGAAGGGGTGTTGATGGGTTGTGAGTAATTAGACATGTGTGTTTGTGTGTGTGTAGAGGCCCCCACACAATATACATAGCTTGTGTGTATGGGTACGTGTGTGTGTGTGTGTGTGTGTGTGTGTGTGCGTGTGTGTGTTTGTGTCAGGGGAATTAGAGAAGCTGACAATAAGGTAGGATTAGACCCTGGCGCGCCGAGGGCAGCTGGTCTGGGGGCGATGCGTGCCCTCCGGATGCCAGGCAGAGTTAGGGGTTAGTGTGTGAGTGTGTGTGTATGGGTTAGGTATGGTGACCCAGGGTGGCATGGGTGCATTGAGCCCGGACAGAGAACAGCTTCGCACATCATATAAACAGACGCCAGAACTGAGGAACTCAGTCAGGCTGAATAATATTCATTTCTGTTTTGGAGTGTTAAACCCAACCCTCGTTGGGAACGAGCGTTTCAGTTCATTGAGGGAGAAAAGTACAGGGTCTTAAAAGCCTCTGTTGGTGAAAGGGCCCACTCTAAACTTCTCTCTAACCCTCTCTCCCTTTACCCCGCATTCCCATTGTTTCTTCCTCCCCTCTCGCTCCCTGTTCACACTTTTCTCCACCTGTCACCCTTCCCTTCTCTCTCTCCTATCATTCCACTCACTCACTCACTCACTCACTCACCCAGTCACTCACTCACTCACTCACCCTTCTCTCTTTCTCTCTCTTTCTCTTCCTCTCTCTCTCTCTGTCACTGAGGCACAACTTGGTGTCCGTGGCTCATTTGAATAGTCAAATTATCTGTCAACGCAGACCGGGGGGTTGTGGGGGCCTTTGTGAATCCTGCCGGGGAACAATGCAGCTACCCTTGGGTACCACACTCTATATAGTCACACACACACACTGGCTGAATGAATGATGAGTGAATGATGACCCGGCACCTCCCTCTCTCTCTCTCTCTCCCTAAGCTGAAGAATGCAGTTACTAATAATTTGCTCCTTAAGCTTGGTCTCGTATAGCAAGAGGAGTGCAGTGTGGAGCTGTAGAGAGTTTGGGCCAAAGATATTATTTGTGGTCGTACTGTGATGAACTTCTATCCTCAGAGCTCTTCTTCCAGCACGTAGCTACACTCCGTCATCGAAACAATGACTGATATCTGACGATGGGAGGGAAACAGGGAACATCATGGACCTATAGAACATTCTTCACTAGCCCAAGACTTTCTCTTTTCTGTGACCGATAGTCCAGCCAGTCCATACAACATATTTACTGTTGCACGGCAGGCAGCCGCCAGCCTAGCATGTTAATTCAATTAGACCAAACAGACCAACGCAAATTGAGGATAATTTAGTGTTGGGGCAGCGGGACGCGCGGAGTTAGCGCCCATCATTTACCCCGCCGTGCATTATTAGCATTAGCGCTTATCCACTCGTATTCATGACCAACCACCGACAGACAGAAGGGGCTTCGAGTGGGAATCCTTTCCACCATGAACCCACCCCACTGTCTCCTACTACATTTCAGTAATGGACTCTGGTGTAATGAAAAGGAACTGCCCAGAGCAGAGTGCACCGGAGAGGAGTTGTCAATGGCCAATGCTCCCTGATGAGTAATAAGGAAACATATCCAACTTGGAATGGGGAACATGCACGGTTTCAAAGGAGCGTAACTGCTTTTGAAAGATCCAAGATCCAACCTGACATGCTTTAAAGCCCTTTCCTGCCAAACGAATTGAAACGGAATTCCTGGTTCTCAGTCAGTAGTAGTCTGGACTAATCAATTCCACCCGGGCCAGCGAGCAGCAAAACGTTTGGCAAGAGCCTTTTGTAGTGATGACTTCACGGGGAGTGAAGTTAAACGTCTGAAAACCTGCTCCTTCCTTCAGGCCATCCCGCTACCACTTGCATGGTGTGTTTAGGGCTCTCAGTGTGTGTGTGTGTGTGTGTGTGTGTGTGTGTGTGTGTGTCTGTCTGTCTGTCTGTCTGTCTGTCTGTCTGTCTGTCTGTCTGTCTGTCTGGTCTCTCTCGCTCTCTCTTTTTATTTTTTGGAGGGCCAACGCGGAGCAAAGGGAGAAGGATTTTCCAAACACTGAACCATTAAGACCTTAGCTAACTGTATATGAGACACGGTGTGGGAAACACAGAAGGACCCCAGCACCAGTAGCAGTTCCAACAGTAGGGACTTTAAGATGAACCAGATAACCAAGGGTTGTAAACAGGGTCAGGAAACTATACACTGTATCTTGGCTCTAGGTCTGACAGCGTTGCTTATCAGTGTACATTGACGCAGGGCCTGGGGAGCACTGTGTGCATGCCTCATTTATTTATCTTAAAGGCCCAGTGGACTCAAAAACATGTTTTCCCACACTATGAGGTTGGAATAATACGTTGAAATTATAAAAAAGTATGATAATGCCCTTTTAGTGTAGGAGCTGTTTGAAAAGAACTACTGAAATTTCAGGCTGTTTTGGTGGGATGTTTTGGCCTTCCAGGGTGACATCACCATGCAATACATTAGCTAATAGACCAATAAGAATGAGTTTGAAACCTCTCTGCTAATAACAGCTAATAAATGTTTTTTTTTCTGCTCCCCACTCAGACCACTCCCAGACAGTCCTAACAAAATTCTTGCTTGAGAAATTGCTCTGAGCTAAGAGGCTATTTTTGTTTCTAATTTTACCATTTGAAATGAAAACAATCACAGTAAGGTACTTAATTGTTACCCAGAAATGATTTGATATTGAGATAAAAAAAAAAAAAACATCTGCATTGAACATCTGCATTAAGTATGGGATGTGCATATCACCTTCGTTTTCTTAATTGACACAGGATATGAACATAGCTAGTTCTTCCCTTCTTTTGTCTGTCGTACTGCCAGATGGTGAAGCGTGATTCATCACTCCATAGAACGCGTTTCCACTGCTCCAGCGTCCAGTTGTGGCGAGATTTGCATCACTCCAGCATACGCTTGGAATTGTGCATGATGATCTTAGCCTTGTGTGTGGCTGCTTGACCATGGAAACCCATTTCATGAAACTCCAGATGAACAGTTCTTGTGCTGACGTTGCTTCCTGAGGCCGTTTGGAACTCGGCAGTGAGTGTTGCAACCGAGGACAGAAGATTTTTACGAGCTACGTGCTTCAGCACTCGGCGGTCCCCTTCTGTGAGCTTGTGTAGCCTACCACTTTGCGGCTGAGCCATTGTTGCTCCTAGATGTTTCCACTTCACAATAAAAGCACTAACAGTTGACTGGGGCAGCTCTAGCAGGGCAGAAATTTGACAAACTGACTTTTTGGAAAGGTGACATCCAATGACAGTGCCACTTTGAAAGTCACTGAGCTCTTCAGTAAGACTGGCAATGTTTGTCTATGGAGATTGCATTATTGTGTGCTCAATTTTATACACCTGTCAGCTGAAATAGCCTGAATCCACTCATTTGAAGGGGTGTCCACATACTTTTGTACATATAGTGTACTTGTGTTTAACGAGAACGCAGGTTTAAAAATCAACACAAACTTGGAGGGAACAAACACAACCTTATCATACGTATGATATTCAGATTTATTTCATGACAACTTGCAGGTGGTGGTGGCTTTTAGTATTTTTTTTGTAACTATTTCTGCACCAGCTGAATACTATAATGTCTGTAAAACAAAAAACACACAACAAAAGGCAATCTAACAATGGGCATAGCCCCAGTCCAGAGAAATGGGCGGCAGTGCAACAATGCATCATTGTACTGCCTTTTCACACTAATAAACTCCTGGAAGTTGGCATCTCCACACACACACACACACACACACACACACACACACACACACACACGTGAGAATAATTCATGATGATCTAAATACTGTACATCTGGTTGGTTTCTCCAGGGCACAGATCCAGGAACACTGTTAATGCTGATCTAGGATCAGTTTTGCCTTGAATCATAATGAATAAGGGGGGACGTGATCCTAAATCAGCACTCCTCTGGGACACTTTGTGAATACCGGCCCAGTACTGTTAATGCCAGGGGAGAAATCTTCAAACAGGATAGGTTTTTGTATTAGACTGTAAATGTATTATAGCAGCATATAAACAGGAAGTTGTGTGTAATGCATCACCTACCATCTTACTCTTCTTCTGAAACATGACTGAACATTGTCACAGTCCCGGTAAGACGACTGCCAAAAAAAAGCTCAAGGGTTCATTGTCAGAGACTATTGTAGGATACATCAGACCAGTAAATGCTGGTTGTTTTTATTTTTTATTTAACTAGGCAAGTCTGTTAAGAACAAATTCTTATTTATAACGACGGCCTACCCCGGCCAAACCCTAACCCGGGAGCCCAACTTTAAAAACAAAATCTTTCTCTTTTGACACAATCCCTGACGCACAAAGACTATGTTTTCTTGGCAGTGAATTGGGATAGTCCATTAGATGCATGGCCAAATACTGGGCTTTCTGACCGTAAAATACACCATTCAATTCCAAGAAAAACAGCTCATGCTCACTCAGGTGTGAGCTTGCCCTCCCTTCCTTTTCCTCCTTCAACAGCAATATGATTCAGCCAGAGATCACCAATCCCCAGTGGGGTGGATAACATCAAAAGCCTTCTGCCCCAATCTGAATGGTGTCCTGGGGATTTGGCTAGATAGCCTAGGTCTCTGTTTGTTGGTGCATTGTATGGGAGCGCGACAGGGTGATAAAAACCACACAAGCGTTGAGAGGATAGGGATTGAGAGGTTGGAGTAGGAGGGTGGGGGGGTGTCTTTCTATTCGATCCCCTCCATACTTGAGTACACATTCAGACACAATCTCTTGGCTCCATTGTGTGTGGCTTAGTGTAGCTGAATGGAATGGCTGGGGGTTTAGCATCAGCTGATGCCAGAGTCAGACCATGCCTTGGCCCGGAAGGACTTTAAATCACCTTCCATTTCATCAAGTTATCTTAACCAAGGTTTAGATGTATTCAAGATTCATCTAAACCTAACCCTGAAACATAAAGTCTCTCACATTCTGTCAATGTATCATCAGTTCACTGTTGACCGGTCTGGATGTGCATGGATTCAACCACAAAGACCAGGGAGGTTTTCCAATGCCTAGCAAAGAAGGGCACCTATAGGTAGATGGGTAAAAATGTAAAAAGTAGACATTGAATATCCCTTTGAGTCTAGTTAAGTTATTAATTACCCTTTGGATGGTGTATCAATACACCCAGTCGCTACAAAGATAGAGGCGTCCTTTCTAACTCAGTTGCTGGAGAGGAAGGAAACCATTCATGGATTTCATCATGAGGCCACTGGTGACTTTAAAATAGTTACAGATCTTCTTTAATGTCTATGATAGGAGAAAACTGAGGATGGATCAACAACATTGTAGTTACTCCACAATACTAACCTGAATGACAGAGTGAAAATAAGGAAGCCTGTACAGAATTTAAAAAATCCAAAACATGCATCTTGTTTTGCAATAAGGCACTAAAGTAAAACTGCAAAGAATGTGGCAAATAAATTAACTTTATGTCCTGAATACAAAGAGTTATGATTGGGGAAAATCCAACACAACCCATCACTGAGTACCACTCCTCATATTTTCAAGCATGGTGGTGGCTGCATCATGGACTATACCCTGATGAAGACAGCTTGGCTGTCGAAACGTTGGTATTACATTTTTGCATCTGAGCTCCTAGAGTGTGCGGCTCTCTTTTATTTTAAAGGCTGCATCATGTTTGCCATCGGCAAGGACTAGGGAGTTTTTTTAGGATAAAAATAAACTGAATAGAGCTAAGTACAGGAAAAATCCTAGAGGAAAACCTGGTTCAGTCTGCTTTCCAACAGACACTGGGAGACAAATTCAACTTTCAGCAGGACAATAACCTAAAACACAAGTGTCAGCCCTGGTCTTTTTCACCTGTCCTTGTGCTTGTCTCCACCCCCTCCAGGTGTCACCCATCTTCCCCACTTATCCTCTGGGTATTTATACTTGGGTTTTCTGTCTGTCTGTGCCAGTTTGTCTTGTTTGTCAAGCTTACCAGCGTTTGTCCTGTCAGCTCCTGTCTTTTCCCAGCCTCTCTTTTTCTCGTCCTCCTGGTTTTTGACCCTTGCCTGTCCTGAGCCTGTACCCGCCCATCTGACCACTGCCTGTCCCTGACCCTGAGCCTGCCTGCCATCCTGTACCTTTGCTCCTACTCTGGATTATCAACCTCTGCCTGCCTTGACCTGCCGTTTGCCTGCCCCTGTTGTTACATTACAACATTGTTACTTCACACAGTCTGCACTTCAGTCTTACCTTGATTCCTGATAAAGGCCAGATCTATACTGGAGTTGCTTACCACAACGACATTGAATGTTCTTTGTGGTAAGTGGCCTACTTACAGTTTGACTTAAATCCTAGTGAAAATAAACGGCAAGACTTGAAAATGTCTGTCTAGCAATGATCAACAACCAACTTGACAGAGCATGGAGAACAAATCAATTTGAAAAGAGCAAACACTGTGTAAAAGCTCTTAGAGCCACCCAGAAAGACTCACAGCTGTAATCGCTGCCAAAAGTGATTCTAATGTATTGACTCAGGGTTGTGAATACTTATGTAAATAAGATATTTCATTTAAAAAAAACAAAAAAAACAAGAAAAAAAACATGTATTCACTGTCAATATGGGATATTGTGTGTAGATGGGTGACACATCTATTTAATTCCATTTTGAATTCATGCTGTAACACAATAAGTCAAAAGTATGAGTACTCTCTTAAGTCACTGTATACTGATACCTTGACTCTAACTATAGATTTGGTAGCGCTTTCCTGCAGTCAAATGTTACGTTTTGTATGGTTCCATAAGACAGATGGTTACTTAAGGGCAAAAAAAAAGCGAAAGTAGGGTGGTTGGTCGGGGTGGATGGTGGATGGATCGTCTTGGATTTATGTACAGAATAATACGAAATGTTCTGAGACCAGGTTGCATAACTATGTGTGTGAGGTGTATACTTTTGTTTCTAAGTAAATGTATTTAAGACCACCAAGAAACATTCTGTGTGACCCTGATTTAGCCCACTGCAGTAAAAGGTTAAAAAAAATATATAGAGAGAGATTTCTTTTGTTGCTAGGCAGCGTTAGCAAGCACTAGTTGGCTGTAACTGCGCCAAAACTATGGTATTGTTCATCCTATAGCTTGTTCTCCATCTTCTTTTTAAATAGTGAGCCAACATGTTTCTCTGTAGCAGACATTTCTTGTCTCTCTGGAGCAGACATATAGTAAGAAGTAATTTTGGAACATGAAATCGCAATAAAAACTGAGTATCGATTCACAATACATGTAGAATCGTGGGAATCGCAATACATATTGTATTGGCTCCTAAGTATTGTGATAATATCGTATCAGGATGTCCCTGGCAATTCCCAGAACCTAATATATTTCCACATACTGTCTTTTATCTGTTCACTCAAAACATTTATAACGTATAAACAGTGCTCACTTTAGACTAGGGACTGCAAAAAGACTTAGTGAATGTTTTTTTAAACGTGGGAGTAATTATTAATAAACGGTGAACAAACAATTTAAAAATGCCTTTATTAATGGTTTATCACAGACCTCTAAAATAAAGTGCTAGAGACATATGCAGCTGCATGGCAAAGTCCAGAGTTCCATAGGGCTGTAGAGTCCACCATGTTAGTCTGTCTGAGGTCCATGCTGGGACGCTGGCCTGGGCTTCCGGGCCCACAGGGTGGAGTAGACCGGCTGGCCTAACACAGAGGGCTGTTTCTGCTCCACTACTCCACCCCCTACACTGACCTTGGTGATTAAAACATCCATGAAGCCAGCTCAGACTGGTAGTGAGACAACACTTTAAGAAGGGATGGGGGGGCCAGGCGGGGGGGGGGGGGGGGGTTGAGGTAAGGGCACTGGTCAGGAGAGTGCCTCGTGTATGTGCGTGCATGCTGAAATACGACTGTGTCCACATAGCACCTATTCCACCAGGAAGCAGGATATCACTGTGTGGAGGTAGAGGCAGAGAAGTAAACGAGTAGGGGGAGAGGCAAGTGACTGATTAGAAAACAGCTCTGGGCCCTTGACTCATATCTAAGCTCAACTGAGCAAAGCTCCTTTACTCCACATCACACACTAAACAAGTGTATGATGTGGAGCCTTAGGGACTATTGGCAAAGACCTCTGAGAAGCAATAAAGTAGCCACATTTTTGCAAAATCCCTGCTTAGATGTGTGGAGGACAAAATGGAAGATATGTGATTTAAAGAGAATGTATATAATTTGTAACGGCATGTCGAAAAAGAGAAATTGACGAGGACAGGAGCGGTGAACAGCAGAGATCAGTGTCAGGGCTATGGCAATTCCAGTATGTGCTTTCCCTCAGACAAACAGGTTGCAAGCGAAGGGAGACATTACCACTAGTTACTGCTCTTAGATAAGGTAAGGTGTGCACACAATTCCAACCTCACAAACATACAAGAAGCACACACCTATACTACGCAATGTTGTTTTTCCCAAACAAGTCACAGAGAACTGGGACTGGAGACCCCTCACTAATGATTAACTTAATGCAAAATATAAACTAACATTTACCACAGAAAACAACCCGATTATTACCAGGAAATACATGCATATGTGAACTGAGAAAACACACCAGCCCTGGAGAATTTTGAACAAACAGCCAGAGGCGGCTCGCCCATTAGGGAGTTAAGGGCAGCGCCATACTTGTGATTGGTCTAAAAAATACCTTGTAGGGATTATGTTTTAAATGCTCATAAAAGTGCGGTAAATGTGTAATTTGCCTGTTTCAAAATAATTTGTTAAAAACAAGATGTTCAGTTACTTGCCCCACAGTGACTGCCAACATTGTGCGAACATTGCTTGGATTGTGTTGCCAGCTATTTTCTATTAGGGGGAACAGCCCCAATGAAATAGGAGGATTTCATAGCTCAAATGTGCGTCCGTTCAGTCAGATCTTCTGGGTCTGCTCTAGTCTCCTTCCTCCCAAAAGTTATCTTGCGCCAGATAGCTTACTTCCACAAGTGAGACTACAGTAGAACTTCTCTATCAGGTACAGATGGCACTAAAGCAAAAAGCTAACTGTAATTAACTTGCAAATAAATAATCATAACAGTCACAGGAGCCTGGGACCTGATAAACCGGTCAACTACATCCAACAAGAGTTGAAGGACAGGGGGATACACTAGCTAGAACCTTCTCATCGTGGATCTGGTAGGACAAAAAAGCGTGGGCAATTTGATTGTTTGCCCCTAATGTTGTTTATCAGGTTCTTTTGTAGGTGACAGGGCGACATGTTGTGTGGACTAAAACAGCATAAAACCGGGTGTATCCCAAAGCATGATCAAATTATACAGTAATTTTGAGAAACATTGAGATAATAGATTGGTACATTTTTAGCTAAAACTAACCAGTTATCAACCTTTTGATATAGCTAGCTGGTAGCTTGCTTGCTAGTTATCTCCCACGCCAAGTTCAAGTCTTTCTAAGTTCATATCTGACTTACTCGGAAATATGAAGTTATTTCAGAATGAACGTTTACTAGCTAGCGCGTCATACCTTGTCACATTATGTTAGCCAGCTATCCTCAGTTAGATAACGTGTTTTCACTTATTACATTTGTACATTTGTTGCATTCTTCCTGGTCCACTTGTTCGTTCATGAGCTGGCTGCTTATTCTAAATAGTATAATCTGATCTGTTCATAACAGCGGCAGCATGCGCAGCAGTGGTCATTCGGTTTTTGACAGGCAAAAGTGAAAAAGGTGTATTTATGCTGTCCTTCAAATGCACAGATTGCTTTATATATATATTCTCAAAGAAACTACCGGTAGCTTCTGTCATGCTGCTTTGTTGACAACTCCAACCATCTTCACGCCCCAGGTATTCACCAATCAACAGCCACTGCTGCAAACAGCAAACACACCAGCCTTGGAGAATTTCTAACTCGCAGAAAACATACCCGCCTTGAAGAATGTCTTAAATAAACAGCTTTTTAAACATATCTGTTTTCATTAATTGAGAATCAAAGTCCAGTTTGATAATGTCATCATCGATTGACCAAAAGGACAATCTTATGTAATCACGACTCAGTCGCAGAATATTGACCCACTGCTCTTCTCTGTATATTGCACAGTTAGTGTTGGTCAATGCAAGTTTATAAACCTACAGCCTGGTAAAGTAAGTATGGTTTTCCATTACTTTCTATGGGCAAGGACTTAATACATCATGTGAAATAGGGAACTGTGCCATTATGACATAGCGTTTATATGACACAGTGTTTATATTTTGTTTCTATTATTTCCTTCTCTATTTCTATAATATTTATTCTAGCCCACAGACAGGTGCTGAAGGCAATCAGTCAGCAGCTGGATGCCAGGTGGCCAGCGTGCCAGTCAGTCAGTCTCTGGTGCCTGGTGGTATCTAGCTGCTGTTGCTCAGCCTTTCCTCAAGCATGGAGCCTGTCTGGGCACGGACAATTCATGACACACTGTACTGGTCTGAGCTCATACTGGGATGGACTCACTGAGCTGAGGGGGTGGAGGTGGAGGTGCCTGAGAGAGTACACAGCTGCAGGGTCTCTCACCCAACTCTTACCACATATTCATTAGGGGATAGGCTGGTGAGTGTGTGTGGTTTTGTGAAACAGATGCAGGTTGAGGAAAACAACCACAAAATCTCAAGCTAAACCTCACACAGTTCTTGACTTATCTGACTCACCTTTCTCAGTTCCTCTTACTATCACTTTTACGTGCACACTCACACATACACCAGGCATGCACACCTATCCTACCTTATCAAAACCCAATATTGTGAGATTATTATGGATTTGAACAGGACAGGGCAGGAACAATCCTGTATTTTCATTATTTTGTTCATTTCACCAGTGAAGTGATGTCTCCTTCCCACCAGGCGAGCTGTGACCTAAACCACATATTCAGTAGTTAAAATGGAAAACATTTTGCAACAAAAATGTGAAATTTGCAACAAAAATGTGAAATTCTTATTGGACAAATTCGGTTAGTCCCTCATTGTTTTGGTGCGTTTTCTTGTGTTTGGTGTCTGGTGAATACAAACCTTACCACAACATCCTAGTGACAGCACGCAGGCAGGTCACCAGCATGCTCAGGCATGTGGGACCATTGAGATCCTATTAAATTAAATACAGTTTATACAGGTGTTATATACATTAACTGTATAAATAGCCTATAAAATATAAGTAAACAGACCATAAATGTCCAAATGTTGGTTTTCTTGGAAAGCTGTGAGTGCTATTATAACCAGGTAAAAAAAATTGTGACCTACGAAGAGCCCTAGCTTGATGGCAATTTGGCGTGGGAGAGTGAGAAATTGTGGGGAGCCGGTGTCCAAGTAGGGTACACGTAGCTAGCTACAGTTGAAGTCGGAAGCTTACATACACTTATGTTGGAGTCATTAGAACTCGTTTTTCAACCACTCCACAAATGTCTTGTTAACAAACTATAGTTTTGGCACGTCGGTTAGGACATCTACTTTGTGCATGACACAAGTAATTTTTCCAACAATTGTTTACAGACAGATTATTTCACTTAACATTCACTGTATCACAATTCCAGTGAGTCAGAAGTTTACATACACTAAGTTGACTGTGCCTTTAAACAGCTTGAAAAATTCCAGAAAATTATGTCATGGTTTCAGAAGCTTCTGATAGGCTAATTGACATAATTTGTGTCAATTAGAGGTGTACCTGTGGATGTCTGGTTCATCCTTGGGAGCAATTTCCAAATGTTTGAAGGTACCACGTTCATCTGTACAAACAATAGTATGCAAGTATCAACACAATGGTAACACGCAGCCATAATATCGGTCAGGAAGGAGACGTGTTCTGTCTCCTAGAGATGATTGTACTTTGGTACAAAAAGTGAAAATCAATCCCAGAACAACAGCAAAGGACATTGTGAAGATATTGGAGGAAACAGGTACAAAAGTATCTATATCCACAGTAAAACGAGTCCTATATCGACGTAACCTGAAAGGCCAATCAACAAGGAAGAAGCCACTACTCTAAAACAACCATAAATAAGCCAGACTATGGTTTGCAACTGCACATGGGGACAAAGATCTTACTTTTTGGAGAAATGTCCTCTGGTCTGATGAAACAAAAATAAAACTGTTTGGCCATAATGACCATCGTTATGTTTGAAGGAAAAAGGGGGAGGCTTGCAAGAACACCATCCCAACCTTGAAGCACGGGGGTGGCAGCATCATTATGTGGGGGTGCTTTGCTGCAGGAGGGACTGGTGCACTTCACAAAATAGATGGCATCATGAGGTAGGAAAATTATGTGGATATATTGCAGCAACATCTCAAGACATCAGTTAGGAAGTTAAAGCTTAGTTGCAAATGGGTCTTCCAAATGGACAATGACCCCAAGCATACTTCCAAAGTTGTGGCAAAATGGCTTAAGGACAACAATGTAAAGGTATTGGAGTGGCCATCACAAAGCCTTGACTTCAATCCTATAGAACATTTGTGGGCAGAACTGAAAAGGCGTGTGCGAGCAAGGAGGCCTACAAACCTGACTCAGTTACACTAGCTCTGTCAGGAGGAATGGGCCAAAATTCACCCAACTTATTGTGGGAAGCTTGTGGAAGGCTTTTTACTATGATTAAATGTCAGGAATTGTGAAAAACTGAATTTAAATGTATTTGGCTAAGGTGTATGTAAACTTCCGACTTCAACTGTATGTGTGTGGAAAACATTTGACATGTGGCTACTCGAAAATAGAATTAGAATCTATTACAAAGTCTAGGATATTTTGGGTTTGGAATTGGAGTATGTATTACGTTTAAAAATGTAGAGGTGAGGTAGCAACTTTTGACAGACTGGTTTCGTCCGGAAAAACAAAAAATGGTGAGGGTGATCGAATAAGGATCAAATCCACCATTATCCTCAAGCACGTTAATGATAGAATGTTCATATTTGAAGAGGAAAGGCCAGTCTCTTTGGCACGTGACATGGAGTACATGGAGTGGATTAGCTAAAGAGACATACAAACTCATTATTTTACACAATATCTTATCACAGCACTGGCAAACACTGGTTGACCAACTCCCTGACCAAAATGGCTGACCTTTACGCAATCATAAGAAGGTTAGTGTCCATTCTAGCATTCTAATTCCAAATTCTATGTGTGGAAACACAGTGCGTGTATCTCAAACAACAGCAAGCCCCTTACTGTAGATCTTACTCAACTGTTGAATGGACACTTTTTAAAAGTATATAGTGATGTGTTCAATGCTGGATATATAAGGACATATATCCTTGTTGCATTTCATAACCAGAAACTATTATGTATTTTTTGTTCTTAAGGCCACCCTTTAAAACCTGTTCATTGAAACAGTACTGCTAATTACAATGACTGTCAATCAAAAGCCTCTTCCATTGGAATTATATTACATACGTACAATCAATCAGGCTTCAGATTCAATTTAAAAGCAATCAGCGTCGGGTGGGTTTTCACAGATCAATGGTAATCTAATAATAATTTTGACTTTAAATGTGGCTGTTTGTTATTTTTAGAGCCCAATTGTGCCTCTTTCTCTCTCTCCCCCTCTCCCTCCCTCTCTCCCTCTCTCCCTCCCTCCCTCTCTCCCCCTCTCTCTCTCCCCCCCTCCCTCCCTCTCTCCCCCCCTCTCTCTCTCTCTCTCCCCCTCTCTCTCTCTCCCTCTCTCTTTCTCTCGACTCAACTTATGATAATGGCCACAAAGCCTGTTGGTGACATTCCAAGTCTGAACCATCTCTCTCTCTCTTCCATTACCATTACACAGCAAAATGTGTAGTGTTTCTTTTTGTTGCCAATAACATTGTCAAGCCAAAATCTCCTGTCTAATCCAATCAATAGTTTCAAAAGTCTCTTTGAACTTTGTGTGTATACAGTAAGTCTATTGAGGGGACAAGTTATTAGTCTTTCATAAGTATTCTAGATGATTTGTGTTTCTGGTAACAAACAAACGGCCCCCCTGAGACTCACAATAAGCCTGCAGTGAGAGAGGCAATGAGCAGCTACTGAAAAGAGACTGGCTCTAGCCTATAGCACATGAAAAAGACGACAGAGACACCATTGTATCATTTATCATATCTGGCTCCCTACACTACTTGGGCACATCCTAAATGGCACCCTATGCCCTACATAGTCCACTACCTTTGACCAGAGCCCTATGGGCCCATAGCCAGGAGTTAAGAGGCTGGGTGGAATTGACAACCACTATTTACATCATCAAACATGCTCTTGCATCGGCTCACTTCTCCAACCCGCCTTTAAATTCCTATTCCAGGTCAACTACGGGAGTTTAGTTGACCAGAAGATAAAACAAATGATGTAAAGTGCGCTAAAGCATGCCTCACGCGTTTACAACTTTTTACTGTTTTATGGCCTAGATTATCTGGTTCTCTTACTATGCGATAAGAGAGAGGGCCTACTTGCCATATGCCACTGAATACGACCCATACATTCATTAGACAACAACTGGGAGGAGATCCTTCTTCAGGCTTCAAAACAAAAACAGGGTAAAACATTGGTGACGGTTGGTCAGTTATTGTACGTTCATACTCATTAGTTCTTTACTGCCTTTCCCTGGGATAAAAAACAAAATGTGGTGCTTTAAAGTTTAAATTACTCGTTGTTTTAGACTCGAAACGGCACAACGGAATATGTTTGAATGACTGTTAAAGTCATACGTTAAAAGAGAAACCCTGTTAGCGTTTACCTGTCGCGTATCGTTAAAAGCTCTTTTGGCTGCAGCAAATCAACACAACATTTGATAATCGACTAGATGGATTTAACTGTATGACATTGTCTGAAGCAGAGAATCCCACAAAACCAAAATATTTGAAATAGCAGATTTGAGTGATGAATGTTTGAGAGTGTTCAGAGTCGGTGAAAGAGAGACTGAGAACAAGAGCAGGAGAGACTGTACACCACTAAACCCAAAACAATAATAATGGGGTTTCTGACACGCAACAGCTGCCAAGAAAGATGATGTAGGCTATAAAAACGGAGCCTACTTAGTTCTGACTGTGGAATTATTAAAAGGTGTTACACATGATTGCACTTTATAAGTGTAGAGAACCCTGCACCTCAAGGCATCTGACGTGGCTCTCTTGTCTGTCAAGTAGTGTAATTAGTCAAGGAAAAATTATCTTTGATAAGATTGTGCACCGCAGTGCGCTAGCTGCGTTACTACAGATCCTGGTTCGATACCGGGCTGTGTCGCAGCCGGCTGAGACCGGGAGACCCACAATTGGCCGGGGGGGGGTTGGCCGGGCAGGAAGTCCTTGTCTCATCGCGCTCTAGCGACTCCCGTGGCGGGCCGGACGCATTCACGCTGACACCATCACCAGGTGTACTGTGCTTCCACAGACACATTGGTGCGGCTGGCTTCCGGGTTAAGCGTGCATTGTGTCAAGAAGCAGTGCGGCTTGGCGGGGTTGTGTTTCAGTGTAGAATAGAATAGATCTATAACTTTAGAAGTAGCTTGATGTGCACTGTTATTGATTGGCTTAATGCTATATCTAGACTAACACCGTTTTCTCTTTCCCACAGATGGAATCAGATGTAGGTGGGCATGTAGAGGGAAAGCAGAGAGATAACATTGACCATCAGTAGTCCAGAGTTCTGATTCCCTATTTCAAGACACTTGGGGGTATCACAGAAAAATAGATACAATCCTTGTGATGGAGAGGAAATTTACCCTCGTGCAAAACAATTTTCAAGAGGGAGTGAGAGAGAGAAAGAGAGCGAGAGAGATTCTCATTAGATGCCTCTGCTCTGACGGGCATAGGGATGGGATCATCTTCCTCCCAGCAGCTGCCGAGTCCCTGTTATTCTACCACAGATTCATCGTGGCTCCCTAAGAGTCAGAAATGCATTCCGTGATTCCATTTGCCCCTCTGCATTCTTCTCTGCAGCCCCCCGCCCTGCTCTCCTCCCTCTGTATCTCTACTGTAGCTACATAATCGTTAAAACCTATTAACATCCTTATTCTGTGGGAGTGCACCCGAGTTATACACTGGCTTAACATTACATGGGGACCAGGCCTATAGGTTATATGGCTGCAGGTTAGGTAATGATTCAGTCAGGCCTACCTGGAATCAAATACTACTTGAAATCTTTCAAATATACTGCACATTGAGCGTTTGCTTAAGCAATTGTTTTAAATTGTATTTGAACCCAGGTATTGATGAAGTCAAGGGAGGATTTTTAGTGCTGCTACAGATATTGACAGGACTATTGACAGGACCTCCGGAGAGGTCGTCAGCAGTTAAACTCGTGTCACTATTGATCAGATGATTTAGCTGATTGATCCCATCAATGATGAAGTATGGATGGAGAAGACCCATGTTTAATTCAAGTCAACTACATACCATATTTACTGCAGTAGCTAATTCTCTAACTCTAAAATCCCGAAAATAACCTAATAACCGTAATACCCTTGAAGAGTACTCTCACTACATCTACAGTGCAGTCTATTCTATAACACATAACTGTTATAGTGCATTGCTGTTCAGTTCTTACCCCGTTGTAGCAGCGCTTCTCCTCGGAGCCGGTGAAATGGTACGGCTGCTTGGTGTGGCACTTCTGGATGAAGTCCTTGAAGAAGTTGTTGACGTCTGCCAGTGAGATGACGCAGACGGCCGAGTTTGCACTGGGTTCCGGGGAGTCTGGCTTGGACCGGGCAAAGGCGGCGAACAGCACGTCCTCCCCTTCCTTCAGCCCCATCTCCTGCCTCAGCTCGCGGCCCGCCTTGGCCACGTGGGCTGCCTGGAGGACATTAAACACCTCGATGCTGGCTGAGCGCCGCCGCCTCCTCCTCTCCGTCAGGATGCACTCGAATGGCATCTCTACGTAGCGCCGCAGCTCCGGGTCCGTGCCGCACATGCGGACGATGCGGGTGTGGTAAACCTGCGAGCTGTGGCCCTCGCGCTGCACGGTGAGGAAGTAGGCGTGGTAGCCGCTCTGGAAGGAATAGACATACTGGAGGTGGTGGTCGCCGCGGAGGCCCGGGGCCAAATTCATGTAGGACTGGTCGGAGAAGAAGCGGAAACCATCTTGGGTTTCTTTCATCTGACGCACTGAGATGGTGTGGTGTTGTGGCTGCTGGGCCTGGGGGCTGGAGATCATCCGGGATGGGCTTCCGGGGATCTCCGAGTTTCCTACGAAGAATCGCACCACGCCTCCGCTCTCCACGTTGAGCACACGGGACCCCAGGGGGCTAGTCACGCAGTCGGGGCAGCCGTGCCGTCCTCCTTGATCTGTCTTGGGTGAATACATGCACTGTACCTCCCTGTCCACCTTCTTTCTCTCCAGCAGGTGGCGACGGCAGACACCGGCGTCCGCTGAGCCGCAGCTGAACAGCTCATCGTCATAATAACGCTCCACCAGCAGGGCCATGTTATAGTTGTCCACCACAGCGTTGGTCTTACCGCAGGCTCCATCCTGACAACTAGGACCACACCGCCTTCTGACAGCGCCTTCAGACACGGGCCCGGTCTGGTACTCCGACAGCTTGGTCAGGTTCTCTGACAGTGCGTAGATTCGGTTCACGGCACCAATGTAGACGGTCCCCTCGAAGGTTACCAGGTTCTGAATGGCGGAGATGGCCTCAAAGGTGGGCAGGTCGTAGGTCACAGACAGATTGAGCTTGGAGTTCTCAGCTGCCTCATTACACTGACCCATCACCACGGACCCAGAGAAACAAAGAGCCCAGCGGATGATCACAATGTGAGCGATGTCCAACAAGCAGATATTCTTCATCCTGTTCCAAAAAAAAGTTTTAAAATGAGTTAAAAATGAGGAATTACTTATTCAGAACACTTGTGTGTATAAGGTAGTAGTTGTGGAATTGTTAGGTTAGATTACTCGTTGGTTATTACTGCATTGTCGGAACTAGAAGCACAAGCATTTCGTTACACTCGCATTAACATCTGCTAATCATGTGTATGTGACAAATAAAATTTGATTTGATTTGATTTTGAGAACAGTCACTAACACAAAGAAAACACCATCCATTTTTTAAATGTCTTCCTCGATTGCCCTCACTTGATCAGACAGAGCTACAGTTGAAGTTGGAAGTTTACATACACTTAGGTTTGAGTCATTAAAACTAATTTTCAACCACAACTATAGTTTTGGCAAGTTGGTTAGGACATCTACTTTGTGCATGGTAAGTAATTTCTCCAACAATTGTTTACAGACAGATTACTTCACTTATAATTCACTGTATCACAATTCCAGTGGGTCAGAAGTTTACATACACTAAGTTGACTGTGCCTTTAAACAGCTTGGAAAATTCCAGAAAATGATGTCATGGCTTTACAAGCATCTGATAGGCTAATTTACATAATTTGAGTCAATTGGTGGTGTACCTGCGGATGTATTTCAAGGCCTACCTTCAAAGGCAGTACCTCTTTGCTTGACATCATGGGAAAATCAAAAGAAATCAGCCAAGACCTCAGAAAAAATATTGTAGACCTCCACAGGTCTGGTTCATCCTTGGGAGCAATTTCCAAACACCTGAAGGTACCACGTTCATCTGTACAAACAATAGTACGCAAGTATAAACACCATGGGGCCATGCAGCTGTCATACCGCTCAGGAAGGAGACATGTTCTGTCTCCTAGAGATGATGTGAAAAGTGTGGTGTGAAAAGTGCAAATCAATCCCAGAACAACAGCAAAGGACCTTGTGAAGATGCTGGAGGAAACAAGTACAAAAGTATCTATATACACAATAAAACGAGTCCTATATCAACATAACCTGAAAGGACGCTCAACAAGGAAGAAGTCACTGCTCCAAAACCGCCATAGAAAAGCCAGACTACGGTTTGCAACTGCACATGGGGACAAAGATCATACTTTTTGGAGAAATGTTCTCTGGTCTGATGAAACAAAAATAGAACTGGGGAGGCTTGCAAGTCGAAGAACACCATCCCAACCTTGAAGCACGGGGGTGGCAGCATCATGTTGTGGGGGTGCTTTGCTGCAGGAGGGACTGGTGCACTTCACCAAATAGATGGCATCACGAGGATGGAAAATTACGTGGATATATTGAAGCAACATCTCAAGACAGCAGTCAGGAAGTTAAAGCTTGGTCGCAAATGGGTCTTCCAAATGGACAATGACCCCAAGCATACTTCCAAAGTTGTGGCAAAATGGTTTAAGGACAACAAAGTCAAGGTATTGGAGTGGCCATCACAAAGCCCTGGCCTCAATCCTATAGAAGATAGGAAGAACAGAACTGAAAAAGCGTGTGCGAGCAACTACAAACCTGACTCAGTTACACCAGCTCTGTCTGGAGGGATGGGTCAAAATTCACCCAACTTATTGTGGGAAGTTTGTGGAAGGCTACCCGAAAAGTTTGACCCAAGTTAAACAATTTAGAGACAATGCTACCAAATAATAATTGAGTGTATGTAAACTTCTGACCCACTGGGAATGTGATGAAAGAAATAAAAGCTGTGTCAGCGATTGGGTGCAGAGATGTAGCGGAGTCAGGCGCAGGACACAGCTTAGAGCAAAACAACTGAGTTTACTCAATAAAACAAACAGGCAATATTCCAACAAGGCACAGTCAAACTAACACCTTCAACAACCACTAAGACACCAACAATCACGGAGAGAACAGAAAGGTATGCCAGAGGGTTAAATAAGGAACATAATATGGGGATTGAAACCAGGTGTGTGTAATACAGACAAAACAAAACGAAAATGAAACATGGATCGGTGGTGACTAGAAAGCCGGTGACGTCGACCGCCGAACACCGCCCGGACAAGGAGAGGGGCCGACTTCGGCGGAAGTCGAGACAAGCTGAAATAAATAATTCTCAGTACTATTATTCTGACATTTCATATTATTAAAATAAAGTGGTCATCCTAACTGACCCAAGACAGGGATTTTTTTACTAGGATTAAATGTCAGGAATTGTGAAAAACTGAGTTTAAATGTGTTTGGCTAAGGTGTATGTCAACTTCTGACTTCAACTGTATATGGAGAAAAAGGAGCATTCTCTTGCTAAAAATAGAGACCATTAGAAACACAAGAGAGAGGGAAAATTTGCTTGTCAGCTCGGCACACATATGGATCTGTGTTTTGGGGTTAAAAGCCATGGTTTACTCACTCCACCACAGAATCACCTCAGTAATATCACTGTTGCTGAAAGCCGATATGGGAGCATTAATAGAGCCCTACTTCAATATCAAACACATCAGCACTTATACTATGACTCGTTATTATTGTGAACAAGCCAATCGCTGACACTCATGAGGGACTGGAGAACTGTTGCTGATGTGCTGACTGAGGGACAATAACGTCGTAGGCTATTGGAAGTAGCGTGCCACTGTGTTGACCGAGCACCACCAAACACCATTGAGCACCACTTCTGTGGTTCCAAATTCCATCCACAGTGCGACCCAACATGGTGAATCATGGTGGAGTCGTGGACACAGCAGCCCTCCCTCTCTGCAAGGCGCTGCAACCAACCACGGCGCTAAGTTTAGAAAATGTCTCCAAGGTAGCGGGAGATAGAACTCAATTAAAACAATGCAGGGGGACTTTGAGTGGTGCTCTGTACAAAATGATAAATAGTTGGTGGAGGCCGCTTAAATGGCAATCCACTGGGGAATGCTTTTAGGGTCTGTCAGAGTGTCAGAGAAAGGGGGAGTGTGGAAGAGAGAGAGAGAGAGAGAGAGAGAGAGAGAGCGAGAGAGAGAGATAAATAGAGAGAGAGAAATAGAGAGAGATTTTCGACCCCATGCATGATAGTCATCAGATCATTTGCAAGTACGATCCATATCAGGACGATCTGAGTTGGTGGTTCAGCACATTTTTAACAAGACAACAAAAACTGCAGGCGAGAAAGCCCAACAGAACCCCTCAGTTCTTTTTTTTTTTAGCTTATATTGTCGATTCTCAGAAAAATCAATAAATGGAACTGGTATAGGAAGTTCTGTTATTGATATTTTCAGACAATTGATCCAACTCATTATCATATAAAATGGTTGATTCCCCAGCCATCATGTAATGTGCTATGGAAATGACGATTTCTATTATATAATGAATGATACAGTATGTACTTAATTACTGCAAACAAGTTATTGATTAACCCTCTGGGATTTCTTTAGGATATTAACTGCCCTAAAACATAGAATCATTACAAGATTGTAAAAAACGAAACAATAAGAATGTTTTATTGTCACATACACCAGATAGGTGCAGTGAAATATGTTGTTTTACAGGGTCCGCCAAAAGTCGTGCAAGTTAACATCGAAATAAATCAGTGGAAAGTGGTAAATTAAGCAATTAACATGGACCATCACCAGTCCAGAGTTCTGACTACTATACTATTTTCAAGGATGGATGGGAGCCAAAGTGGCAGGTGTGCATACTGGTCAAGTGACTAGTTCGTTTTTTTTTACTTAAAATTATGAGTAAGAGTGAGGAACAAAAACACATTTTCTCGACTCCACATTCTACCACGCACCTGCTCCACTCCCGAAACAATTCATTCCCTATAAGAGGTGTTATTGCAAGGAACAATGACTTATCCTAAGTAAATACAGCTTTGAGAAACAGAATATTTGAGGATATATTGTGATTTAAAGAGAGGGAAATGACTCATGGGAGAAATTGCTCTGTGAGGGAACACGCGGACATTTCTGTGAGACTATTTCTGGAGATTTTGGTTAGTGTAGGCTATAAATTCTGAGCATATTATAATGCATTTATTGCTAAACTTAGGCTATTTGGACAATCTTATTTTTTTAATCATTGAAAGAATTCAGTAATGGCCATTGTGCGCAATTGTTTTGTTTTTGCATGGAATAATCTGACATTTGTAGGTCTGCCTGTGCTCTTCAAGAGGTGATGATATTTAAACCAAATAGTATAACATTTATTTATCAATCCTTTTAAACGGCAATGGTATTAGCGGAGCTGTGGGTCTTGCCCCAAAGAAGGTAAATCGAACGCTCTACACCTTATTGGGACGTTGTATTGAAAACGACCTATAAAGCAATGACGAGTGTTTCGTGGATGAGTCACAGGCTACAAAGTAGTTCAAAGTAAAGCAAACATGAACAATAGAAAGGCAAAAATAGAACTTACCTGTCAGTTAGGCAACTATCTCAGTTATGTTTTGGTTTCTTCTTTCAAATCATAGTAGCCCACAAAACTCAGGATTCCTCACGCATGCATCAACGTTTTGACGGCTAAAGAACAAATTGATGCGCAGAAGATGTTTGACTTTGAATACTCTATCAGACGTTTTCCCTTTCTTTTCACAACGCTCACAACCGTTTTCCCGTTTCTCAGACAAAGTTCGACTCTTTCTGACTCCGATTCACAAGCTGCGGACCTGTGTGACTCAGGATATAATGTAGATGTGTAGGTCACACACACAGGCATTCTAACCCCCTGCGTATTTGTGTCCGCTTTAGCGCGCAGCGCTCCTCCTCTCGACAACTGTACTGCGGGTGGTTGGAAGGCGCGCGATTACACTCAGGTGAGTTTACAGGTTTCATCGATAGCAAAGCTAACTTTTCTCAGTATTGTTCAGTCTTTAGCTTAGTTCCCACATTGTATGTTAATTAATAATTATATGTGCCATAACAAGTAAATAAAATATCCTATAACTCGTTATAGAAGCACCTTTCCTTCTCACTAGAAAAACTATCCAACATTCCACCTGACTTTACCCAAGAAAGACCACTGACTCACTCTATTCTTAATTATTGGTTGTCAAGTTAAAAATGCTCCCTTAGCTATCAATAAAGAGGCAAGTTCTGGCAACAGCTCTGGTGGACATTCCTGCAGTCAGCATGCCAATTGCACACTCGTTCAAAACTTGAGACATCTGTAGCATTGTGTTGTGTGACAAAACTGCACATTTTAGAGTGGCCTTTTATTGTCCTCAGCACAAGGTGCACCTGTGTAATGATCATGCTGTTTAATCGGCTCCTTGATATGCTACACCTGTCAGGTGGATTAATTATTTTGGCAAAGGAGAAATGCTCACTAACAGGGATGTAAAGAAATTTGTGCACAAAATTTGAGAGAAATAAGCTTCTGTGTGTATGGAACATTTCTTGGGATCTTAAATCTCGGCTCATTAAACATGGGACCAACACTTTACATGTTGTGTTTATATTTTTGTTCAGTATATATACACACAGTACAAAGATGTTTGGAAGTGACTGGGATGGCACAATAAAATTGGAGACTGATTTCCATTGTGGTCTCCATTTCTTTTTTTTTACAGACACATTACATAGATACAGACACATTACATAGATAGAGACACATTGCATAGATACAGACACACTACATAGATACAGACACATTACATAGATACAGACACATTACATACATACAGACACATTACATACATACAGACACATTACATACATACAGACACATTACAGAGACACAGACACATTACAGAGACACAGACAAAAAAAGGTTATACTATTCACACATTAGCCAGCTTTTGCCATTCTTTTCTAAAGTGGTTATGGCTGGTATGGCTTTGAATTGCTGTGGTTGTTTGTTCCACTCAACAGCTCCGGGATACACAGTACCAGTCAAAAGTTTGGACACACCTACTCATTCAACGTTTTTTCTTTATTTTTACTATTTTCTACATGGTAGAATAATAGTGAAGACATCAACTATGAAATAACAGAAATGGAATCATGTAGTAACCAAAAAAGTTTTAAACAAATATATTTTATATTTGAGATTCTTCAAATAGCCACCCTTTGCCTTGACGACAGTTTTGCACACTCTTGGCATTCTCTCAACCAGCTTCATGAGGAATGCTTTTCCAACAGTCTTGATGGAGTTCCCACGTATGCTGAGCACTTGTTGGCTGTTTTTCTTCACTCTGTGGTCCAACTCATCCCAAACCATCTCAACTGGGTTGAGGTTGGGTGATTGTGGAGGCCAGGTCATCTGATGCAGCACTCCATCACTCTCCTTGGTCAAATAGCCCTTCAACATCCTGGAGGTGGGTTTTGGGTCATTGTCCTGTTGAAAAACAAATGATAGTCCCACTAAGCGCAAACCAGATGGGATGGCATATCACTTTAAAATGCTGTGGTAGCCATGCTGGTTAAGTGTGCCTTGAATTCTAAGCACCCCCACACCATTCTCCTCCATGCTTCACGGTGGGAACCACACGTGCAGAGATCATCCGTTCAACTACTCTGCCTCTCACTAAGACAAGGTGGTTGGAACTTAAAATCTAAAATTTGTCCATTGCTCGTCTTTCTTGTCCCAAGCAAGTCTCCCCTTCTTATTTGTGTCCTTTAGTAGTGGTTTCTTTGCAGCAATTCAACCATGAAGGGCTGATTCACGCAGTCTCCTCTGAACGTTGATGTTGAGATGTGTCTGTTTCTTGAACTCTGTGAAATATCTGACGTGCAGTTAAGTCTAATGAACTTCTCCTCTGCAGCAGAGGTAACTCTGGGTCTTTCTTTCCTGTGGCGGTCCTCATTGGAGTCAGTTTCATCATAGCGCTTGATGGTTTTTGCAACTGCACTTGAAGAAAAAAGTTATTGATATGTTCCGTATTGACTGACCTTCATGTCTTAAAGTAATGATGGACAGTTGTTTCTCTTTGCTTGTTTGAGCTGTTCTTGCCATAATATGGACTTTTACCAAATAGGGCTATCTTCTGTATACCACCCCTACCTTGTCACAACACAACTGACTGCCTCAAACGCATTAAGAAGGAAAGAAATTCCACAAATGAACTTTTAACAAGGCACAACTGTTAATTGAAATTCATTCTACCTCATGAAGCTGGTTTAGAGAATGCCAAGAGTGTGCAATGCTGTCGTCAAGGCAAAGGGTGGCTACTTTGAGGAATCTCAAATTTAAAATATATTTGAGTTTGTTTAACACTTTTTTACTTACTACATGATTCCATATGTGTTGTTTCATAGTGTTGATGTATTCACTATTATTCTACAATGTAGAAAATATTACAAATAAAGAAAAACCCTGCAATGACTAGGTGTGTCCAAGCTTTTGACAGGTACTGTAAAAATCTGTTCTTACCAGATAGACTCATATTTAAAACAGTGAAGGTTAGAGTCTCTGGCTGTGGTATTACGCTGGTGGACATCTTAAACAAATGAAAAATGGTTGGATCGGTACCTGGGGGCTGAGTCCGTGATAATTCTATGGACCAGACTAAGTTGAATTAATATGACTATATTTTCCACGGATAGCCAGGCTAGCTGCTTAAAATGCTCGACCTCTAGACGAGTATGCGGGGGGAAATTTAAGTACAATTCTCATAAGCTGGTCTGTAGCTTATTCATTCGATGCTTTGGGCTGCTGGTGAACCATGATGTGCAGGCATAATCAAAGTGACACTGGACTAGCACACTTGCCAGAGTCCTTAGGGTGTCTATAGCTAGGTTTCCATCCAATTGCCAGATTTTCATACAAACATCAAAAACTGCATAAAAACTAAATGCTCATTTTCCCGTCAGAGTTGTGTTTCCATCAAATGGACTTGTTGCAGATACAATTCTGTGGGTAAAATACGTAAATACATAGTTAAATGGGTTTCCATTCATTTTCAACTCTAGGCCTACTGATAGTTTTGTCACAAGAAACATTTGCTAGGCATAGCGAATTAGTGCACTCTGGTATCGGTACTTGCGCTCTAAGCCGAAAGCTTGCAGATGCAGTAAAGATATAGCCTACATGATGAGATTATTATGGACAAAAGTGAGAGATTATTTTGATTTGTCGAACGGCAGTCGAAGCATCGATCATCACGACACCAGAATAAGACCCTCAGAATCTATTGAAAGGAGCATCAAGCTCATCACCGTGCACTTTCACCACCCTGTGAAGTTCATCACAACATATTTCATCTGGCCTAATAAAGTACATGCTTTGCCATGATGTCATGTCATTTTCTTCCCCCCCAACATGTACTTTACTCGCTTAAAAAGGTTGGATGGAAACCTGGTTAATGTCAAGCCATTTGGCTGGAATGATATTTTCGACAAACGTGTGAATGCCTACAGGAGACTTTTGAAGTAGCCTAAATCAGATTAAAACCATTGTGACTGGTTGTGTTTATGCCACATAAAAAAAGGTCATTTTAAAGTTAAATTACAAATATTTAGGCTATATCGAAGCTTTCCTTCTCGCTCGGATTGGAGAGGAGGCAGAGCATGTTAAGCTTTCCTGAATAACTGAGCCTGCCGAGAGCATATCTGGCTACATTATTACAGGACGATTTGGGAGAAGGATAAAATGCAACAGAAAGCGCATTTCAGTATCAGACGTAAAAATACAGCCAGACTGGCCTGCTACTGTGCCTTTCGTGACCTTATAAACTGTTGAGAGTGGACCCACAACTGATCCAAATCGAATGAAACATTCAAATCACAGGGCTTTTGCGCCACTATTCAAATGACACTTTCACTGCAGCCTAGGATAGAATGGTGGACCCACTTGAAAACAATAATGCAATGATTCATTGCATTGTGGTGTTGTAGGCTAGTCTAGGTAGGACACTTGTATTGTCCCTAAACAAGATCAATAGGGGAGCTTTTTAAGTGTCTCATGTTTTCACTGTTCTTTCATGAGCAATGATGCACCTGGCTTCTCTGCTGCCTATCAGCCCGTCTCATTGGTTCTTGTGGATTCATATTCAAAGTTAATGCTCATTTGAATGGTTTTTATGTGTGGTACGATTCTTAGTTTTATAGTATTGCAGATCTGTACAAACGATCCAACTACCGCTATTGTCATTATGATTGGTGGATAGAGGACAGGTAGTCAGTTAGACTGGTAGACTGTACTAAATACCTGTGGTATAGTTAGCACATGGAAAAGTGTAGTGCGTAAGGGAAGTAACAAAACACATTTATAATGGGGAGGCACATTCAAGCAGATGAGGAAATGTGGCTAGGATGAAAGAAATTATATAGTAAAACCTGCAAAAGAGCAAATGTAAACCAGGGATAAAACACACTACCCTCCCCCTGTGCACAATAAAACACCACACAACTCTCCCCTATTTTGGACTCCCTCCCCACCACAGTACATTTCAAACGGGTTCTAACCCAGCTGAGTGTGTCACCTATGAATCACAGTGGACAGCACAATGATCACTTTGTCCCACTTTCCTGAAACCAGGCTATTGAAGTGAAAGGGAGTTGGGAAATCAAGATAAGAGTGTAACGTTGGAGAACATAAAATGAGCAGGCACGCTGGTCAGTAGGGGACTATTCACGTTCTACAGTGACTGCAGAAGTGACGGTAACCTTTGACTTCTGAGGGAGGTCGACTTCTTTGAGACTGTTGAGTGTGTTGGAACAAGTGACAACAGTAAGCGAGAACAAGTAACACAAGTGCCCTTCGTATGACTTCATTCTAGTGACTGGTGAACTGGTGAATGTAACATGTGAATCAGGCGCCATGTGTTTGGGCGATGTGCACCCTTACCATAGTCACCCACTTGGCAACAGTGGTTGTAATAATCTGTCACACGAGACATTATCTGGTTGTAGCCTATTTGAGAGGGTTCTGTTCAAGTGCACATACATCCTGCTAATGTTTCTGTGAGTCAACGCTCTACCCTTATTCTGTCAACAACAGTTACGTAGTGTGGAGTATCCTCGCCTGCTACTCCTCCTTTGTTGGTTTTATAGTGTGTGTCTCATGTCTGTTTGCTATGTTTTTGCAGTACCTCAGGGCATGTACAGTATGTCTGATGCAGTAACCAAGGGGTGTGTCTGCTCTGACAGAATGGTGTGTGTGTGTGTGTGTGTGTGTGTGTGTGTGTGTGTGTGTGTGTGTGTGTGTGTGTGTGTGTGTGTGTGTGTGTGTGTGTGTGTGTGTGTGTGTGTGTGCGCCTGAAGGGCTCCTGTGGTGGCTCGTGGCTCCTGTGGCGACAGTGGACTCCATTCCAACTGGGGCATTTTTCACCGCACGATCCACCACCACACCACAGAGATATTTGTCGTGCCGTCCTGTATGTATAGCAAGGATCCGATTTCCACAGATTTCATGGGTACGGCATAAACATTTTTACGTTCATTGAACATAACGTGTCCCAAAAGTAACCCGGACCAGCGTAGGCTTGACTGTTCAATGCACGTTCTATAACTGTTGTTGCCATCTAGTGGAGAAGAGTTTGAACAACTAGGCACTGTTTCCTCTTGGAATTTGAACAGAGATTGTGGCAGAGGCTAACGAATGACAGGCAGAAAAGAGAAAGGCAAAACTAAAAAATGGGGAGAAATAAACAGAGAGAGGGACTTACTTGCCTTAATCCTATGAGCCACCATGACTCTTTTTTTTATTTTTTATATATATATTTTTTTACCTCACAGAGAACCCCACTGTCTAGAGGAAAAGAGTGGAACAGTAATAATCCTCATCAGTCCCCAAGTCATCCAGCAGTGGTAAGTCTAGTAGAGATACTGTATCTATCACCTGGCAGGTCAATAGAAACCTGAAGTAACCGCTGACCATAGAGATCTACCCTCCGTTCTGTCACTGTAAACTCTGATTGATGCTTGACCCATTAGTGGCCCTGACCCTGCTGTGGCCTGGGCTGGGCTGGGGGAGGGGGGTCGCTCCAGAAGTTGATCACTGTAACAGACAGACGGATAGACAGGGATTTAGTGATCCCCTCTCCTCTCAATCAATCCGTCACTAACCACATATCCTGGAGATGGAGATGGAGGCCTGTAGCCAGTGACCGAGAGTAATGTCCAATAATAAAGCATCTTGGCGATAAAAACACAATGTTTGGTTGGTAAACAACAAGAGAGACATACATGTGTCAATATCACAAGATGGAGGTCAGAGGAAGAGGACATTGTGTCAAGATGAGTGAGGGTCAGGTGGACGTACTCGTCTCAGAGACAGTCTGTTTGTAGCGTCACAAGCGTGGTGGTAATAAAATAGGAAATCAAAAGATCCCAATCTGGGAGTTGTACAATAAGATAACTACATCTGAGAGTGAAAAAGTGTCAATCAATAAGACTCTGGCATCCTCTAATCTCTCCTTGTGTGGCCATTATCGGACGAAATCTCATTGTCATTGTTCATATTTGCGGCACAGCGTCTGTAATAAAAGTGATATGAGACAATATGATGTCATCTGTGGAGTATTGGAAACATGAACTGAATCCAAATTCAGAAAGGCATACTATAACATTTAGCTGTGGTAGATAAATCCTCACTTAGCGTTACAATAAAACCTTCTCTTAAACTTTTCTTGAATTTGTTTCAGGGGGAGCAATAGATCCGGATTCCCATTCTCAAAACAACCGTCCCAAAATAGAACATTTACTACAATATGTTGAATTATTATTATTATTTTTTATCTCTCTCAGTCTCTAGTGGAATGCTCTCGGGTCTAGTTAAAATGTTTACTCGGTTTCTTGAAAGAGCTATTAAAAATCCACTCGGCTTGTTTACCCGAGGAAACGGACACAAAACAAATCACGCTCAAGTGGAGCCATGTTCTTCAGACTCAGAGAAGCTCTGGTAATGTTCTACCGGCTCACTCGTTCATCTGGGAGAAGCCAGGTCATGGGTTCGGATTACAGGGCAGCTAGAGGGGACTGGGCACGACTGTAACAATTCAGGGCCTGCCTGCCATGAGAATTTCACATTTGTAAAATTGTGTCTTCCTCCTTCCTGTCTGGCTTCTCTCCCCAAGCTGTGGATTAACAACATGTATGTTATAGAGAGGAGGACTGTTCTGTTTAATGGATGACAAATCCAGACATACAGTGTGTGCAATTGAACCTGTGGACATCAGTACTTCTCTGAAAATATATCTTTCCTGACTCATTTTCCACCATGCAGTAAAATAGTGTTGTCAAAAAGACAACAGCAAAGCAGTCAAAACTGGAACGCTTAAAGACAAATAGCTATGTGAGAGGATTACTGGTGGTGTGGAGAAGAGAAACCTGGTGTGCTACAGGAAACATCTGTAAGGGGAGTAGATCTTAGACACTGGGGCTGGAGGAGATGGCCCACCGCCAGTCTTCCTGTGTGATGTCAGTGTCATCCCCATCATCACTACTCATGGTGGGCCAAGATATCTACACTGGACTGTGCCCCCAAAAAGCATGGGTCCAAGACCTGTTCTCCCTGACCCGTTGTAGAGGTGGAGAAGAGAGGAAGAGAAGAGAGAGAGAGAGAGAGAGAAAAAGAGAATAAAATTGAAACAGGTCTATGTCACCTTAACTTTTCTTTCCATTGTGTATGATGACGAATCCATCATTGGATGAATCATCCCAGGGAGAAGGAAGGACACCTCCAAGGCACCAACTTATTGTCTTGTTCAATGAAATGAGGACGTAACAAGTCATTTTCTTTCTCCCAGAAATGGAATATGTCATTGAGTCGAGTGGATTTACTCAGAAACCATTTGTAACCAAGGAGAGATCTATGCAGGTTTAATCTGTTATCGCCTGATGGCGCCACTGTGCTGTTTCATTGGTAGGCTGCATGACCAATCACCTAACAGTCACTCCAACAGAAAAATGTGTTTAATGTCACATTTTCTTAACGTTATCCAAACTCTAGTACTAGATGTCTGATTCTCTATGTATGCCAGAGGGCTATGGCGTGAGGACTGTTGGTCATTGTGGCAAGGTAACACTGATGTCTTTGTGTTCTGTCATCCTCCTGTTATGTCTGCTTTGGGCACGCTGTGTGAAGCTCTGGATGGAAATTTCCCTCCTAGAGGAGTCTGAGAGGATTTCTCCCTCACTACTGTAAACCTACCTGTAGCTGGGAGTCTGGGACTGACGGAAGCCTTCTCCACCTCTCCACCTCTCTAGCAGTAGTTTTCTGGGTTGTGTATTCATTAGGTCACACCGTAGCAAGACGTAATAAAACGTTTTGCAATGGAAATTGAAAATGTCTTATTGGACATGTTCAAGTAGTTCCTCCCTGTTTCATTCAGTTGTCTTCCGTTTGGTGCCTAGTGAAAATGACAGTGTTGTGCTTAATGGACCATGGTCCAGTAAGGCCTGGCCTGCTGTGTTTATGCTCTGTGTGCTTCAGTGGTTCCACACCCTCTCTGGTAGGTCCAGGGAGGTCCGTTGGCCTGTCCCGGCCATAGAATTAGAATCGCTAGAAGGGACAGACCACACTATCACAGAACGTTGCATTGAATGTGAATGTCTGTGTGTTCTAGTCATTCTAATGGTTGCTTAGCGGATTTTGCAACTAACAGACAATAAGCATGATGGACAATGTGAAAGAGGAAGGTAGCCTTAGTGCAACTTTAAATCCCTTTAAACTGTAATTAGGCTACTGATATTGAGGCAGTGAATCAAGATACTGTTTAAGCAGATACACAACATGAGCAAAAGTATGTGGACACCTGCTCGTCAAAGATTGCTGCGGGGACTTACTTCCATTCAGCCACAAGAGCATTAGTGAGGTCAGGCACTGATGTTGGAGAATTAGGCTTGGCTCGCAGTCGGCGTTCCAATTCATCCCAAAAGTGTTCGATGGGGTTGAGGTCAGAGCTCTGTGCAGACCAGTCAAGTTCTTCCACACCGATCTCGACAAACCATTTCTGTATGGACCTCGCTTTGTGCACAGGGGCATTGTCATGTTGAAACAGGAAAGGGCCTTCCCTAAACTGTTGCCACGAAGTTGGAAGCACAGAATCGTCTAGAAGGTCATTGTATGCTGTAGCATTAAGATTTCCCTTCACTGGAACTAAGGGGCCCGAACCATGAAAAACAACCTCAGACCATTATTCCTCCTCCACAAAGGAGTGTCCACATACTTTTGTAAATACAGTGCATATGGAGATGCTTGTCTCACCCTGTACTTACTGTAAGTTCCGTGTTTTTTTTGTATAAATCAAGACTGAGATAGGTCCTGTTTTCTCAAACATTGTAGTGTATTACTCAACTGTTTGTTTCAATGTTTCTGGTTACCATGGTGATGTTGTGCAACCTACAGGGGAAAAATAAGCAACACTGAAGAGATGGGCATAAGGCCTCATTGATAAATAACCCCTGTTATATAGTATGACTCTGCTTACCACATTCAAGTCAGGGTGGAGACAGATGGCACAGGGGCTAAAATGTTTACTCTCCTCTCTACTCTCGTTAAATTGTAGAATGGAATTTCCTTAGCTTTTCATATTATTTAACCTTTTACTGCAGTGGGCTAAATCAGGGTCACACAGAGTGTTTCTTGGTAGTCTTAAACAAATCTACTTTGAAACAAAAGTATACACCTCACAGTTTCAGCTTGGACACCTTGAATAGGAAGGATTCTAATAACGGCGCCGGAGGAGATGGCTTCCGTTTTACGGTCTCCTAACCAATTGTGCTTTTGTGTGGTTTTTTTTGCATTATAGATATTAGGACAGCGATGACTCATCCTGTACTGGAAGAAGATTTTTTCTTTAACAAGTTGGACGCGAAGGATTTACCCCAGACACCCGACAAGGCCCTCATCCCCGTCATTCATAGGAGAAATAGACAGAGATATCGGGGATGGAGGTCTGGGTGCCATGTGAGGATCCTACGGCGAGTGGGTAATCTGCCTTTACCGCCGGTCCTATTAGCCAACGTGCAATCGTTGGATAATAAAATAGACGAACTATGAGCACGTATATCCTACCAACGAACATTCAAAATGGTAATATCTTATGTTTCACCGAGTCGTGGCTGAACGACGGCATGAATAACACACAGCTTGCGGGATTTACACTTTTTCGGCAGGATAGAACAGCCGCCAATTGAAAGACAAGGGGTGGCGGTCTGTGTACATTTGTAAACAAAAGCTGGTGCACGAAATTTAAGGAAGTCTCAAGGTTTTGCTCGCCCGATGTAGAGTATCTCATGATAAGCTGCAGACCACACTATTTACAGTGCCTTGCGAAAGTATTCGGCCCCCTTGAACTTTGCGACCTTTTGCCACATTTCAGGCTTCAAACATAAAGATATAAAACTGTATTTTTTTGTGAAGAATCAACAACAAGTGGGACACAATCATGAAGTGGAATGACATTTATTGGATATTTCAAACTTTTTTAACAAATCAAAAACTGAAAAATTGGGCGTGCAAAATTATTCAGCCCCTTTACTTTCAGTGCAGCAAACTCTCTCCAGAAGTTCAGTGAGGATCTCTGAATGATCCAATGTTGACCTAAATGACTAATGATGATAAATACAATCCACCTGTGTGTAATCAAGTCTCCGTATAAATGCACCTGCACTGTGATAGTCTCAGAGGTCCATTAAAAGCGCAGAGTGCATCATGAAGAACAAGGAACACACCAGGCAGGTCCGAGATACTTTTGTGAAGAAGTTTAAAGCCGGATTTGGATACAAAAAGATTTCCCAAGCTTTAAACATCCCAAGGAGCACTGTGCAAGCGATAATATTGAAATGGAAGGAGTATCAGACCACTGCAAATCTACCAAGACCTGGCCGTCCCTCTAAACTTTCAGCTCATACAAGGAGAAGACTGATCAGAGATGCAGCCAAGAGGCCCATGATCACTCTGGATCACTCTAGATCTACAGCTGAGTTGGGAGACTCTGTCTATAGGACAACAATCAGTCGTATATTGCACAAATCTGGCCTTTATGGAAGAGTGTCAAGAAGAAAGACATTTCTTAAAGATATCCATAAAAAGTGTCGTTTAAAGTTTGCCACAAGCCACCTGGGAGACACACCAAACATGAGGAAGAAGGTGCTCTGGTCAGATGAAACCAAAATTGAACTTTTTGGCATCAATGCAAAACGTTATGTTTGGCGTAAAAGCAACACAGCTGAACACACCATCCCCACTGTCAAACATGGTGGTGGCAGCATCATGGTTTGGGCCTGCTTTTCTTCAGCAGGGACAGGGAAGATGGTTAAAATTGATGGGAAGATGGATGGAGCCAAATACAGGACCATTCTGGAAGAAAACCTGATGGAGTCTGCAAAAGACCTGAGACTGGGAAGGAGATTTGTCTTCCAACAAGACAATGATCCAAAACATAAAGCAAAATCTACAATGGAATGGTTCAAAAATAAACATATCCAGGTGTTAGAATGGCCAAGTCAAAGTCCAGACCTGAATCCAATCGAGAATCTGTGGAAAGAACTGAAAACTGCTGTTCACAAATGCTCTCCATCCAACCTCACTGAGCTCGAGCTGTTTTGCAAGGAGGAATGGGAAAAAATGTCAGTCTCTCGATGTGCAAAACTGATAGAGACATACCCCAAGCGACTTACAGCTGTAATCGCAGCAAAAGGTGGCGCTACAAAGTATTAACTTAAGGGGGCTGAATAATTTTGCACGCCCAATTTTTCAGTTTTTGATTTGTAAAAAAAGTTAGAAATATCCAATAAATGTCGTTCCACTTCATGATTGTGTCCCACTTGTTGTTGATTCTTCACAAAAAAATACAGTTTTATATCTTTATGTTTGAAGCCTGAAATGTGGCAAAAGGTCGCAAAGTTCAAGGGGGCCGAATACTTTCGCAAGGCACTGTACCAAGAGAGTTTACATCTATATTCTTCATAGCTGTCTATTTACCACCACAAACCGATGCTGGCACTAAGACCGCACTCAATGAGCTGTATACAGCCATAAGCAAACAGGAAGACGCTCATCCAGAGGCGCCACTCCTAGTGGCCGGAAACGTTAATGCAGGGAAACTAAAATCCTTTTAACCTCATTTCTACCAGCGTGTTAATTGTGGAACCAGAGGGAATAAAACTCTAGACCACTCTATCGGCATTCCTCCTCCTCCTCTTCTGAGGAGGAGTAGCGAGAAGGATCGGAGGATCAATGCGCAGCGTGATAAGTGTCCATAACGTTTATTTAAAGACATAAACTGAACACTACAAAACAATAAACGTGAAACGAACGAAACCGAAACTGTACCGTGTGGCACACACACGGAAAACAAACACCCACAACTCAAAAGTGAAACCCAGGCTACCTAAGTATGATTGTCAACCACCTTTACTCCACAAACAGAGACACGTACAAAGCTCTACCTCGCCCTCCATATGGCAAATCTGACCATAACACTTTCCTCCTGATTCCTGCTTACAAGCAAAAACTAAAGCAGGAAGCGCCAGTGACTCAGTCAAAAAAAAGTGGTCAGATGAAGCGGATGCTAAGCTGCAGGACTATTTTGCTAGCACAGACTGGAATATGTTCCGGGATTCTTCCAATGGCATTGAGGAGTATACCACATCAGTAACTGGCTTCATCAATAAATGCATCGATGACGTTGTCCCCGCAGTGACTGTATTGAATCGTACTATACGGGCTCCGGCGCTTGTCAGATGTGGCAGGGCTTGCAAACTATTACAAACTACACAGGAAAGCACAGCCACGAGCTGCCCAGTGACACAAGCCTACCAGACGAGCTAAACTACTTCTGTGCTTGCTTCCAGGCAAGTAACACTGAATCATGCATGAGAGCATCAGCTGTTCCGGATGACTGTCTGATCACACTCTCCGTAGCCGATGTGAGTAAGACCTTTAAACAGGTCAACATTCACAAGGCCGTGGGCCAGACGGATTACCAGGACATGTACTCCGAGCATGCGCTAACCAACTGGCAAGTGTCTTCACTGACATTTTCAACCTGTTCCTGACTGAGTCTGTATTACCAACATGTTTCAAGCAGACCACCATAGTCCCTGTGCCCAAGAACACTAAGGTAACCTGCCTAAATGACTACCGACCCATAGCACTCACGTCTGTAGCCATGAAGTGATTTGAAAGGCTGGTCATGGCTCACATCAACACCATTATCCCAGAAAAGCTAGACCCACTCCAATTTGCATAGGAGGCCAGCATCTCGTAGTCGCCTCTTCACTGTTGTTACAGGAATTATATTCCTCTATGTTTTAATACCCAATTAAAATTAAACACTCTGTCAATTCCTAAGAATTTGTTAGACTCTTATTTGTATAAAATGGACAGAGACCAGTCTCAAAAATCAACCAGCTGCGTTTATTCTCGAGAGTACTGAACATTATACAGTTTACCACAGATTATAAACTGAAAATGACGTCATTAGTTTTCGTACTACCCCGTCTCATCAACCAGCAGTACAATGGCTGTATAGTTCTCAAGCCTTCCCACATCGTCTCTCCCGAGTAAGATAATTTACGACCCAAGCCAAGGTCTGCCTGTGTAGATAAGCATTCTAGCCAGTCTGGCTATAAGTTCATTCATTTCTACCAAGGAACAGACAGTCATTGTTCTAATTCTTGATTATATTTACACACATTATATTCAGTACTAAGGTTAAAAAGAAAATTCATACATCTATACAGTAACATAATAGTTTTCTGATTAGTCAGTCCTGATTGAAATGTATACATAATTAGTCATTATTGATTAAAAAAAATCCCTTAACAACTGTTGACGTTGAGACTGGTGTTTTGCGGGTACTATTTAATGAAGCTGCCAGTTGAGGACTTGTGAGGAGTCTGTTTCTCAAACTAGACACTCTAATGTACTTGTCCTCTGGCTCAGTTGTGCACCACACAGAGTTGTACGAGATCTTCAGTTTCTTGGAAATGTATCACATGGAATAGCCTTCATTTCTCAGAACAAGAATAGACTGACGAGTTTCAGAAGAAGGTTTGTTTCTTGCCATTTTGAGCCTGTTATTGAACACACTATTTCTGATGCTCCAGATACTCAACTAGTCTAAAGAAGGCAAGTTTTATTGCTTCCTTAGTCAGAGCACAACAGTTTTCAGCTGTGCTAACATAATTGCAAAAGGGTTTTCTTATGATCAGTTAGCCTTTTAAAATGATAAACTTGGATTAGCTAACACAACTTGCCATTGGAACACAACCATTATCATGGTTGCTGATAATAGGCCTCTGTACGCCTATGTAGATATTACATAAAAAAATCTGCTGTTTCAAACTACAAGTCATTTACAACATAAACAAATGTCTACACTGTATTTTTGATCAATTTGATGCTATTTTAATGGACAAAAAATGTGCTTTTCTTTCAAAAACAAGGACTTTTCTAAGTTACCCCAAACTTTTGAACGGTAGTGTACATGACAGAAGACTGAAATATAGCAAAACCATTTGACAGAAGCACCAGGTTTTCTGCAGGTTTTTGGTCATTTCACTGCAGGAAAGGCTACAGTTTAATTGTAAAGGATTAAAAGGTGGAAATAGATCAGAGAGAAAGAGAGAGATCATAGAGAGAGAGAGAGAGAGAGAGAGAGAGAGAGAGAGAGAAAGAGAGAGATCATAGAGAAAGAGAGATCATAGAGAGAGAGAGATCAGAGAGAGAGAGAGAGAAAGAAAGAGAGAGATCAGAGAGAGAGAGAGAGAGATCAGAGAGAGAGAGAGCGAGAGAGAGAGAGAGAAAGAGAGAGAGATCATAGAGAGAGAGAAATAGAGAGATCATAGAGAGAGAGAGAGAGAGAGAGAGAGAGAGAGAGAGAGAGAGAGAGATAAAGAGAGAGAGAGAGAGAGAGAGGCAGAATTCTTTGAGTGCATAATGACTCCAGCACATAGCTACTATACTTAAACATCTCTAGGCCCCATACTTTCCTGTCCAATATGGCTGAGTTATATCAGAGAGAGGGCCAGGAACAGTTCAGCATGTATATGTATCTTGTTCAATTAGTCTCTGGCATCCAGTCATTTGAATTGAACCTCTGTATACATTGTTGTTGACCATTTCTGATTCTTAGTAATGTCAGTGTAGTTCCTGGAACTGTCAGGGGTTACATAGGATGTGAGCACTGAGGCCAGCCCCAATATGAATTGTTTTGCCGTGATTATTATGAATAGATATCTGAAATAATAGTTCTGAAAAGCATGGTATGTCTTTGAATGCAAACTAATTGAAGGAGGACGGTTCATGTCTGGTAAAAAAATGTATTACAATGATGATGAAAACTAAATATTAGGATTCTTTGTGAGTAAAATCTTGTAATGGGGAATCATTTGATGAATTCCTCCCCTGTAATTTCTGCCCGTGTTGAATGTTATGGTTAAAGTTTGACGCCACACTGAGCCGAGGGCACGCTGATAATTTAGTGATTATGTGACCGACCGAGGATGTTATGTCTTCCTCCCAGCCTCTCGGGCTGGTATTTACTGCTCTGCTCTTTTGTTCACCTGAAAATCCCCTTCACAGTTTGGCAACGAGGATGGGATGCTAAGGTATTCAGCCATGTTCGTTGAGCGAAGCTTCAGAATCATCTCTCTGCAGGTGAGGCAAACAAACGTGTGTACTCCTCTGTTGTGGAGCCTTCTGTGGTTTCTCTCACTGAGAGGTTGCCTTCCCGTGGTATCTAAAGATTACCACGTATTTTGGTGAAAGGAGCCTCGCTGTATTGTCAATAGATCCATCTTGGTTGCATTGTGGTCAACATTTTAAAATGGGATACTAGTATATGCCACTCCTGAGGCCGCCCAACAGCCTCGCCTGTGAACACGGTACCTGCGGGGTGGGAAAAGCATGTCTCTCAGGGAGAGTCACGTCAGCTGTGTGTGTGGTCCATATTTTGAGAGGCGCTAACTGTGCATTCGGGCGAGCCTGTCTGTAAGGGATCTGCAGTGTCAGGCACTTGTAAAGCTGTACAGCAGTGTAGTCTGTCGATACGGGGTCTGCAGCGTATCAGGTACTTGTAAAGCTGTACAGCAGTGTAGTCTGTCGATACTGGGTCTGCAGCGTATCAGGTACTTGTAAAGCTGTACAGCAGTGGAGTCTGTCGATACGGGGTCTGCAGCGTATCAGGTACTTGTAAAGCTGTACAGCAGTGTAGTCTGTCGATACGGGGTCTGCGGCGTATCAGGTACTTGTAAAGCTGTACAGCAGTGTAGTCTGTCGATACGGGGTCTGCGGCGTATCAGGTGCTTGTAAAGCTGTACAGCAGTGTAGTCTGTCGATACGGGGTCTGCGGCGTATCAGGTGCTTGTAAAGCCGTACAGCAGTGTAGTCTGTCGATACGGGGTCTGCGGCGTATCAGGTACTTGTAAAGCTGTACAGCAGTGTAGTCTGTCGATACGGGGTCTGCAGCGTATCAGGTACTTGTAAAGCTGTACAGCAGTGTAGTCTGTCGATACGGGGTCTGCAGCGTATCAGGTACTTGTAAAGCTGTACAGCAGTGTAGTCTGTCGATACGGGGTCTGCGGCGTATCAGGTACTTGTAAAGCTGTACAGCAGTGTAGTCTGTCGATACGGGGTCTGCGGCGTATCAGGTACTTGTAAAGCTGTACAGCAGTGTAGTCTGTCGATACGGGGTCTGCAGCGTATCAGGCGCTTGTAAAGCTGTATGACAGCATAGTTGAGGCACGTGTGTACTCCCAGTTAAGACCATATAAAATCAAATAAAAAGCCACACTGAGCCGAGAGCATGCTGATAATGTATCTGTGACACTGTGTTATTCTGTAACCAGATGTTGTGTCTTCCTCCCAGCCTCTCGGACTAGTCTTTACAGAACATTAGGTAGTGACGGATCAGAATATAAAGGGCCCGTCTCCAAGAGGCCTGTTCGACATGTTTCTGTGTGAGAGGTGTCTCCCTGTTTGCAAACTTGTATTAAGCCGAATTGATGTATGACTGACTAACATCCGCTTTGCAGAACATATCTGTCAATGCAAAGGTCAGTAAATGGCCAAATAGAGCAGCTTTTTCAAAGGTATTGTCAACACAAGTGGGGTGATAAGAGTCTAAGTCTGTGTGTATATCTTATTCATTCATAAACACTGCTCAATCTTACAGCACAGGTGAAGAATGATGTTGTAGCCACCAGGCTACAACAGCACATAGTGATTTGGAGGCCCCAGGCAGAGGCAAGTCTGTGTACTTAGTGTGCAGCCCAGGTCTGAGCTGATTCCCAATTTCACTGGGTTATGGTTTTGGGTCACCATGGCAATGCAGGTGAACGCCTCCCCATCTAGCTGGAAGTACTCCATCCCTACATCCCTTGTATTATGTAAAAAATCATGCCCAGTTCATGAGGCCCCTGATGATGTGAGACCTGAGATGGTAAGTCTGCCACTGGTAGCCTCAACATTACATTGTTTTTACCTTAGGGATAGTCTTCTGACCCAGACAAAGCTCCTCTTTGGAACAGTTTGCAAGTTTGAACAGCAAGGAGGCCTACGTAAAATGGTTGTCTTTTTAAAAGTACCCCGCAAAACACCAGTCTTAACGTCAACAGTGAAGAGGCGACTACGGGATGCTGCAAAGAAAAAGCCATATCTCAGACTGGCCAATAAAAATATAATATTAAGATGGGCAAAAGAACACAGACACTGGACAGAGGAACTCTGCCTCCAGCATCCCAGAGTCGCCTCTTCACTGTTGACATTGAGACTGGTGTTTTGCGGGTACTATTTAATGAAGCTGCCAGTTGAGGACTTGTGAGGCGTTGGTTTCTTAAACTAGACACTAATGTACTTGTTATCTTGCTCAGTTGTGCACCGGGGCCTCCCACTCCTCTTTCTATTTTGGTTCGAGACAGTTTGCGCTGTTCTGTGAAGGAAGTAGTACACAGCGTTGTATGAGATCTTCAGTTTCTTGGCAATTTCTCGCATGGAATAGCCTTCATTTCTCTGACGAGTTTCAGAAGAAAGGTTTGTTTCTGGCCATTTTGAGCCTGTCATCGAACCCACAAATGATGATGCTCCAGATTCTCAACTAGTCTAAAGAAGGCCAGTTTTATTGCTTCTTTAATCAGAACAACAGTTTTCAGGTTTGCTAACATAACTGCAAAAGGGTTTTCTAATGATCAATTAGCCTTTTAAAATTATAAACTTGGATTAGCTAACACAACGTGGCATTGGAACACAGGAGTGATGGTTGCTGATAATGGGCTTCTGTGTGCCTATGTAGAGATTCCATAAAAAATTATCCCTTTCCAGCTACAATAGTCATTTCCAACATTAACAATGTCTTCACTGTATTTCTGAGAAATTTGATGTTATTTTAATGGACAAAAAATTTGCTTTTCTTTCAAAAACAAGAACATTTCTACGTGACACAACTTTTGAACTGTAGTGTAGGTGTATTTGCACAATATAGTCTAAATATCACATTCTATCTATGGACAAAAGAAGGTCAGAATCATATGACAACAATTCACCTCTCCTCAATGAGAGATTTACAAACCAAAACAAAAGAAAACAAAACAAACCTAACAAGCAAGCATCACTAGCAGACCTTTTTCATTCAATCAAGCAACGTGCTAATATTTACCATCCTCACAGAGAGCAGGTATTCCTTATATAATGCACTATATAGGGGGAATTTGGGACGCAAACAAAGTGTGCTTCATGTCAGTATATTAAAAAACATGCCCCCATTCGCTATCAAACAGCAGTGATTTCAGGGGTGGAAGACCTACAGTGCATTCGGAAAGTATTCAGACCACTTGACTTTTTCCACATTTTGTTATTGTTACAGCGTTATTATAAGATTTATTAAATAGTTTTTCCCCCTCAAAAACAGTTTTTTTTAGAAATGTTTGCTAATTTATTTTTAAAAAATGATTTATCACGTTCACATAAGTATTCAGACACTTACTCAGATCTTTGTTGAAGCACCTTTGGCAGTGATTACAGTGTCGAGCTTCCTTGGGTATGTCACTACAAGCTCGGCACACCTGTATTTGGGGAGATCCTCCCATTCTTCTCTGCAGATCCTCAAGATCTGTCAGGTTGGATGGGGAGCGTCACTGCACAGCTATTTTCAAGTCTCTCCAGAGATGTTTGTTTGGGTACTAGAAGCGGCTCTGGCTGGGCCACTCAAGGACATTCAGAGACTTGTCCCAAAGCCACTTCTGCATTGTCTTGAATGTGTGCTTAGGGTCGTTGTCCAGTTGGAAGGTGAACCTTCGCCCCAGTCTGAGGTCCTGAGCGCTCTGGATCAGTGCCTTTTGGCAAACTCCTAGAGGGCGGTCATGGGCCTTTTACTGAGGAGTGACTTCTGTCTGGCCACTCTACCATAAAGGCCTGATAGGTGGAGTGCTGCAGAGTTGTCCTTCTGGAAGGTTCTCCCATCTCCACAGTGGAACTCTGGAGCTCTGTCAGAGTGACGATTGGGTTCTTGCTCACCTCGCTTACCAAGACCCTTCTCCCCCGATTGCTCAGTTTGGCTTGGCGGCCAGCTCTAGGAAGAGTCTTGGTGGTTCCAAACTTCTTCCATTTAAGAATGATGGAGGTCACTGTGTTCTTGGTGTCCTTCAATACTGTAGAAATGTTTTAGTACCCTTTCCCAGATCTGTGCCTCGATACAATCCGGTGTCGGAGCTCTAAGGACAATTCCTTCAACCTCATGGCTTGGTTTTGCTCTGACATGCACTGTCAACTGTGGGACCTTTATATAGACAGGTGTGTGCCTTTCCAAATCATGTCCAATCAATTGAATTTACCACAGATGGACTCCAATTTGTAGAAACATCTCAAGGATGATCAATGGAAACAGGATGCACCTGATCTCAATTTTGAGTCTCATAGCAAAGGGTCTGAATACTTATATAAATAAGGTATTTCAGTTTTTTATTTTTAATACATTTGCAAAAATTTCAAACAAACTGTTTTCGCTTTGTCCTTATGGGGCATTGTGTGTAGATTGATGAGGACAGTCTGATGATTGATGAGGTTTTTAAAATAATTTAATCAATTTTAGAATAATGCTGTAATGTAACAAAATGTGGAAAAAGTGAAGAGGTCTGAATACTTTCTGAGGGCACTGTAAACCTTGGTTGGAGCTGTCGAGAGCACAGGTGGCTGGTGGCACTTTAATTAGGGAGGACGGGCTCATAGTAATGGCTGGAACGGATGAAATGGTATCGAACACATCCAGCTATTATGAGCTGTCCTCGCCTCAGCAGCCTCCTGTGGACGACAATCAATAAGCAGAAGTCTACACCAGACCACACTATTCAATCAGAGTAGTGAAAACTCACAGTGGAGTAAACAATTTTTTTTTAAAGACAACGCAACTCAAAAGTTGCATACATTGGGCAAACAAAGCTCCAAACAAAAAGTTATTCATAAAGTGTAGATAAAGCATGGTTATTTAGCTACGGCTACAGCAAATGCGCATCAACATTGAAAGTTCAACCCTCCCTCTACAGAGAAGAGACCTCACGTGGTTTAAAAGAAGATCCCACAGGTGTGAATGTAATGAAACAAACTTCAAGTGATATTTTTTTGAGATTCAAAGGCATACATGAAAAAACATCCTCGGTCACATAGAAAAATGGTATATACCATGAAGGCTGTTCCGTTCGTAGACTTGGTTGTTGTCATAGAATTTCATCTCTCTTTCTTGGATTGGAGCTGGAACAAAACAGTGTTGATGGAGAGAGTGATTATGATGTCATCAGGTGGTTGTCTTATATGTGTCTGCCTGCCTGTATGTCTGTCTGTCAGGACATGCAGACTGACAGTGGCGTGTTGGTTGGCTCGGTGGCTTTGCAGAGGTGGTGGTGCATGCAGAAACAAGGGCAGGTTCAGTGTTTCAGACTCGGAGTCATGGCAGGCATAGCGGGGTGGAGGGTGTGTGAGGGGGTCAGGTGGGGGGGGGGGTAGTGGGACTGAGAGAGGGGTGTTGAGAGGGTTTTGGCTCTATGATTTTGTGCTGTGTCAGGTGGGATTTGTCAACTCTCTCCAAACAACGCAATGGGACAGGCACAGGGATATCCCTTCCCCCTCACCCAAAGCATTACCCTCCCAAAAATAGGAACACAAACCCAGCAAAGAGGACACCAAAATCCATCATATGAGCCTATCAATCAATTAACTAACTAATCAATCAATCAATAATTCAACCAATCATACCCTTCATTCAACAAGCTGTAATCAGAGAGAGGATCACACAACATTTCGGAATAATGGAGTGTGGGTGGGGTGGCTAGCATGGTGGTGCTCCTGCAATGATAAACAACACTAACAAAAAACAAAATTTAAAATATAAACAAAGACCCCAAGGAATGACTTGACATAATCATGTGCCCCTGTTGGTTAAACCAGCACTGGAGAGAGAAACAATAGTCGTCGAGGGAGACGGAGAAAGAGAGGCGGGGCAAGGTACTCTCTGTGTCTCCGCCCCCTCACCGCCAACATCCCGCCCACAGCTCTAGAAATGTCTCACCCTCTTCTTTTATCAAAAAAGGTTGCTCCCTCTCTTTTCTTTCAGTTTCTTCAGGTGTCTTCTCTCCCTTTAAAATCTGATGGTTTCTAGCCCTCACCTCATTCCCACCATCCTCCCCACATCCTCCATTCATTTTCCTCTTCTTCTACACCCCCTTGGTGGTGCTGATACGGACGCTGCTGAAGCACTTGCCCATGGCTTCAAACAGAGGATCGCAGAAGGTGTGGATGCAGATGGAGTAAACACGGCTGACACAGTGGATCTCGATCAGATAGCTCTTGATGCACGGCACCACCGCCCAGATGTGGATGAAGGACAGGATGGCGAAGAAGATGCCCCAGACCAGCGCCAGCGGGATTCCCACCAGGGCGGTAAGGAGACGGTAGCACCAGTACTTGGTCACCGTGAAGGTGGTGAAGCTGGCCTTCCACACGCCGTCGAAGCTGTATGTCCCTGGAGGCTCCGCGATCACATCCTCGAACTCCACCTGACGGGAGAAGAGAATCACTGAATCAATAATGGTTCATTAGACAGCCACTGTCAAAGCAACTAACATAGATAAAGAATAACCCATTTCTAAAAATGTGCAAAAAAGTATTACAAGAGATTTATGCCTCCTCATAGTGACTGGTACGGAAGGTCAACCAGGTCAACCCACCCCCACAAAAAAACATTTTTGTGATTCCCTCCTTACCCTCTGTACTCTCTCTACCATCCTAAACCATCTTTTCAAAAAAGCCAGACTACGGTTTGCAACTGCACATGGGGACAAAGATCATACTTTTTGGAGAAATGTCCTCTGGTCTGATGAAACAAAAATAGAACTGTTTGACCATAATGACCATCATTATGTTTGGAAGAAAAAGGGGGAGGCTTGCAAGCCGAAGAACACCATCCCAACCGTGAAGCACGGGGGTGGCAGCATCATGTTGTGGGGGTGCTTTGCTGCAGGAGGGACTGGTGCACTTCACAAAATAGATGGCATCATGAGGTAGGACAATTATGTGGATATATTGAAGCAACATCTCAAGACATCAGTCAAGAAGTTAAAGCTTGGTTGCAAATGGGTCTTCCAAATGGACAATGACCCCAAGTATACTTGCAAAATTGCTTAATGACAACAAAGTCAAGGTATTGGAGTGGCCATCACAAAGCCCTGACCTCAACCCTATAGAACATTTGTGGGCAGAACTGAAAAAGCGTGTGCGAGCAAGGAGGCCTACAAACCTCACTAAGTTAAATCAAATCAAATCAAATTTTATTTGTCACATACACATGGTTAGCAGATGTTAATGCGAGCGTAGCGAAATGCTTGTGCTTCTAGTTCCGACAATGCAGTAATAACCAACAAGTAATCTAACTAACAATTCCAAAACTACTGTCTTATACACAGTGTAAGGGGATAAAGAATATGTACATAAAGATATATGGATGAGTGATGGTACAGAGCAGCATAGTTACACCAGCTCTGTCAGGAGGAATGGGCCAAAATTCACCCAACTTATTGTGGGAAGCTTGTGGAAGGCTACCTGAAAGAAATAAAAGCTAAAATAAGTCATTCTCTCTACTATTATTCTGACAATTCACATTCTTAAAATAAAGTGGTGATCCTAACTGACCTAAGACAGGGAATGTTTACTAGGATTAAATGTCAGGAATTGTGAAAAACTGAGTTTAAATATATGTGGCTAAGGTGCATGTAAACTTCCGACTTCAACTGTTCGTCTCAGTACCTGTCGCCCCTTTAGGGATTGGACATACCATAAAACAAACTCGACCCATTCTCAGGTTCAACATGTGACCAGTCTTGTTGGCGTCAATCTGGAGTGACAACTGTAATGTATTTTTTTAATTTTGTCCCTAGATTGCAGAATGCCTCAGTCCAGTGTTTCCGTAACTATTGTATAGGTGTGGAGGACAACCCCTGCCTCGCTCTGTTTCCTACCACCTAAAGGGGTTTGATGTGACTTTAATTTATTTAATTGAATTTGTTGCTTAATAAATCATGTTGATTTGGGGCCTTTGTTTGCACCCCGCCTGGACAATCTAAGGGAATCCCTGCCTCAGCTACTCCATTGAGCCTGAACATAATCATTTCCCACTATAATGTGCCTCCCAGGATACTGGAGCATTTGGCAGGGAGATGTTAGCTAGCGGCTAGTTAGCGAACCGATCACTGCTGTGGTTCCCGTGCGGCGTGGCTGTGGGTGTGTCTACTCTGCCCAGATTAGCCCCATTATGGTTTAACAGAAGACTGCGTGGCTTTGGGGCCACTGCTAGAGCCACTCCACTCCACTGACTGCGCTATATAAAGAACTCAGCTTTATGAGAGGAAAATATATTCCCAAGGCAAACTCTGCATGGATGTTGATTCTTTGATGTGACCAATTGAGTGCAGCTGTTGAAATTCTAACTATAAGATCACTGCTAAAACAAGTCAACAGTCTACTGGTTCTGCAAAAGGAGAGAGAGTAGTGTACATTGTTTGTGTGTGTTGTGTGTGTTTGTGACTGTATGTCTGTATGTATGCGGGACTTGTGTGTGTGTGTGTGTGTGTGTCCCTTGCAAAAAAAACATGTGAAATAGCGGTTTTCACATGTTGAGCTTAACTTTCACACACAAAACCATATTTTCACATGTATTTAATTTAGAATTAACATGTTAACATCACCTTTTCACGTGAGCAGAATAACATGTTTTCAGTTTCAGTTTCACAAATTTGCGCTTCCACATGTGAAAATTGGATATGCATTTTCACATGTGAAAAACTTTGAAAATCAATCATGTGAAAAATCTCATTTGCAGATTCACATGTAAGAAACCTCCACGGTTGGAATAATGTTATTCTCCTCACATGAGTTGGGTTCCCTGGTAGAATATTTTCCTATGACTGAACCCATTGTAATAAAATTCCTCTTCATAAAGATCTGGCACGACCTTCATACTGAAGTAGGTGCGCGAGGGAATTTCGTAGTGTGAGGCCATACTATACAACAGAGTATGGCCTCATGTCTGCAGCGATAAACATCCCAACAGATTTGGTGATGGCTTTAGCCCGGTCTGATTCTGCAGCAAAAGGCTGCTTAAATGCCGCCGTGAGAAGTTGTTGTCTCTTGGCTGAGTTGGCTCCCGTCACTGACACACCAGGGTGATAACGCTTTAAATGTGTGGCCATGCTCAATGTATTTCCATGATGATACGGATTTCTTGTGGCACAATGTCTACACACGGTAATGGTGTTGTCCACCAGGTTCAACATGCCACGTTCACGTGAACAGTACACACAACTGCTTTAAAAAGATAATAAAATTAGCCTTCAGGCTTCAGAGTAAAACACAGCAAGCATCTGTCTTGTCTTTATCTTTTCACTGCAACTCTGTGTAGAGATTTAGGGAATTATTACTTTAAAAGTAACAGTGGCAGTAAAACGGTATTTCACGCTGATGGTTAAACTTTACAAATGATTCTCATGTTCACATGCATGCCGAACCATGGGGGGTGATCCGTACGGATCACGGATCAACTACGGTCCATTACACCACTATTAGCTGTGGTTGCTGATGCATATATAGTTTAATCATGCTTTGTTTAATGCCAGCGGCAGGTCATTGGTAAAAATAGAAAAGAGTAGAGGGCCTAGAGATCTGCCCTACGGTACACCACACTTTACATGTTTGACATTAGAGAAGCTTCCTTTAAAAGAAAACCCTCTGAGTTCTATTAGATAGATTGCCATATCATGGATTCAGAGCTGAGGTTGAAAAGCCATAACGCATAAGATCTCAACAACAGGACAGGGTCAATAATATCAAAGGCTGCACTGAAATCTAACAGTACAGTTCCCACCTTCTTATTATAAATTTCTTTCAACCAATCATTAGTCATTTCAGTCAGTGCAGTACAGTACATGTTGAGTTCCCTTCTCTATAAGCATACTGAAGAGCCCTCAGATCTATAAGATACCTCACCTATGTGGGTGTTTTCATGTTTTATGAATCAAAGTTCACTACATCAAATGCCTGACACTCTCCCAGTGGATGGTGACCCCTTACATATGAATAAATAACCCAGCTGGACATGGCGATGGACATGGGCTGTGACTGCATCCAAAATGGCACCTTATTCCCTATTTAGTGCACTACTTTTGACCAGGGCCTTTGGGAATAGGGTGCCATTTTGGAAGCAGCCTCTGACTTTGTGGCAGCTGCTGTTCTCTTCCCACCACACACGACAGGTGGTTTTCACTAGGTGGTTTTCAGCGCTCTTTCAGCCAAGCTTTCTCTCAACAAACTAATCTTTTACATACAGTGCCTTCACAAAGTAGTCATAGCCCTTGACTTACTGCCTGAATTCATAATGGATTAAATATATTTTTTCTCTCATCCATCTACATATAATACCCCAAAATGACAAAGTGAAAAAAATGTTTTTAGAAATGTTGGGATTTTTACTGAAAATTAAATACAGAAATATGTAATTTACGTAAGTATTCACACCCCTGAGTCAATACTTGGTAGAAGCGCATTTGGCAGCGATTACATCTTCTGGATAAGTCTCTAAGAGCTTTCCACACATGGATCGTAGAACATTTGCCCATTATTCTTTAAAAAAATGTTCAAGCGCTGTCAAATTGGTTTTGGATCATTGCTAGACAACCATTTTCAGGTCTTACCATAGATTTTCAAGTAAATTTAAATCAAAACTGTAACTCGGCCACTCAGGAACATTCACGGTCTTCTTGGTAAGCAACTCCAGTGTAGATTTGGCCTTGTGTTATAGGTTATTGTCCTGCTGAAAGGTGAATTAATCTGAGTGTCTGTTGGAAAGCAGACTTAACCAGGTTTTCCTCTAGGATTTTGCCTGTGCTTGGCTCTATTCTGTTTTGTTTTTTTTATCCTGAAAAACTCCCCAGCCCTTAATGATTACAATCATACCCATAACATGATGCAGCCACCACTATGCTTGAAAATATGGAGAGTGGTACTCAGTAATGTCACGTATTGGATTTGCCCCAAACGTAACACGTTGTATTCAGGACAAAAATTCAAGTGCTTTGCCAATTTTTTTGCTGTAGTACTTTAGTGCCTTGTTGCAAACAGGATGCATATTTTAGTATATTTTATTCTGTACAGGCTTCCTTCTTTTAACTCTGTCAATTAGGTTAGTATTGTGGAGTAACTACAATGTTGTTTATCCATCCTCAGTTCTCCTATCACAGCCCATAAACTCTTTAACTGTTTTAAAGTCACCATTGACCTCATTGTGAAATCGCTGAGGGGTTTCCTTCCTCTCCAGCAACTGAGTTAGGAAGGACGCCTGTGTCTTTGTAGTGACTGGGTGCTTTGATAAACAATCCAAAGTGCAATTAACAACTTACACATGCTCAAAGATATATTCAATCTGTGTTTATGTAATTTGTTTTACCCATCTACCAATAGGTTCCCTTTGCGAATCATTTGAAAACCTCCCTGGTCTTTGTGGTTGAATCTGTGTTTGAAATTTACTTGCCTACTGAAGGACCTTACAGATAATTGTGTGTGTGGATACAGAGATGAGATAGTCATTAAAAAAATACTGTTAAATACTGTAATTGCAAACATATTGAGTCCATGCAACGTATTATGTATATTGTCAAGCAAATTTGTACTCCTGAACTTATTTAGGCTTGCTATAACAAATGGGTTGGATACTTATTGACTCAATTACATTTCAGCATTTCATTATTTATTCATTTGTAAACGTTTTGAAAAACATAATTCCACTTTGATATTGTGGGGTAGTGTATGTAGGCCAGTGACACAAAATCTCAACGTAATCTATTAAAAATCATACCGTAACACCACAAAATGTGGAAAAAGTCCACGGGTGTGAATACTTTCTGAACGCACTGTAAGCACACAAAATGGGCACAGTGTGGTTTGTGTCTACTTTGAAAAGAATGATTCTCTTTTAATAACTCACTAATTTAATAACAGATGCTGTGTAACTATAAAAACAAGGACTGTGAGAAATGTTTTGTTCCAACAACAGGATATGAGTAATATTTCCTCTGTTCCAACACCGGAGCAAGGATGTTCCACTCTGTTCTAATGACAGCAGCCGCAGCAACACGGGCCCTCAAATCCTCAAAAAGTTATACAGCTGCACCATTGCGAGCAAGCCACTATAGAGGATGGGGAGTACAGCCCAGTACATCACTGGGGCCGAGCTCCCTGCCACCCAGGACCTCTATACCAGCAGTGTCAAAGGAAGGTCCAAAAAAACTGTCAAAGACTCCTGCCACCCAATCCATAGAATTTTCTCTCGTAACAGCAAGGTAAGCAGTGCTAGTGCACCATGTCTGGAAACAACAGCACCCTGAACATAATCAACGCCCAAGCCATAAGACTGCTAAATAGCTAATCAAATTTAGACCTGCATTGACCCTTTTTTGCACTAACCCTCTTGCATGAACTCGATGAGCACACACTGGACTCTACCCACACCCCAACACACACATACACACCTCCACACCCACACTTTCTTGCATTGTATTTCTGTCTGTAATAAAGCCCTTTTGTGGGGAAAAAATCATTCTGATTGACTAGGCCTGGCTCCCCAGTGGGTCGGCCTGGCTCCCATGTGGGGGGCTAAGGCCCACCAACGGCGGTGCCCCTGCCCAGTCATGTGAAAGGCCTAATGTATTTACTTCAATTGACTAATTTCCTTATAATGAACTGTAACTCAAAGTTTTATATTTTTGTTCAGTAAGCATAGCTACCTCAACTCCCTCATTCCCATGCACATCTACTACACACTCGTGCTCCCTGTATATAGCCATGTTACTTTTACTCTTTATTGTTATTCCATATTCACTGTGTATTTATTCCTAATGTTGCTATTTATATATTTTAAATGTTTTTTAAAAACTTTATCTTTCACTCTGCATTGTTGGTAAAGGACCCTTAAGTAAGCATTTCACTGTTGTTTATGAAACATGTGACAAATACATTTTATTTAGAATATGCTCTGCTGCTACTTACAACTTTTACGCACATGTTGAGCCCCTTCACAAACCTATTGTAAAACATAGTCAACTGGGGTCATGAACCCGAAAAAGCTCAAACTGACATATAGTATAGGTTACACGTGAGAATGCTATGCGACTCACCACCCTCTTCGCATATTTTTTGATAAATGTTTATCCTATTTTTCAATCATTGAGTTTTTTTAAATTATTATTTTATTCACTTAATAAGGCTCCGTTTCTATTGTTGTTGCATTTTGTCGAGAGGTGAACCTGCAAGTAAGCATTTTGTTGTATTGTGTATCTAACTAACTTGAATTTGAACACACGCAGTAGGCTACTTTGGGTCACCCTTGACAGTTTGCTGTGCACATTTGACTGCTCCTCCTACTCAATCATCGTGCAAGTGACAATTTCCAGTCCTCATGGGTATATTACAATGGTAACATGCATAATAATACCACATCCAGTATACGGACTGGTTCGGATTTGAACTCACCTTGACAACGTCGTCGTTTAAGTATTTGGGGTCCCGGTTCACCAGGTCGATCTCTTTCGTGTGGACGTCCTGCATCGTCTTCATCCCGCTCATACTGTCGTTATCCATCTCTTTGTTATTTGGTTTGTATATGTTCCCTTGTTTCCTGATGAACTGCGAGTGCAGAAATCCCTTGTAGTCCGGAGGGAAAGAAGAGAAGCGGAGGATAAATTAGTGGAGAGACGGGTAGAGAGCAGAGGATAGACGGACTGAGCGCACCAGAGTTAGCAGCCTACCCCAGCCTGAGATGGTTTTAAGGGAGAGCACCACACCCCTCTTTAGTAGATATCCGTCTCTCACCGCAAGGGGTCGTCACCAAGAACTCACACAATGTGTGTTAACGATGGTTATTAGGATGGCTGTATGCTCTGTACACTGAGAACCTGTTTCACATAAGGCATCGCAAGCATATTTTCTAATCATATAACTGTCGTCAAGTTTTACTGGAATGTGCATTTTTCGATTTGCTTAGCTAGTCTAATAGAATTAACATTCTAAAAAAAAACACAACTTTGACTGACTTTGTGCGCATAATTATCTATGTGGATTGAAACATAAATAATTCTCCGAATGTAAGAAGTGTAGTTTATTTATTTATAGGGGACAATGCACATTAATCAACATCAATATTACAATAATGCAACATCCATGTAAATGTGCCGGGGGTCACCCAAAAGCTAATTTGCACCCAAAGTCGCAGTGTAGCTAAGGTCAATTACACAGCCACCGAACAAATACTCAGTAAAACAATAGAAAATACAAGTGAATAAATAACTGTAAATGTCTCATGTCAGTGCTAATGGATAGAGGGGGCTTGCTTGCACATTCGCCCAGTAGGAGTGGGAGTAACGTTCACAACTAGGTGCCAAAAAAGATAACTATTGGCAAATAGGCTTTGGAGTTTAAGTTTCCCAATTTTCCAATGGCATTTTCGATACATGTCAGAATGAGAATGAGCCAGATAAACTGTATTGCTCTCAGATGATGAAATATCTTCTAAAAACGTACAAATGTTTACAAATATGGACAGCAGTGTCCAGAAGAGAACCGAGAACCATACCTCGTCAGTTTCACCGTCCTTGAGTCCACCAGTCATGCTGTCCCGCGCCTGAAGTGCGAACAGACCAGTGTGTCAGTGAAGCGAGACAATATCAGTTTAACAGAGGAAGTAAAGCAAGAACAGGAGGCGTGTGGAATATGGTGACGACTTGGAGGGCTCCTCCGGGGGTATTACCAAATCCTGTCGCCTTATCTTTACGTTGCGCACATTGGAAACACAGTTAGTTAAGTAGCTGGAGAGACCTAAGAGTAAATCTCGGCGCGCATCTGCATGGACTGAATGAATGCATTTCATATTCGCAGAGCAGTCACCTGTGTACACTGTAAAACATGTCCTGTTTTTAACTTACCATAAAAATAGGTACAGTATGTTACTGTACCATATTTGACAGTATCCAATAATGTTACTGTGATCTTTTTTGCTGTTGTTTTTTATGGTAACTTACAGGCAACTGTCTGCCTGTACCTTACACAAAACAACAGTATTGTTGTAAAAACATTAGTAGCATTACTGTACTAACGTTATGGTAATTGTAAATAATTAACGAATTAATTACATATATTGAGGAGATGGGGTTTGCATTTTACAGTATTTTAGCATAATTGCATTGGTGCAAGCAGGTTGGCCGCTAGGTATTGTGTTTACATATTACAGCAAATTAATGAATACCAGTTTGGAAGCCTTTGTTAAGGCCTCTAGAAGTGCAAGTGATATAAAATACCACACTTAAGTATTTTACAATTGCACTTGTAGAGGCCTTAAAGGTCCCACACATTCATCCTATTTCCCAAGTAAAAAAAGCATTTGAATGACCAAAACATCACCCATTATATCTTTATGCTATTACAATGCTCAGAATTGAATACATTTGACATTTTCTCTCATCTCTAACTATCAGGAAGCTTGAAAGAACCGGCTGAGTGGGCGGGGAGCTTATATTCATCAGCTCACCTTGACTGACAACTCTTTAAAACACCCTTGTAGTCGTTGCCAGGTAACAAGCTAAACAGTGGGCCACATGTCATTGATGACATGGTAAACAATAGACTACTCATTCTGAGCTTAAATAGTATGCCTCAACCCATTTTCTCTGCAAAAGGCTTTAATGATCAACAGCTGAAAATGGACTGTTGGATGTCAGACAAACAGCATTACAGAATACAGTTACTTCAATAATATACTTCACAAGAACTAGTCAAGTTTGAGTCAATTTAGAAGCTTAGACACAAGGGAATATATATTGAAACAGCATGCAATAAGTATACTGGACAAATTATTGGTGTCTTTGCATTAGCATTATAAATGACAGTATGTTCAGATGTGTATTTATTGATTAGACATTTATTTGATCATTTACAATATGCCAGCATAGCCAAAATGTGTATCAACATGAACACTCATAAGAAATAAAAGGTGAGAAATAATGGAGACATCGTTTGACATAAACATAAAATAAAATAGAGCCATAAGCCTAATATAGGCACCCGGCCGCCCTACTTTGTGTAGGACCCAGTGATTTGTACAATTTGTAACATTAATCTCCTGTCCGAATGCTTGAAAAAAAAAACAATACAATGAAACAAATTGTGAGATCGTATCACGTAAAAGCGAATGACTTAAGCTTCAGGAAATGCAACCAACTGCAGATATTGATGGGGAGTGGAGCAGGAGAGGAGGGGGACCCACGTGTCCCGTTTCAATCAAGCAGACCTCAGTCACCCACTTGGCTTCAAAACCCCCCAAGATTGAAGCCGGAAACAAATCTAGCTATGGCCTCCTCCTCGTCAGGCCTGTCACACTGGGCAGACTCCTATAGTGACCTCGTTGAAGAGGAGATCCAGGACCGTGTCTACGTAGCCTGTAGTGTTTTTGAAAAGGTCAATGTTTCTTAAATGGGCAGTTCATTTAATTTCCTTTTATTTACTGTTCTGAGTTATTATGCTATCAATTAATTGACCTAGTGATCTACTCATAAAACAATTTGTTTTCTGGTGTTGTTGAAGTACTCAATTTGAAATATGCAGTATTTGGTTGTCACTCTTTTGTGAAACATTTGAATGTTTGTATTTGGAAATGTTGGTGTGCCTGAAATGCTCAATTGGTGCAGATTTGAAATGAATACCTAAAAACTTTTCTCTTTTGTGGTGTTTCTATAGGCCACCAAGTGCTAACAGTCAGTATCTAAATAATATGTGTGAAATGCTTGATAGTGTAAGTGATGTAAACAGAGAGGTCTACTTTCTTGGGGACCTGCATATTGACTGGTTTTCATCAAGCTGTCTGCTCAAGAGGAAGAATCTCACTGTAACCAGTGCCTGTAATCTGGTTCAGGTTATTAATCAACCTACCAGGGTGTTTACAAACACTACAGGAACAAGATCATCCACATTTTTACTAATACTGTATAATGTTGTTTTAAATCTGTATCCGTACCCATTGGATGCAGTGATCACAATATAGTGGCTATATCCAGGAAAGCCAAAGTTCCAAAAGCTGGACCTAAAATAGTGTATAAGAGATCATACAAAAACATTTATCTTGTGGATGATGTTAAAACTATTTGTTGGTCTGATGTGATTAATAAGAATCATCTTTCAGACACTGCACTTGATGCATTTATGAAATTGATAAACATGCACATGTTATGAAACTGACTGTTGTAACTGTTAAGGCTCCATGGAGTGATGAGGAATTGACCATATCCTGTGGTTTAGAACACTTACTGTATGTAATGGCTGTGCAACCTTATTGTGGATTCAGAGATATCTATCCTATAGAACTCAGAGGCTTCTCTAATGTCAGAAATGTAAAGTGTGGTGTACTGTACAAAGCGTGTGTGTACATCTATGCTGATAATTCCACCATATACGCATCCGCAACCATAGCTATTTAAGTCACTAAAACCCGTAATAAATAGTTGCAGTCTTTTTTGGAATGGGTGGCCAGTAATAAACAACGAAACAACTCTTGAACACTCTAAAACAAAGAGCATTGTATTTGGTTCAAATCATTCCCTAAATTCTAGACCTCAGCTGAATCTGGTAATGAATGGTGTGGCTGAAAGTTGTGGAGACTAAATTACTTGGTGTTACCTTAGATTGTAAACGGTCATGGTCAAAACATTTAAATTAAATAATTGTAAAGATGGGGAGAGGTCTGTCCGTAATTAAGATATGCTTTTCGCTTTTTTGACACCACACCCCACAAAGCAAGTCCTGCAGACTCTAGTTGTATCTTATCTTGACTATTGTCCAGTCATATGGTCAAGTGCTGCAAAGAAATACCTAGTTTAAGCTGCAGCTGGCCCAGAACAGAGTTGCATCAGAGGGCTAATATTAATACTATGCATGTCTCTCTTGGCTAAGAGTTTTTCCTTGCCAGCTGTGTGCTGGGAGTTCTTCAGATCCAATGTAGGGGGCTTAGGGATGAACAAAAACCATATAGTTACTATTAGGTGTGTTACAGAAAATATACAGTTCACAAGATAACGCAGCCAAACCACAGTTCCGTTATCTAACGTTAGCCCCCCCCCCTTAAAATGTTGGCTACCGTGTCAGACATATCAATTCAAAATAAGCAATGGTGGCGAAGTAAATACAATATAGCAATTCCAGTGTTTTATGCAATAAAATGCTAATTAATTATTTAAAAACCATACAATGTGATCTTCTGGATTTTTGTGTTAGATTCCGTCTCTCAAAGTTGAAGTGTGCCTATGATAAAAATTACAGACCTCTACATGCTTTGTAAGTTGGAAAACCTGCAAAATTGGCAGTGTATCAAATACTTGTTCTCCCCACTGTATATGTTGTACACACCTTGTTTGGTTGGTTCACTTCAGACCTTGATGTCTCTCAATCCTATCACTCAGAATTGTTTGAAAAAGCTGCAAGTTGCCTATCCCACAATGCTGTGATGTTACAGTAATGTACTGTTAAACCAAAATATCTTTGGAATTTGCAGTATAAGTTTCTGTTTACTTTTAGTCACCCTGAGTGCATTGCCATTTACAGCAATTTACTGTGTTGTGTCTTTACTATCATTAACTGAAGACTTATAGTTTTTATCAAAGATTCTCTGTAATTAGTATTACGCGATCAACTGATTAATCATGTAACTAATTAACTAGGAAGTCGGGGCACCAAGGAAAATATTTAGATTACAAGGTTATAATTTCCTAATATAACCCTTCAGATATTTTCATATCTGATCCACAGTCTTCTGATTAATTAATTATTTACTTTACCTCAAGTTAGTCTCATTCCAAACGTCGTAAATTGTTGGTTATCTGCAGTTTTCACTATGAGTCATCCATACATCAATTGTCTTAAATCATTTATTTATTACCAACTTAGTAATTCACAGAAATGCATAAACAAACAGTAAATATGGTTACAAGAAATGATAGGGGAATGTGCCCTAGTGGGCTAAACCAGCATGGCGGCAAAAGGGGAAGTGGGGGTCAACTAAGAAGTCACTACAGAGTTAATAATTATAACAATTGAAATGCTAATCCTTTACACATGAACGCTCACTCATTCGGGAACAATTGCAATCAATATATATATTTGGAAGACCCATTTGCGACCAAGCTTTAACTTCCAGACTGATGTCTTGAGATGTTGCTTCAATATATCCACATCATTTTCCTACCTCATGATGCCATCTATTTTGTGAAGTGCACCAGTCCATCCTGCAGCAAAGCACCCCCACAACATGATGCTGCCACCTCTGTGCTTCACGGTTGGGATGGTGTTCTTCGGCTTGCAAGCCTCCCCTTTTTCCTCCAAACATAACGATGGTCATTATGGTCAAACAGTTCTATTTTTGTTTCATCAGACCAGAGTACATTTCTCCAAAAAGAAATGTGCAGTTGTGCAGTTGCAAACCGTAGTCTGGCTTTTTTTATGGCGGTTTTGGAGCAGTGGCTTCTTCCTTGCTGAGCGGCCTTTCAGTTTATGTCGATATCGGACTCGTTTTACTGGTGATATAGATACTTTTGTACCTGTTTCCTCCAACAGGGAACGGTCCTTTGCTGTTATTCTGTGATTGATTTTCACTTTTCGCACCAAAGTGCGAAATTCCGCACCAAATCTGTCAGCTCTAGGAGACGGAATGCGTCTCCTTCCTGAGCGGTATGACGGCTGCGTGGTCCCATGGTGTTTATACTCACATACTATTGTTTGTACAGATGAACGTGGTACCTTCAGGCATTTGGAAATTGCTCTCAAGGATGAAACAGACTTGTGGAGGTCTACAATTTTTTTTCTGAGGCCTGGGCTTATTTCTTTTGATTTTCCCATGATGGCAAGCAAAGAGGCACTGAGTTTGAAGGTTGGCCTTGAAATACATCCACAAGTACACCTCCAATTGATTCAAATGATGTCAATTAGCCTATCAGAAGCTTCTAAAGTCATGACATCATTTTCTGGAATTTTCCAAGCTGTTTAAAGGCACAGTCAACTTAGTATATGTAAAACTCTGACCCTCTGGAATTGTAATACAATGAATTCTGATTTAAATAATCTGTCTGTAAACAATTGTTGGAAAAATCACTTGTGTTTGTTAACAAGAAATGTGTGGAGTGTTTGAAAAACTAGTTTTAATGACTCCAACCTAAGTGTATGTAAACTTCTGACTTCAACTGTATATACACTGCTCAAAAAGGGAACACTTAAACAACACAATGTAACTCCAAGTCAATCACACTTCTGTGAAATCAAACTGTCCACTTAGGAAGCAACACTGATTGACAATAAATTTCACATGCTGTTGTGCAAATGGAATAGACAACAGGTGGAATTTATAGGCAATTAGCATGACACCCCCAAAAAAGGAGTGGTTCTGCAGGTGGTGACCACAGACCACTTCTCAGTTCCTATGCTTCCTGGCTGATGTTTTGGTCACTTTTGAATGCTGGCGGTGCTTTCACTCTAGTGGTAGCATGAAACGGAGTCTACAACCCACACAAGTGGCTCAGGTAGTGCAGCTCATCCAGGATGGCACATCAATACGAGCTGTGGCATGAAGGTTTGCTGTGTCTGTCAGCATAGTGTCCAGAGCATGGAGGCGCTACCAGGAGAAAGGCCAGTACATCAGGAGACGTGGAGGAGGCCGTAGGAGGGCAACAACCCAGCAGCAGGACCGCTACCTCCGCCTTTGTGCAAGGAGGAGCAGAAGGAGCACTGCCAGAGCCCTGCAAAATGACCTCCAGCAGGCCACAAATGTGCATGTGTCTGCTCAAACGGTCAGAAACAGACTCCATGAGGGTGGTATGAGGGCCTGACGTCCACAGGTGGGGGTTGTGCTTACAGCCCAACACCGTGCAGGACGTTTGGCATTTGCCAGAGAACACCAAGATTGGCAAATTCGCCACTGGCGCCCTGTGCTCTTCACAGATGAAAGCAGGTTCACACTGAGCACATGTGACAGACGTGACAGTCTGGAGACGTCGTGGAGAACGTTCTGCTGCCTGCAACATCCTCCAGCATGACCGGTTTGGCGGTGGGTCAGTCATGGTGTGGGGTGGCATTTCTTTGGGGGGCCGCACAGCCCTCCATGTGCTCGCCAGAGGTAGCCTGACTGTCATTAGGTACCGAGATGAGATCCTCAGACCCCTTGTGAGACCATATGCTGGTGCGGTTGGCCCTGGGTTCCTCCTAATGCAAGACAATGCTAGACCTCATGTGGCTGGAGTGTGTCAGCGGTTCCTGCAAGAGGAAGGCATTGATGCTATGCACTGGCCCGCCCGTTCCCCAGACCTGAATCCAATTAAGCACATCTGGGACATCATGTCTCGCTCCATCCACCAATGCCACGTTGCACCACAGACTGTCCAGGAGTTGGCGGATGCTTTAGTCCAGGTCTGGGAGGAGATCCCTCAGGAGACCATCCGCCACCTCATCAGGAGCATGCCCAGGCGTTGTAGGGAGGTCATACAGGCACGTGGAGGCCACACACACTACTGAGCCTCATTTTGACTTGTTTTAAGGACATTACATCAAAATTTGATCAGCCTGTAGTGTGGTTTTCCACTTTAATTTTGAGTGTGACTCCAAATCCAGAACTCCATGGGTTGATAAATTTGATTTCCATTGATAATTTTTGTGTGATTTTGTTGTCAGCACATTCAACTATGTAAAGAAAAAAGTATTTAATGAGAATATTTCATTAATTCAGTGCTAGGATGTGTTATTTTAGTGTTCCCTTTATTTTTTTGAGCAGTATATATATATATATACATATTTATATATCACAAAACCAGTTCATTACGTCTTTATTTCATGTAGTCGTCAGTATATCCTGTTTTATTCCAACAAGAAAGGAAGAAGGAAAAAGGAACATACATTCTAGAGGCCGCTAATGACTGGCAGCAAAAATGTGTCTTAGGCATCACAATACCCATAAAGGAACACCTACGTTTAAATTACAATGGCAGGTTTAGCCAATAATACATGCAGTACAGACAATCCAGAGTGAGTAAACCTGTAAAACCAACCCTTTCTCCACCTACACACTTTTTGTTTTTATTCCAAGGTCGCTGCTCTATCACCTCGGCTGTTTTACACCTAGGCCTATATCATTAGGATCAAGAATATAAAAGGTAGCGTAAACAGCTTATATAGAAATATATAATATACCTCTCTCTCTCATTTAGAGAAGTGCTTCCATTTGCCAGTTATTGTGTTGGTTCTACCAGTACCTTTAATCAGTTTATCCCAGTGTTAACCAGCCTGGCATACTAATAGAGACAACAACCTCGTGACAATACCTAATCCATTTGCCGGTGTGTACCGGAACTATAATATGTCCCTTACATTTGTAATATTGAGATGTATTTTTTTTAAATGCAAAAGGATAATGGCACCAATTTATTTAGGATCGTATAGGCCCACTCCAATCGAGTAGCTATGCAGGTTTTAAGTCATAATATACCCGACCTCTACAATTAGTCCATTCCATAGCAAACAAAAAAACAACAACCTTGGTATTTCTAATGTACAATCAAAAAGAAAAAAGGTCAGACTTCTCCATCTTCGCCTTCCCGATATAGTCCAAAGTTCCATATTGCCTAAATTTAAAAAAGGATACGTTCATCACAAACATTCTACATTACCAAAAGTCCAACCTTATTTTATGTCCCCATAGTCAACAGTTCCATACTGCATGAATAAAAAAAAGTCCATCATACTAATAATGTTTTGTAAAACATAATTGTAATGTGTAACGGGCCTTCCCTCCCCTCTGCCACCGAAACGGTGAAGCCATTGAAAATCAGTTGTTTCCACCTGTTTGTCCTGTTTCATGAACACCTTGTCTTTTTCCTCCGTTGACTGATGGTTTTTGTTTTCATTCCCCTTTATTCCCATTATAACAATATTATTTTTCATACATCTGCACTTTAGATCAAGTAATTTGGCTTTCATTGTTTTATTATCATAGCCTCTGTGTAGTGTCTTCTAGGGAGTCTACGGTAGTTCTCAATATCTTATTTTCCGCTCGTATTTCTTCCATAATTTTATTACTGTAATCAATTTCTGTTTTTATGGCCTCAACCTCCCCCTGGAGCCCAGGCAATAGATCCAGTTTTTTTTAACTGCTTGCTCATGCTTGTAAGCAATTCTCTATCTTCTGGAGACATAGTTATATGAAAAGTCCTCCTCCAATGTTAGACGGCGGCTTCCTTTCAGTTTCGCTCGCGGAGCTCGAGGAAAGGTCTTCTCTTGTTCGCTTCGATGTACCTGCTTCTTTTTAGAAAAATTCTGATCAATAAATAGTTCAAGGCTCTTTATACTATCCAGAATGTTTGTTTCGCAGTTATCAGCTGATCCTCAGTTTTTAGGATTAATTCATGGGACAAACTGTGCCTACCAAGCTGCCACCTGCCACGTCATAACTAGCCTTTGGCGGAAAGCTCTGCAGCATTAGTGAAAATACGATCAATACAAGTGGACGTTACAGATCCAACACTATTGGTATGACCTCTAGTTGGTTGAGTGATAACCTGGATCATATTACCGGCATTAGTCACAGTTAGAAGTGTAGCTACCCAAGAGTTAGCCTGCCCAGGATCAGGTTAGTTCTGACGGATTCGTTGCAATAGAAATGCACCTGACTAAAAGGTCAGCCACTTTCGTATGACTGGTAATCTCAAGTTGAACTCAAGAGTTGACAAAAGTTGCCTTGCTTACTCCTCAAACTACATTCTCAGTATAGGGCTCTGGTCATTCTAGTCTGTCTACATTCCTTTGTCTGATTCTCTGCCCAGGGCAACAACTCACCTTGGTTAAGAAATGACACCAGCCCCAGAGACACAACAGTCATGTCCGGGTTGTTTTCAACCTGTCGTATGGGTGTTCATGCATTGCATTCTTTGTTTGATGGGTTGGTCACAACAAATTAATGAAACAAAATGAATTGCATTTCCACGTCTTGATTTTAGTTAGTGTGTGTGTGTGTGTGTGTGTGTGTGTGTGTGTGTGTGTGTGTGTGTGTGTGTGTGTGTGTGTGTGTGTGTGTGTGTGTGTGTGTGTGAGAGTGTGTGTGTGTGTGTGTGTGGTGAGAGAGAAAGAATGTATGAATGAGATTTTGTGTGTGTGTGTGGAGGGGTGGGTGGGGGGTAATTGGTAACCTAGGCTACACATTGCACCATCCAGTTGCCTAGAAGTTGACTGTCGCCATTCTCTAGGGAAGAGAACTGGATCAGTTGGAATCTACTGCAGAGTCAGGTGAGGTGTGTGAGACAATGCAAAATACATGCAAATGAGTCACAATCACAACACTGTCTTTAGGATAGGATATATTTTAATGCCCCTGAGGAAACAGTACTGATGCATACAAAAGAGGGAGACAGGTTGCTTTTTCTTGTCAGTGTTTATATCAGAGCCGTTTGTGTGAGATAGATGGTTCTGAAAAATGTGCATTCTGGCTCCAGATCACACACTGAATACCCAGATGTAGAAGAACCAACCATTCCTCTTGTGCTTGGTATAGAGGAACAGAGTGAAATAAGGGCATTAAGTAAGCATTTCTTTTTGTATTCGGCGCATGAGACAAATAAAGTTTGATTTGATTTGAAGTAGACAAATAGACTTCACATTTAAACTGAAGACCTGTGACCAGAGGGGTAATTGGTTGATAATCGCAAATCAGACAAAAGAAGCACTGTAAGAATTTGTTCATTGTTTCAACTAATTATTATTAAGTAACTTATTCCACAGACGTTTTTTACTTAACTTTTTGATCAATGTGTTACCGGAACATAAAATGTTAAGTTTGTGTGTGTGTCTCCCCATGGCACCCCCATGTCTCTATGGGGGTGCCACAGGGTTCAATCCTCAGGCCAACACTCTTCTCTATATACATCAATGATGTTGCTCTTGCTGCTGGTGATTCTCTGGTATACCTCTACGCTGACGACACCATTCTTAAAGAAGAAGTTACAGATCTGTGAGAGCCAGAAATCTTGCTTGTTTGTAGGTGACCAAATACTTATTTTCCACCATAATTTGCAAATAAATTCATAAAAAATCCTACAATGTGATTTTCTGGATTTGTTTTCTCATTTTGTCTGTCATAGTTGAAGTGTACCTATGATGAAAATTACACGCCTCTCTCATCTTTTTAAGTGGGATAACTTGCACAATTGGTGGCTGACTAAATACTTTTTTGCCCCACTGTATATTGTAATTACTTCGCCACCATGGCCTATTTATGGCCTTAACTGCCTTATCTTACCTCATTTGCACTCACTGTATATATACTTTTTGTTTTCTTTTGTTCTACTGTATTATTGACTATGTTTTGTTTATTCCATGTGTAACTCTGTGTTGTTGTATGTGTCGAATTGCTATGCTTTATCTTGGCCAGGTCGCAGTTGCAAATGGGAACTTGTTTTCAAATGGCCTCCTGGTTAAATAAAGGTGAAATAAAAATTTAAAAAATTAAAAGTTGGCTCAACTTGTATCATATTTTCGTTCAACTAGAAATTATTATTTGGGTATCAATAAAAAAAGACTTTGGAACTACAGTATACTGAACAAAAATATGAACTTCCACACAGCTTCTTCACCTGCGGGATCATTTGAGACCAGCCACCCGGACAGCAGATGAAACTGTGGGTTTGCACAACCAAAGAATTTCTGCACAAACAGTCAGAAACCGTCTCAGGAAAGCTCACCTATATGCTCGTCGTCCTCAACAGGGTCTTGATCTGAGTGCAGTTCGGCAGCGTAACCAACTTCAGTGGGCAAATGCTCACATTCAATGGCCACTGGCATGCTAGAGAAGTGTGCTCTTCATGGATGAATCCCGGTTTCAACTGTACCGGGCAGATGGCGTCAGGTGGGCGAGCGGTTTGATGATGTCAATGTTGTGAACAGTGCCCCATGGTGGCAGTGGGGTCATGGTATGGACAGGCATAAGCTATGGACAGTGAACACAACTGCAAGGTCCATTCATCCACCGCCATCACCTCATTTTTCAACATGATAATGCACAGCCCTATGTCGCAAGGATCTGTACACAATTGTTTGAAGCTGAACATCTCACAGTTCTTCCATGGCCTACACACTCACCAGACATGTCAAATCAAATCAAATCACATTTTATTGGTCACATACACATGTTTAGATGTTATTGCAGGTGTAGCGAAATGCTTGTGTTCCTAGCTCAAACAGTGCAGTAGTATCTAACAATTCACAACAATACACACAAGTTTAAAAGTAAAATAATGGAATTAAGAAATACATAAATATTAGTATGAGAAATGACAGAGTGGCATTTACTGAAATACAGTAAAATACAGTATATACAGCGCATTCAGATAGTTTTTTAGACCCCTTGACTTTTTCAAAATGTTGATACGTTACAGCCTTACTCTAAAATTGATTACATTTTAAAAATACTCATCAATATACACACAACACCCCATAATGACAAAGTGAAAACAGGTTTTCAGACATTTTTGCAAATGTTGAAAAAAATAATAATTCAGAAATACCTTATTTACATAAGTATTCAGACCCTTTGATACGAGACTCAAAATTGAGCTCAGGTACATCCTGTTTCTAGTGATTGTCCTTGAGATGTTTATACAACTTGATTGGAATTCATCTGTGTTAAATTCAATTCATTGGACATGATTTAGAAAGGCACACACCTGTATATATAAAGGGACACAGTTGACAGTGCATATCAGAGCAAAAACGTAGAGCTCAGAGATAGGATTGTGTCGAGGCACAGATCTGGGGAAGGGTACCAAAAAATCTCTGCAATATTGAAGGTCCCCAAGAACTCAGTGGCCTCCATCAATCTTAAATAGAAGAAGTTCGGACCCACCAAGACTCTACCTAGAGCTGGCCCCATGCCAAACTGAGCAATCAGGGGAGAAGGGCCTTGGTCAGCGAGGTGACAAAGTACCTGATAGTCACTCTGACAGAGCTCCAGAGTTCCACTGTGGAGATGGGAGAACCTTCCAGAAGTACGACCATCTCTGCAGCACTCCACCAATCAGGCCTTTATGGTAGAGTGACCAGACGGAAGCCACTCCTCAGTAAAAGGCGCATGACAGCCCGTTTGGAGTTTGCGAAAAGGCACCTAAAGGACTCTCAGACCATGAGAAACAACATTCTCTGGTCTGATGAAACCAAGATTGAACTCTTTGGCCTGAAACCAAGTTTCTGGAGGAAACCTGGCAACATCCCTACGGTGAAGCGTGATGGTGGCAGCATCATGCGGTGGGGATGTTTTTCAGCAGCAGAGAATGGGAGACTAGTCAAGATCGAGGGAAAGATGAACGGAGCAAAGTACTTAGAGATCCTTGATGAAAACCTGCTCCAGAGCACTCAGAACCTCAGAGTGGGGCGAAGGTTCACCTTCTAACAGGACAACGACTGTAAGCACACAGCCAAGACAACGTGGGAGTGGCTTCTGGACACGTCTCTGAATGTCCTTGAGTGGCCTAGCCAGAGCCCAGACTTGAACCCGATCTAACATCTCTGGAGAGACCTGAAAATTGCTGTGCAGTGACTCTCCCCATCCAACCTGACAGAGCTTGAGAGGATCTGCAGAGAAGACTGGGAGAAACTCTGCAAATACAGGTGTGCCAAGCTTGTAGCATCACACCCAAGAAGACTCAAGGCTGTAATCGCTGCCAAAGGTGCTTCAATAAAGTACTGAGTAAAAGGTCTGAATACTTATGTAAATGTCTTATTTCAGTTTAAATGTTTTAAATACGTATTTGCTTTGTCATTATGGGGTATTCTGTGTAGATTGATGAGGGAAAACATAATTTTATCAATTTTAGAATAAGGCTGTAACATAACAAAATGTGGAAAAGTCAAGGGGTCTGAATACTTTCTAAATGCACTGTACATGTGAAATGAGTAAAGCCTCCTGAGGTTGGACAAATGTGCACAGGTAGCCTACAGGAAACTTTCGAAGTAGCCTAATCAGATTAAAACATTGTAACTGGTTGTGTTTATGCCACACATAAAAGGCAGTGCATTTTAAAAGTTAAATAATAAATATTTAGGCTATATTGAAGCATTAGGTTCTAGGTGCACAAGGAATAGATCGGATTCATCTTCCAGTGTCTGGTGTAAAGCAGATTGAACCAGAGTTTCCACTAGGATTTTGCCTGTGCTTAGCTCCATTCCATACCCATAAAACTCCCCAGTCCTTAACAATTACAACCATACCCATAACATGATGCAGCCACCACTATCCTTGAAAATATGGAGAGTGGTACTCAGTAATGTGACGTATTGGATTTGCTCCAAATATAACACTGTTTTCAGGACAAGGAGTTAATTGCTTTCTCACATTTTTTGCAGTATTACTTTAGTGCCTTGTTGCAAACAAGATGCATGTTTTGGAATATTTGTATTCTGTACAGCCTTCCTTCTTTTCACTCTGTCAATTAGGTTAGTATTGTGGAGTAACTACAAAATTGTTGATCCATCCTCAGTTTTCTCTTATCACCACCATTAAACTCTTTAACTGTGTTAAAGTCACCATTGGCCACATGGTGAAATCCCTGAGCTGTTTACATTCTCTCTGGCAACTGAGTTAGGAAGGACGCCTGTGTCTTTGTAGTGACTGGGTGTATTGATACCATCCAAAGTGTGATGAATACTTTCACCATGCTCAAAGGGATCTTCATTGTCTGCTTTTCTTATTTTTATCCATCTACCAATAGGTGCCCTTCTTTGTGAGGCATCCCTGGTATTTGTGGTTGAATCTGTGTTTTAAATTCTTTGCTCGACTGAGGGACCTTTCATATAATTGGATGTGTGGGGTACAGAGATGAGGTAGTCATTCAAAAAATAATGTTAATAAACACTATTATTGCATAGTCCATGCAACTTATTCTGTGACTTGTAAAGCCATTTTTAACTCCTGAACTTATTTAGGATTGCCATAACAAAGAGTTTAAATACTTACTGACTATAGACATTTCCTCGTTTATTTTTTATATTTAAAAAAAAATGTAGATTTAAAAAAAATAAAAAAATACACTTGGACATTATGTGTGTAGACCAGGCCAGTGACCAAAAATGTAAATTGTATCAATTTGAAACTGTTACACAACCAAATGTGGAAAGAGTCAAGGGGTGTAAATACTTTCTGAAAGCTCTGTATGTGGCCACATTATTATAGGACGACTTGGGAGAACAATGATCCCCAAAAGACATCAGTATCAGAAGTAAAATTACAGCCAGGCTGGCCTGCTACTGTCCTTTTCTGGACCTTATAAACTGTCTAGAGTAGACCCACAACTGATCCAAATGGAATCAGACATTCACATCACAGGGATTTTGCACCGTTACTCAAATGACATTTTAACTGCAGTTTACAGCCTAGAGTAGAATTTTGAACTCACTTGAAAACAATAATGCTATTATTCATTGCATTGTGGTGTTGTAGGCTAGTTTATTGGTAGGACATATTTATTGTCCCTCACCAAGATCAATGGGGGAGCTATTTGAGCTGTGTGTCTCATGTCTTCAATGTTCTTTCATGCACAATGACACATGTAACCTCTATGCTGCCTATCAGCTATTCCTCTATGTTATTGTGGATCTATGTTGAAAATAGTTGCAACCTTTAATGATTTTATGTGTGGTATGATTGCTAGTCAGCCTATTGCAGATCTGCACAAACGATCCACCCACCACTATTTTCACAATGAATTGTAGATAGAGGGCAGATGGATTGTTAGACTGGTAGACTACATTGACCTGTGGTATAGTAAGCGAGCAGAAAAGCGTAATGCATAAGGGAAGTACCAAATCACCTTGATAGGGGAGGCGTGGGCAAGCAGAAGAGTAAATTTGGCTAGGATGGAAGAAATTATATCATAATGTAAACCTGGGGAAATGTGCACTATCCTCCACCGTACCCAATAAAAAACCACACAACCCTCCCAAAGAAAAAAAAGAAAAGAAAGTATGACTCCCCTACTTTGGACCAACCCCCCACCCTGGTAAATTTCAAACTGTAAATATCAGTATGGAATATTCCTTACATTCCACCAAGTCAGTAAAATGCTGTATTTATGTAACCCTGTAGGTTATTATCAGTATGGAATATTCTGGTATGGAATATTCTTCCATATTCTACCAAATCAGTATTGTGCTGTGTAAACCTGTAGATTATCAGCAGAGCCCCAGGTCGTGTTGCAATAGACCCACCGGGTCAGGCAGAGGCAGTTCTTCTTCTTTCTGTATAGGAAAGTGTCTTATGCAATCAGACCAGCTCAGTGATTTACAACTTTTCTCTCTCATTTTTCTCTCTGAGACTGAGAAACATATCCCCGCCCTCCTTTCACAGTTCTCATAATTTTCTATGACAGAGAGACACGCAGCAATACTCAGAACATTTTTTACAAATAATTATCTTTATTTGATGCAGAATAGGAACACTTTTGGTACTTTTTTACAAATCAAAGAATAAGTCTTGTTTGTTGAGCTCAATTAGAATCACATCATGCCATTTTCCATTTTTGCTCCATAAAAAATAATAATTCCACACCTGTGTGTTCTATTGCACAATCACACCTCCAATTTCCTCTCAGCACTGAAGAGATAACTCAGCCAAGTACAGACATGGTCTATTGGCTGGCAGGCTGTCAACTGCCTAGCTTAGCCAAACAATTAGAAGTTACTGTCAGAATCACTGCGTTTGGTTGTCCATTAAAACAAAGCACAAGGGTGACTCTGAAATGACACCCCATACAGCCCACTACTTTTTAGGGAATAGGGTGCCATTTTGGATGAAGCCAAGGTTTTGTGTGACGTATTATACGATAAGTTGTGAAGAACTGGTGGCACTATCTGCTAGATTCTCTCCACATTTGGGTTCTGACATCAAAGAATAAAGCAAGCTAGTTGCTCTACGGCTTATAGAAAGCTCAGCAGCACCTAGGCCTACGACCATGTACCTGACTGTATAGAATAAACCAGAGTAGTAAAACTCATCTTAAGATACTTAACATAAAAGTCCTGTCCAGTTTTTTCACGACTCACAGAAACATGGACCGTCAAGAACACATGGCAATTGTGCATGAATAATTAGTTAGAAAGCCAATACTCCGACAACCCACCCTTTTGTTTATTATATTAGACACGTAAAAGTCCAGCTTCTGTTCAAAATATATACAACTGTCTTAGGTCTTTACTAGGTAAGTTGTCTTTGTGTAAAAGCAAATGGCCAAAATGTATCCAAAGCACTGCGAGATTAACACAGCAGCAGCAAAATAAGGCTGCAGAAGTATAAGCTGCATCTCAGCATCTAGGATCAGTGTACACTCTCTTACAGAAAACAAATTCATTCATTCAAATCCCATCTGAATCCTCTGCTGTATATCCACAACACATAAAAAGCAGAAACTACACAGACGTTACATGTCTGATGCCAGGAATGGTGTGATGCCTAACTGGCCAATATACTGTTTGGCCCTGATCTGATCCTTTATGATTAAAACAGTTATTTTTAGCATCAAAATAATGGAATGACAATAATTTATTTTTGGTCACAACTGAGCAATTGTCCTTTTGGCAGAATACATCAAAACTGCTTAGAAATGCCACACAACCACTTCTATGAACAGTGGACATTATGACTTATCATGTGAATCTTGAAATTCCCAAATGACATAAATGATCATGTTGGATCATCTTATTACTCAGATGGTGCTGTGGCGTTGTCAAAGGGAAGTTGGCCCTAATCACCCTTTATGAGCGCTCGTAACTTATCAGTTGCACTTATATGCTCTACCATAATTCCACCACACGGTGTGTCGATGTTGGCTTTATAAAGAACTTATATATTTCAACGCAAACATAGGTCAATGACATCTTCACTTTTTTAAGAGTTACCTCAAATTATTTACTTGTTTTTCCACTTAGGTAAAAAAAAAAAAAAAAAGGTGAAGATGTCCTTTAATTAACTTCTTAACCCCCATAACAGGGAAGAAAATACTCTATCAGATGTCCATGGCCTTGACGTGGACAGAGGACAGACACCTGCCCATACTGTGGAAGAGGGGGGTGACAAAAATGTCTGTAAGGCTGCTCCAGACCACCTGGACAGAGGGCAGGGCCATCAGACAGCTCCGCACCACCGGCATCAACACCCTGGAAGGAGGAGGACATTCTTCAAATGCACAGAATGTGTAGGCATAAGTATTACCTGAATACATATTACATTACGGGGAACATTTAGCCTTGTGTTGGGGTGTAATATCAGTTGCATGAGGTGTTCCTAACAAGTTCCGTTTGCTGCAGAGTCCAGAGTACCTTGCAACATGAATTCTAACACAGCCTTCTTGATCCTCTTACTTTGTCCATTTTGGATATGCATAAACAGTTAATGCAGACTTTATGAATGCTTGGAGCCTGCAGTATGTATTACGGGCAGAAGGAAGCCTAGTGGTTAGAGCTGTTGGACCAGCAACCATAAGGTCACGGGTTTGAATACCCTTTGACGGCAAGGTGAAAAATGTGTCCGTGTGTGCTTGTGCAAGGCACTTAACCCTAATTTGCTCCAGGGGTGCCATACTACTATTGCTGACCAATGTAAAACAACACATTTAACTGCACCTATCTAGTGATTGTTGTATTTCTATTTGACTGTATAAGGCTACGGAATGTGTTTTTATTATAGTGCCTTCTTTAGTGCCACTACATCTTGTGACACTATGTATCAGACACATCCCAGCCACAGGGTCAACTGTTTCTCATAGTTCCCATTCCATCCTCTACTGATCTGTGCTATGTCACCAAAGCCATATTTCAATTGCTTATCCTCCATAAAAGCTGTGACAGACAGTGCAGACGGACTCTTCCTCATCACAAATGGCACCCTATTCCCGATATAAAGCTCTACTTTTCAAATCAAATCCAAATTTATTGGTCGCATACACATATTTAGCAGATGTTATTGCGGGTGTAGCAAAATGCTTGTGTTCCTAGCTCCAACAGTGCAGTAGTATCTAACAATACACAACAATGCACACAAATCTAAAAAGTAAAAGAATGGAATTAAGAAATATAAAAACTTTAGAACAAGCAAAGTCAGAGTCCAGAGTATAAGAGTGTATTTGGAAAGTATTCAGACCCCTTGACTTTTTCCACATTTTGTTATGTTATAGCCTTATTCTAAAATGGATTAAATATTATTTCCTTGATGGGTTAAATAAAAACATTTCCTCATCAATCTACACACAATACCGTGTAATGACAAAGTGAAAACAGGTGTTTAGAATTTTTAGCAAATGTATTAAAATGTCACGACTTCCGCCAAAGTCGGCTCCCCTCCTTGTTCGGGCGGTGTTCGGCGGTCGACGTCACCGGCCTTCTAGCCATCGCCGCTCCATTTTTCATTGTTCCATTTGTTTTGTCTTGTTCCCTGCACACCTGGTTTACATTCCCTAATCACACTGCATATATATATATATATTCCTCTGTTCCCCCCATGTCTTTGTGTGAAATTGTTTTGTTTTGTGTTTGTTGCATCGCACCAGTCTGGTTTTTCACCCTGGGCATTGCCTGTACCCTCTTTGGGGAATTATTGGTGAACCTTATTGTTATTATTAACGGTATTTTGCGCTTGTCACTTTTGCCGGTTGGCTTGAGTTGTAGCTGTTTTCTCCCGTCTGTTTGTTGCTCTTGGCTAATAAAGTCGCCTGATCACCTATTCTCTGCTCTCCTGTACTTGACTTGAATGACCAGAGGTGAAAACCCTGACATAAAAATAAAAAACAGACCTTATTTACATAAGTAGAACTCTGAAACAGGATTGTGTTGAGTCACAGATCTTGGGAAGGGTACCGAAAACATTTCTGCAGCATTGAAGGTCCCCAAGAACACAGTGGCCTCCATCATTCTTAAATGGAAGAAGTTCGGAACCACCAAGACGCTTCCTAGAAGTGGCCCAGCCAGCCAAACTGAGCAATGGGGGAAAAGGGCCTTGGCCAGAGAGGTGACCAACAACCCGATGGTCACTCTGACAGAGCTCCAGACTTCCTCTGTGGAGATGGTTGTCCTTCTGGGAGGTTCTCCCATCTCTGCAGAACTCCACATATCAGGCCTTTATGGTAGAGTGGCCAGACAGAAGCCACTCTTCAGTAAAAGACACATGACTGCCCGCTTGGAGTTAGCTAAAATGCACCTAAAGGACTCTCAGACCATGAGAAACAACATTCTCTGGTTTGATGATACCAAGATTGAATGCTAAGCATCACATCTGGAGGAAACCTGGCACCATCCCTACGGTGAAGCATGGCGGTGGCAGCATCATGCTGTGGGGGACTGGGAGTGGGAGACTAGTCAGGATAGAGGGAAAGATTAACGGAGCAACGTACAGAGAAAGCCTTGAAGAAAACCTGCTCCAGAGCGCTCAGGACCTCAGACTGGGGCAGAGGTTCACCTTCCAGTAGGACAACGACCCTAAGCATACAGCCAAGACAATGCAGGAGTGGCTTCTGGACAAGTCTCTGAATGTCCTTGTTCTGGCCCAGCCAGAGCCCGGACTTGAACCTGATCGAACATCTCTGGAAAGACCTGAAAATAGCTGTGCAGACCTGACAGAGCTTGAGAGGATCTGCAGAGAAGAATGGGAGAAACTCCCCAAATACAGGTGTGCCAAGCTTGTGCCGTCATACCCAAGACAACACAAGGCTGTAATCGCTGCCAAAGATGCTTCAACAAAGTACTGAATAAAGGGTCTGAATACAAATGTAAAATTTTTATTTTTGATAAATTTGTTAACATTTCTAAAAAACAGTTTTTGCTTTGTCATTATGGGGTATTGTGTGAAGATTGATGAGGACATTTTAGAATAAGGCTGTAACCTGTCAAATATATGTGTGTGTGTGTGTGTGTGATGGGATGTATAGAAAATATTGACAGTTTATGGATAGAATAGGTAGTATATCTGAAGAATTGTATGGCCTTGACCAGAATACAGTATATACAGTATATACATATGAAATGGGTAAAACAGTATGTCAACATTATTAAAGCCCTATGGGCAGTGGTCAAAAGTAGTGCACTCTGTAGGGAACAGGATGCCATTTGAGATCCAACCATTGACTTTTGGCAAAATCTATTCTTCGGAGAGACTGAGACATTGAGACATGGGGAAACTAGACCATAATCTGTACTAAAGGTCATATTAGAGTTACTTTGTGACATGCCCACAAAACATGCCCACAAGCAATATGTAGCCTATCTATTCTAGTGGAATGTCCCACTCTTCTCTAAAAACAGGCCTACAGTGCTGCAAGGCAGAATAGAATGCCAACTATCTGGCAGGGGTTATGGGGGCTTTTTTCCATTACCAGCTGAACACTGCATTCCTCCCAACTTTCCATAAAGTGCCTCACTTGGGCACAGATCTGGTGTTGTTTTAGCAAGCAGCCCCTTATCTAATTGACTCTTAGGCGGAATTTGTGAATGTTGGGAGTTAAATGGTTTTCCTTCAACCTAACCACTGTGTCCACTGGCATGCATACAGCACATAATGGAACATAGGCCTATGTATGGAAAAGCTATGACTTAATTGCCCAAATAAAGTAAAATCAATGACGACACATTCATAGTTGTACCCTACATATGACATTAATTGTATGAATATATACGTCAGTATGCCTACTGGTCTTTCTGTGCAAACGGTCTACTATGGGTCAAAACAAATAGGCAGCAGAGCAGTCAATGGAAAATGTGGCCCTTGGCCAAGCTCTGAAACAACAAGATCGTATGTGTTGTGTTCCTACCAAATATGAATACAGCTGAGGACCCCGAAGACTATCCCGATGATAAATGCCATGGGAACGGCGAGGATGGTGGTCAGTATTCGGTAGAATACATATTTGAACAGTTCGAAGACGGCGTGACTTCCTATCCATACTCTGTCGAAGCTGTGGCTGGAACTGGGCTCTGCGATCACATCGTCAAAATCAACCTGGGGAAGGAAACAAGCGCTTGTCAGGAATCAGTCATGGACTCACTCACATACCCATTTGTCCTATTCTGTCCAAACAAACATATTAGCAGGAGTTTACAGCCAATATGGAAACTAAACACATAGGCAATGGCGCATGACATTTGCATTTGTTGTGCATTCATATTTTTTTTATTACATATGGTAAAACGACAATAACGAAAGTATTGATCTACAGTTCCGTCCACTGGAGTGAACTTTGTGAAAACCGGAGCGCACGGTGCGCTGATACACTGATACAGTAGTTTACCTTTAAGTGCGCATTTATGTCATTGGGATCTCGGTCTGGGATCGCCGCGTAAACTTTGTCTTTCTTCGACAAAATCGGTTCTATTGATCTGTTGAACTCGTCCTCGTCCATGATAATACTCGTCTCGTAATTCTCCTTTTCGATACCCATTTTAACTTCACAGACGGCGCGGTGGGCAGCGGAGAGCTCTCGTTGGTGGCGCTCTCTGCATTTGTGTCTGTGTCTACGCGCATGAAACGGACCCACGCCCGGTGCGGAAAGCGGCGCAACGTAGTGTAGACACAACAAGCAAAGTCACGTCCCCATAGCTACTTGCACTGTTTGAACAAATATATTTGTTGAAGAATTCGTCAGATTGATCAAATAATCTGAACGCGGCTATATATGGCAAAATAGTAGTTGACGTTAGTTAACCATTGGACATTATGTATTTATATCTTAACATTTGTATAGGCTATACACACTAGTCATATTATTATACATTTTAGTCATTTAACAGATGCTCTTATTCAGAGAGCATTTACAGGTGTAATTTGGGTTAATTTCCTTGCTCAAGGACATGACAGATTTTTTAGCTTGGGGATTTGAATCAGGGACTTTTCTGTTACTGGCCCAACACTTTTAACCACTAGGCTCCCTGCCACCACAAGACCTCTTCATGCACCACTCACCATTCAGATAATCGTGAGGTGTCTGAGTGCCAAGTCACAAAAGGCCTTAATCATCACAATCATGACAGTAGCCTGTTTGATAACATTAGTCCCCTTCCTTCACTTCCTCTCTTTTTCCTCCTCCTCCACTATCACAATCTCCAATTAAAAGGGATGTGGAGGAGAGCGAGGAGGATGAAATTAGAGGGATGTATATGTGAGTTTGGGAAACGTGTGTGTGTGCATGTATGTGTGTAAATGAACATTGAGTGCATTTTGTGCATGTCTTCAAGAGGTTCTTGCAGATTTATTGCACATATTTAATGAATTCAGTGACCTATCCTTCTACCGATAGTGAACATACTTGGGAGCAATTTTAGAATCGCTCTCAGTCTTCATATTTTTAAAGCCAGGCACAGGAGGCTTCTGAGGGGAGAACGGCTCATAATGATGTCAGGAACGCAACAAATGGAATGGCATTGAAAACCTCAACTATGTGTTTATTACAAATCCATTCCAGTTATTACCACGAGCCGTTCCCCGCAATTAAGGTGCCACCAAACTTCTTTGAAGCCAGGATATACAGTTGAAGTTGGAAGATTACATACACCTCAGCCAAATACGTTTAAACTCAGTTTTTCACAATTCCTGACATTTAATCCTAGTAATAATTCCCTGTTTTAGGTCAGTTAGGATCACCACTTTATTTTAAAAATGTGAAATGTCAGAATAATAGTAGAGAGAATGATTTATTTCAGCTTTTATTTCTTTCATCGCATTCCCAGTGGGTCAGAAGTTTACATATACTCAATTAGTATTTTGGTAGCAATGCCTTTAAATTGTTTAACTTGGGTCAAATGTCTTGGCTAGCCTTCCACAAGCTTCCCATAATAAGTTTGGTGAATTTTGACCCATTCCTCCTGACAGACCTGGTGTCAGAGTCATATTTGTAGGCCTCCTTGCTCGCACACACTTTTTCAGTTCTGCCCACAAACGTTCTATAGGTTTGAGGTCAGGGCTTTGTGATGGCCACTCCAATACCTTGACTTTGTTGTCCTTAAGCCATTTTGCCACAACTTTGGAAGTATGCTTGGGGCCATTGTCCATTTGGAAGACCCATTTTCGATTAAGCTTTAACTTCCTGACTAATGTCTTGAGATGTTGCTTCAATATATCCAGATAATTTTCCTTCCTCATGTCGCCATCTATTTTGTGAAGTGCACCAGCCCCTCCTGCAGCAAACCACCCCAACAACATGATGCTGCCACCCCCGTGCTTCACGGTTGGGATGGTGTTCTTCGGCTTGCAAGCCTCCCCCTTTTTCCTCCAAACATAACAATGGTCATTATGGCCAAACAGTTCTATTTTTGTTTCATCAGACCAGAGGAACTTTCTCCAAAAAGTCTTTGTCCTCATGTGCAGTTGCAAACCGTAGTCTGGCTTTTTTATGGTGGTTTTGGAGCAGTGGCTTCTTCCTTGCTGAGCGGCCTTTCAGGTTATGAGGACTCATTTTTACTGTGGATATATATACTTTTGTACCTTTTTCCTCCAGCAGCTTCACAAGGTCCTTTGCTTTTGTTCAGGGTTTGATTTGCACTTTTCGCACCAAAGTACTTTCATCTCTAGGAGACAGAATGCATCTCCTTCCTGAGTGGTATGATGGATGCGTGGTCCCATGGTGTTTATACTTGCGTACTATTGTTTGTACAGATGAACATGGTACCTTCAGGCTTTTGGAAATTGCTCCAAAGGATGAACCAGACTTGTGGAGGTCTGCAATTTTTTTTCTGAGGCCTTGACTGATGTATTTTGATTTTCCAATGATGTCAAGCAAAGAGGCACTGAGTTTGAAGGTAGTCCTTGAAATACATCCACAGGTACACCTCTAATTGACTAAAATTATGTCAATTAGCCTATAACAAGCTTCTAAAGCAATGACATCATTTTCTGGAATTTTCCAAGATGTTTAAAGGCTCAGTCCACTTGGTGTATGTAAACTTCTGACCCACTGGAATTGTGATACAGTGAAATAATGTTTAAATAAACAACTGTTGGAAACTTACTTGTGTCATGCACAAAGTAGATGTCCTAACCAACTTGCTAAAAGTATAGTTTGTTAACAATCGTGTGTGGAAAGGTCTAAAAATGAGTTTTAATGACTCCAACCTAAGTGTATGTAAACTTCCGACTTCAACTGTACATGCACAGAATATAGATATATTTTTCAATTGTTGGGATTATTCTCACACTAACCCCCCTTCGGAAAGTATTCCGATCTCTTGACATTTTTTACATTTGTTAGGTTACAGCAATTTTCTAAAATTGATTCAATTGTTTTTTTCCCCTCATCAATACCCCATAATGACAAAGCAAAAGCAGAACTATCACATTTACAGAAGCATTCAGACCCTTTACTCAGTACTTTGTTGAAGCACCTTTGTCTGTGATTACAGCCTCAAGTCTTCTTGGTTATGACACTACAAGCTTGGCACACCTGTATTTGGGGAGTTCCTCCCATCTGCAGATCCTCTAAAGTTCTGTCAGGTTGGATGGGGAGAGTCACTGCACAGCTATTTTCAGGTCTCTCCAGAGATGTTTAATCGGGTTCAAGTCCGGGCTCTGGCTGGGCCACTCAAGGATATTCAGAGACTTGTCCCAAAGCCACACCTGTATTGTCTTGGCTGTGTGCTTAGAGTCATTGTCCTGTTGGAAGGTGAACCTTCGCCTCAGTCTGAGGTCCTGAGCACTCTGGAACAGATTTTCATTAAGGATCTCTGTGCACTTTGCTCCGTTCATCTTTCCATCGATCCTGACTATTCTCCCAGTCCCTGCTTCTTAAAAACATCCCCACAGCATGCTGCTGCCACCGCCATGCTTCACCGTAGGGATGGTGCCAGGTTTCTTCTAGAAGTGATGCTTGGCATTCAGGCCAAAGAGTTAAATATTGGTTTCATCAGACCAGAGAATCTTGTTTCTCATGGTCTGAGAGTGTTTATGTGCCTTTTGGCAAACTCTAACTGTCTGTTCTGTGTCTTTTACTGAGGAGTGGCTTCTGTCTGGCCACTCTACCATAAATGCCTGATTGGTGCAGAGCTTCTAGAAGGTTCTCCCATCTCCGCAAAGGAACTCTAGAGCTCTGTCAGACTGACCATCGGGTTCTTGGTCACCTCCCCCACCAAGGCTTTTCTCCCCCGATTGCTCAGTTTGGCTGGACGGCCTGCTCTAGGAAGTGCCTTGGTGGTACCCAACTTCTTCCATTTAAGAACGATGGAGGCCGCTGTGTTCTTGGGGACCTTTAATTCTGCAGACATTTTTTGGTACCCTTCCCCAGATCTGTGCCTCGACACAATCCTGTCTCGGAGCACTACGGACAATCCCTTCGGTGTAATGGCTTGATTTTTGCTCTGACATACACTGTCAATTGTGAGACCTTACATAGACAGGTGTGTGCCTTTCCAAATCATGTCCAATTAATTGAATTTACCACAGGTGGACTCCAATCAAGATGTATAAACGTCTCAAGGATGATCAATGGAAACAGGATGCACCTGAGCTCAATTTCGAGTCTCATAGCAAAGCGTCTGAATACTTATGTAAATAAGGTATTTTTAAATGTATTTTTATACATTTGCAAAGATTTCTAAAAACCTGTTTTCGATTTGTCATTTTGGGGTTTTGTGTGTAGATTGTTAATTTTGAACAGTTATTTGATCCATTTTAGAATTAGGCTGTAACGTAACAAAATGTGAAAAAAGTAAAGGGTTCTGAATATTTTCTGTAGGCACTGTATATATACCACACGCACGTGTGTTCGCTTGCCTGCGTGCATGTATGCATATGTGTGTATGTGTTTGTGTGACCATCAACTCTTTTGTCCACCGCTTTGAAACTCATTTGTTGATGAAGTCCAGTTTCTTGTCCTTGTCTGTCGAGTGCAAGTAATTTAAACAACAGGAGCATTTCTATCAGGGTTGTGCTCAATTCAGAATTTTGGAATTGACTCCCATTCAACTCATGAGTTCAAATTCAAATTGAATAGGCCACACTCCACAGGAAACTAGAATTTGAATTTGAGTTTGAGTGACAGGAAGTAGAATTGAATTCAGTGGACTTCAAAGAAATTAGTCATAGAACATGAGAGTTATATTGAATCTGACATGTCACACTTCCAGACACTCAAGCAATAAGGCACGTGTGGTATATGGCCAATATACCACGGCTTAGGGCTGTGCTTAGGCACGACGCAATGACACCAGGATACAGCCCTTAGCTGTGGTATATTGGCCATACAAAGAATATATAACTTTTCTCTGTAAACAATGTTCATATACTCTTTTAACCTTAGTGCTTAGAATAGCCAATTATATTCCCACCAACCATTTCATTGTTTTTGGCTTCTTTTTGAAGGCTTTTAGGGTCAACTTGAGGGTTAAACTAATGCATTCTGGAAACGTTTGACATTTTATGTAGTCTAAAAGATGCATATTTATATAGAACATACCTAATATAGAAAAGAAAAGGAATTTTAATTTCAAATTAAAGTATATTTCCTTTAATAAAAAAACAAATCTAAATTCAATTATGTATCCTGTTTACTATTTCATTTAAAGTATTGAATTGAATTTACAATGCATTCTCAATTCATTTCTGAATTGAGCACAACCCTGCTTTATAGGGCAGTGTGTGTGTTTGTTTTGTGTGTTTGTGACAGCAAGGCAGAAATCCAGTCAGCAGGGAGAACAGAGAGGGGTCCTGCCCCCAAAGTGGTGGAACCATACAAACCCACAATCCCCAGGCTTAAACACACAGGGCTTTTCTGACAGCCAAGCATTCAACAAGGGAGGCCGGGCTGGCTGGTTGACTAGGAAATGGTAATGTAGGGTTGGCTGGGGTAGGATGGGGGGTGGCCAGCCATTGATAATGTGGTGAGGGCTGGTTGCATAACATTGTGTATACTTGTATTAGTCTCGCATTGCCCTACCTCCTGAAAGTGGATTACGCTTGTAAAGTCAAACGTCACAACACGCTCTAAACTGCTCTGGTGACAGACACACTCTGGGCATTGTCTCCATTTGTCACAAGGCTGTTGGCTGCGCTTTGCTATCACTGGAAAAGTCTTGAAGATGGCATAGTATTTTTGTAAGGACCCCAAAAAAGGAGTCAGTGGGAAAACCTATTCAACTAAGTAAATACATTTAGGAAGTGTTTAAAAATGATGTTTTACAGTACTGGTAGGCCATTTTGTAGGCTAACTCAACTGAGCTGTTAGCTAGCTGTACACACTGTTTAGCTAAGTGAATTACATGTCAACAGCTAGCTAACTTTCTATTAGCTATCTATCTTGAAATAATAATTGTAAATTAAAAACACCGTCTGCAAATGCATTTGTACATAACAGCCATGGAAGCTGGTGAAATTGCAGCTCCATCTGCCAGTAAAGGGAGACTGTAGGCTACTGGATAGCCTAGACAGACATTGTTGCATGGGTGCTAGATCTGCACAATCGGCTGCCTTGGCTAGCTACTGGATAGGACAGGCAATTTTGTGGGAGGACATTATGAAAAGATTCTCCAGTTCCAGTCCCTAGAGGGGAAAACTTTGAGAACAGAGAGATAACAGCAACATAATATTCAGTGCTGCCTAATTTTTGTATAATGAAGCCTGTTTCTTTTGGTGTTTTCTGTCCTCAGATATGATAAGCTGTGAAAGACTGTTTGCATCTGAAGAGACAGGTCACAAGAAACTAATAGTGCATTTTTATATAGGATATACCCCAGTGTTTAACCCAAAAGGCTCAGACTCTTCTCTTTCCATCTACGCGGGCCGGCACCTGTGTCTCACTGGGCCATGGCTCCGGTGGACGGGCTCTCATTTGGGATCAAAGCCAGGCCACTGGTACAACTTGAATTTACATAACACTGGCTAAGTGTGAACTTTAACACCTTCTCACAAAGCAACTGTGTATACCAGCGGTATTTTTGTATACAATAGTAACTGGAACAGTTACAGTAGATCAGGGGATCAGTGGAGCAAGGTTGGCCACTGCTGATATGGAGGTTTTTTTTGTTCACCTGAAATGATGCCTACTAATAGCCTACTTGTTACTACTCAATTACCTAATGTTGTTTAGACTAAGATGTCTATTGCTCTTTCACATACGAGTTAGCTTATTTTAACATTTTGTAGAGATGACGTTTTGATTCTTTGAAGTGGTGTTTGAACTTGATTTCATTCATTCAAAATTAACTAGTGTCAATGTTGATTAATCACATATAACAATCCTGCAATTAAGAGGGAAGGGGTTTTGTTCTGCCTCTAATATTTCTGTGTGTCTGTGTTGTATTCTCAAACGAACATTTCCTTTTTTGTCTAGTTATACGATCTCCAATCTGTTTTATTTGATTGTCACTCTGTCTCAGTATATCAGCTATCTGAATCCATTTAGCAACTTATCATATGGTATGCATCACCAATACAGCCATAGGCCTACACTATGATTGTATTACTGGCCTTATGGGGATCTGTCATCTCAAGCAGAGAATAGCTAAGCTCACACATTATTTACATGTTGATTTATATGTTCTCAATTTAAATTGATACTATTAAAAATGTATCAATGTATATGAAGTGAACCATATACCAGATTTTGTACATGCCTTTTTAAGTGCTGACAAGTGCTGCAAATCCAACCCTTGTAATTTAGTTATAGTATGAAAATGAGGAGATGACAATTAGACCACAGGAGATGAGCGTTACAGAGTAACATATTATGAGGTTCATTTTATTTGATTCATTTTAGCAATGTTGCTTGCAAAAAGGTTGCAGTTGTTCCCATAGTAGATAGAGGGGTATTCAACTCTTACCCTACGAGGTCCGGAGCCTGCTGGTTTTCTGTTTTCCCCTGATAATTAATTGCATCCACCTGATTTCCAAGGTCTAAATCAGTACCTGGTTAGAGGGGAACAGTGGAACTGGCTTCGAGGTCCAGAGTTGAGATTGATGGAGATTTATTTTATTTATTTACTTTTATTTATTCAGGGAACCCTTTGAGACCAGGGTTTCATTGACAATGGTACCCCGAGGACAACAATTCAAAATGATAAATAAAATAAATTGGTAAATGATAGAACCAATACTACAGCTTCAAACACCACAAATACCATTTTTTACATTCAATCCAAACAGTTGCAATTATCATTAAATTGATTTGACATTAAAGTCTTAAACTGCCCTAGAGGCACCAGAGAGTCAGGATGTAGAGAGTTTTCTAGTCTATTCCAATAATGTTGGGCACTAGAACTGAAGACCTAGATCAGCATGTACGTACTAGTGCAACATTTTGGTTTTGTCTCCAGCACTACACAGCTGATTCAAATGATAAAAGCTTGATAATTAGTTGATTATTTGAATCAGCTGTGTAGTGCTAGGGCAAAAAACAAAACGTGCACCCCTTGGGGTCCTGAGGACTGAGTTTGGGATATCCTCTACTAGTGGAACCTCGAGTTATCCATCATTGTGAACGGGTTTGGTGTCTCATCTTTTTTTATTTTAACAGTGAAGTGATCTACAGGACTTTAATGAGGACCAGCCAACTTTTTGATACAGGATGCATCAATGAGTACTAAAACTGTCACCTGTGATAAAGTGATGGAAGGGCACTATGGTAGACTGCATCCAAAGGTTTAAAAGTAGCGTCTGCTGCATTCTGATAAATGGTATCCCCACAGCCAAGAACTGGCAGAAAAGTTGGCTGTACAATCTGCTTCTTGCTGTTAAGGGAAAGGCATGATCTATTTCTATAAAACAAGCCTACTTTAAATCTCAGCTTCTTAACTAGTCACCCGTAAGTTTTTTAAACGTCAAATTATTGTCAATACAAAAGCCCAGATATTTATAGACGGGAAACTGCTCGATGAATGAACCATCCAATGCATACATGTGTAAGCCATCTGCAATATTTCTATGAGAATTAGAAAACAGTATACATTTAGTTTTTCCCTCATTATGTACCATTTCCAAATCAACAAGGACTTTCTGCAAGGTGACCATATCAGACTGCAGTTCCAACATAGCGTGGGCAGCCGTATGGGGCAATAGCATACATAACAGAATGTTTCAGGTTTTTGCTTGTAGACCAATATTATTTATATACTGTAAATGGTATATAGGACACGTCCCATCCCTGCGGGACACCTTTAGTAATGTCAAGGTAATTTAAACTTGACACCATCAGAAAGCACACATTGTGTCCTGTCTGATAGATACAGTGCCTTGCGAAAGTATTCGGCCCCCTTGAACTCTGCGACCTTTTGCCCCATTTCAGGCTTTAAACATGAAGTGAAACAACATTTATTGGATATTTCAAACTTTTTTAACAAATCAAAAACTGAAAAATTGGGCGTGCAAAATTATTCAGCCCCTTTACTTTCAGTGCAGCAAACTCTCTCCAGAAGTTCAGTGAGGATCTCTGAATGATCCAATGTTGACCTAAATGACTAATGATGATAAATACAATCCACCTGTGTGTAATCAAGTCTCCGTATAAATGCACCTGCACTGTGATAGTCTCAGAAGTCCGTTAAAAGCGCAGAGAGCATCATGAAGAACAAGGAACACACCAGGCAGGTCCGAGATACTGCTGTGAAGAAGTTTAAAGCCGGATTTGGATACAAAAAGATTTCCCAAGCTTTAAACATCCCAAGGAGCACTGTGCAAGCGATAATATTGAAATGGAAGGAGTATCAGACCACTGCAAATCTACCAAGACCTGGCCGTCCCTCTAAACTTTCAGCTCATACAAGGAGAAGACTGATCAGAGATGCAGCCAAGAGGCCCATGATCACTCTGGATGAACTGCAGAGATCTACAGCTGAGGTGGGAGACTCTGTCCATAGGACAACAATCAGTCGTATATTGCACAAATCTGGCCTTTATGGAAGAGTGGCAAGAAGAAAGCCATTTCTTAAAGATATCCATAAAAAGTGTTGTTTAAAGTTTGCCACAAGCCACCTGGGAGACACACCAAACATGTGGAAGAAGGTGCTCTGGTCAGATGAAACCAAAATTGAACTTTTTGGCAACAATGCAAGACGTTATGTTTGGCGTAAAAGCAACACAGCTCATCACCCTGAACACACCATCCCCACTGTCAAACATGGTGGTGGCAGCATCATGGTTTGGGCCTGCTTTTCTTCAGCAGGGACAGTGAAGATGGTTAAAATTGATGGGAAGATGGATGGAGCCAAATACAGGACCATTCTGGAAGAAAACCTGATGGAGTCTGCAAAAGACCTGAGACTGGGACGGAGATTTGTCTTCCAACAAGACAATGATCCAAAACATAAAGCAAAATCTACAATGGAATGGTTCAAAAATAAACATATCCAAGTGTTAGAATGGCCAAGTCAAAGTCCAGACCTGAATCCAATCGAGAATCTGTGGAAAGAACTGAAAACTGCTGTTCACAAATGCTCTCCATCCAACCTCACTGAGCTCGAGCTGTTTTGCAAGGAGGAATGGGAAAAAAATTCAGTCTCTCGATGTGCAAAACTGATAGAGACATACCCCAAGCGACTTACAGCTGTAATCACAGCAAAAGGTGGCGCTACAAAGTATTAACTTAAGGGGGCTGAATAATTTTGCACGCCCAATTTTTCAGTTTTTGATTTGTTAAAAAAGTTTGAAATATCCAATAAATGTCGTTCCACTTCATGATTGTGTCCCACTTGTTGTTGATTCTTCACAAAAAAATACAGTTTTATATCTTTATGTTTGAAGCCTGAAATGTGGCAAAAAGTCGCAAAGTTCAAGGGGGCCGAATACTTTCGCAAGGCACTGTAGTTACCAAACCACTTGCAAGACGCCTGGTCGAGGCCCATTTCAGACAACCTTTGAGTGAGTAGGGGATGGTCGACAGTGTCAATGGCCTTGGATCTATAAATATGGTGGCACAGTGATTTCCATGATATAAGCAATTTAATATATAATTTAAGACAAGAGTAGCTGCTGGAAACAGTGCTATGTCCAGGTTTAAAAACAGATTGGTACACATTAAGAATAGAATTTGAAGTTAGAAAAGTTTTGATTGGAACGTTTGCAAGTGATTCTAATATTTTTGCAAGGAAAAATAGTTTAGAATTGTAGTTATCTAGATCAGAAGGATCTCCCCCTTTTTAAAGGAGGAGGACATGCACCCCCTTCCAAATCTTAAGGACGGCACCAGAAGCAATTGCTAAATAAAAAAAATGTGTCAAATGTTCTACAATGAGGGGGCATAAAGCTGCACAAAGGGATCAAGCGAATCAGCTCCTTTTTGCAAGGCACTTAACACATCACTGACATGAAATTAATGCTTTTCCTTAGGTGCTTTTTAGTTGTTCAGTTTGTGTAATTCCTTTGTTTTTCTTTTGTCTGCAATGTGCTGTATAGATAAAGCTTGATTTGATTTGAGTAAGTGCATCATTCCCTGCTGTTTGTTTAGAGGTGAATAAAGGACTCCCTCTAGTGGAACTTCAAGTATTTTCAGAAACCATTCTGTAAAATAGATGGCCAGCTGAGGCAAAATTGTTATTAAAAGTATTTTTTTGTCTGTTATGAGACCAGAGGCCTAACCTGCTAGGGTAATTGGGGCATGGAGTTTTTTTTCCAAAGATTTGACCATATTCCAGAATTTAGCTGGATTTCAGATACACAATTCAAGAAATGTGTTGACTTTGCTTTTCTAACCAAAGTCTGAAGGACTGCCAGTCAGAGGTAGAATCAGTCACTCTAGTCTTAGCCCAAGCTAAGTTTCTTTCATGAAATCTTTCAGACAATTGATGCATGAAACATGGGTTAGATCTGTCCTTTACCCTTAATATCTTATATGGAGCATACTTATCTGCAACAAAGTTAAACAGAGAGGTAAAACATTAGAGGCCTGATCCGAGATAGTGATAGAGGACACACCCTCCCAATCATAACCCCAGGTCACACAGGACATGTTGTTCATTGAAAGTTCTAAAATGTATCTTTGTAATAATGTGTGGACACAATTTTGGTAGCTTAGTATCGCTAATGCAGGCAATGGAACAATGGTCACTGAGCAAAGCTGTACGCTTATGAGGGGCGTTTGTCAGAATGATATCCGAAAGAGTAGAGTTTTCAGGGAGTTTTAAGTTATTACGGGCTTGTTTAGTTATCAGTTGAGTAAAATTTTGCTTAGCACAAATATCAATCATTCTATCTGATACTGGCAACAAAATCCAGGTTAAGACCACCCAGTATTAATAATTCAGATTTAGCATAGTTAGCAAGTCAGACAATTTCCCAAGAGCAAGGGAGATAAACTTCCACTAACATTAGTTGGGCATTATTACCAAGGCCCACATTTAGGACAAGACATTCAAATTGCTTGGGGACAGAGCTGGTAATACGCAGAGCAACATTCAAGTTGTTCTTTATGAATATGGCGACACCCCCACCTCTGCCAGCTCTGTCAGATCTATAAAAAGGATATCCATTCAGAGACACATCAGTCTGGCACAGATTTTTTCAACCAAGTCTCAGTAATTATCAAAATGTCTGCATTAGTTTGAGGAGCCAGAATTACAATGAGATCCATTTTCGAAATCAAACTTCAGACATTTACATGAATCAGTCCAAGGCCACAGCTGTGGGATTTCAGGTCAGACGGAGTCTCTAACACACACATGCTATGATCAGTAGGTAACCTTGTATATGAAATAGCCATGGAGTTGGCTTGAAATAGTATAGATACAAGATTGTTTAGAACAGTGCCAGTTGGTCTATGCCTCGAACGAGGACCTGGATTAATACAAGACTCAATGAGGGTTATATCCCATCACTTTTTTAGTACCTTTTCAATATTAACACTCAGCATCCATTCCTGTTCCGTATGCACTCAGTCTAGCACTGTGTCCCTCGGCTTGGTGATCATTTCACAGTGGTAGCATTGGACAGTCAATGGTTGGCTATTGATATCCATTGGATAGCCATTGATAGCCATGATGCCAAAATCAAAGCAGGCTAGCAGGCAGGCTTTCAGAAAACAACTGAAACCTGTAAGACTGCATGTTCACATATTTGCATTTTCAAATATGCACCCTGCAGTGTTTCGACAAGGTAATCAATATCTCTTGAAGTGAAAAAGCGGTTTGTACGTTTAAAAAGGTCCTGTGACCAACCAAATAGACAAACATGGTCTAACAACAAACCCTGTCTCTGAAGCTATAGTCCTAAGTGACAAGATATGTGATCATTGTTTTTCATACACCTAAGTGGTCATACACCTGCTACTAACAACATCCCAACGATTGTTTTCCCATGCATATTATTCCATAGACATATTAGTGACCAACAGATGAATGCCTGGGATGACGATCTCCGTGAGGCTCCACAACAAGCATCATCGCTGACCTTCCTGTGGCTTGCATTATATTTTGGTGCTCCTTTCCGTGAATGCTCAATGAATTTACCAAGCCACCACATTCCAGGACTTCCAGTGGTCCCTAGAGGACCAGTGTCCTTATGTGGAACGTCTGGAACGGTGTTGAGGGCTTCCTCTGGCTTAATGAGGAACAAATGTGTGTTTGCTTGTTAGGGGACAGGGGGAAGGCGGAACAATGATATCAGAGCACTCACTCTGGATGGGGGACATCCTGTTGGATTGAGACGGAGCCCAGAGGAGAGGACCGTATCTCCCAATGTGTGTCTCAAATGGCACCCTATTCCCAGTATAGTGTACAATTTATGGGCTCTGGTCAAAAATAGTGCACTAAATAGGGAATAGGGTGCCATTTGTGATGCAAGCCACATCGTTCCACTCTGTGATGACCTTCACCTGAGTATAGAGCAGAGGGATCCCTAGCGTGATTATGGGAAACGCCTAGGGCTTTTGTCACATACCGCTACTAGTTTCCATTCCATCTATGGAGGAGAGACTGCATACTAGCACCACTGCACTTGAACTTTGAGTTACAGTTTTTATCTGTCTGAGATGTGTGTGTCTCTCTCTCTCTGTGTGTGCTTGAGCGTGTGTGTGCTCGAGTGTGTGTGTGCTTGATTGTATGTTTGCTTATGTTCATGTACTATTTATGAGTGTGTGTGTATTTAAGGGTATGTTTATTTGTGTTCATTCTGTGTGTAGTCTTGTTCATGTACATGTATGCATGCATGTTTGCGGATGGTCGTTTACATAGTGGGGTACAGCTACCAGGGTGGCCTTGCTTGTGTATTTTCATGACATGTTGGTGCGGTTGTTTGAGTGTGTGTGTGTGTGTGTGTGTGTGTGTGTTTACATACAGTATGTTAACAGTCTCTGCAGTATTCCAGTAGTTCTCTGCATGGTTGGCAGCAGAGCTGGCCTGGCGAGGTGGGATAGCTCCTAGCTCCTAGCTCCTAGCTCCTAGCTCCTAGTCTGGCACCGTGGCACGCCAGACGACCATTTTATGTTCCCTCTCTAACTTCCTGGGACTGACGCATTAAACATTTTTTCCAGTAATAATGAGTGTGGCTTTCTGGCACAGACCGGCTCCCGTTAAAATAAGACCTTTCGATAGAGAGAAGCTCAACTAAAGCATAACAGGGCCTATGAGTCAGTGTGTTGCCACATTGAAGTGTAGAACAGACATACTCTGTGTAATTATTGGATTGACAAAGATTCTGCTTGATTCCACTCCATCATAATTTTTTTTTAAAGATGCATACTGAATTACACTCAACGCTGAGTGAGGCAACAAGCTAACTTGCATATTGCCTCCACGGGGATATCTCTGGCAGGAGAGAACTGTTTCTCCTAGTCACAGAAAGATGTAAACCTGTCGAGTGGAATCTCTTCATTGAGGCCGTGGATATTACCCTTATAACGCCACTGTTCAAAGCGTTGAAACACACCTGGGCCACTCCTGCCAAGCCATCTCCCACGGATACACACACAGCATCTACAGAGAGATAAATAATTGTGGCCACCCTTACAAAAGAAAACACGTCATATTTGCAGTTTCACATGTGAAATTGCATTTTCACATGTAAAACAGCTGTTTTTACATGTTAAGCTTACATTTCACATGTAAAACCATATTTTCACATGTATTAAATGACCAGTTCACATGTTAACACCAACTTTTCACAGGTGAGGAGAATAACATTTTCAGCTCACAAGTGAATCTCACTTTCACACGTGGAATTGAAAAATCACATATGTGAAAAACTCCCACAAGTGATTGTTTTTCACATTTGAACTTGCAATTCCACATGTGGATGTTTTTCACGTATAAAACTGCAAATGATATGTTTTACATGTGATTGTTTTTCACTTGTGAACTTGCAACTCCACATGTGAACGAGAAAATAATATTTGCAGTTTCACATGCAAGAACACTCCACATGTGAGAATCCAACCTTCACATACAGAAGTTCACAAGTTGGGGTGAAATAATGTTACTCTCCAAACATATGAAAATATGGTGTTAACATGCTGCAGTAGCAATGTTTCCACCGGTGGAATTAGGATGACCACACCCAAAAAGTACAAATGTGGGACATTCGTAGGAAACTGGCTAGAATAAACATTTTATGGACAGGTTAATGGATCACATTGAAATTACTTATACATTAATCATATGTACCCACTGATTCTTGAGGAATATAACACATTTTTCCTCATGAGCTTAGTTCAATTGTTGTACCTTGTTAAAACTATAATTTTGCTATCATGGATATTCAGTCCTTGCATCCATAGCATAGTCTATGGAAATCAAATTGGCATAATAAAAAAATCCCCATAAAAATCTGTCAGTTTTAAGCTAGACATATACTATATATTCAAAAGTATGTTTATACACCTTCAAATTAGTGGACTCCGCTAATTTCAGTCACACCCGTTGCTGACAGGTGTATAAAATTGAGCATACTTAAAAAAAACGTTTTTTATTTTTAGAAATGATTCCTTGGTATGATCTTCTTGAAATAATTCCACATAGCTTAGATGTACCTCCCTCCCCTGGCTCAAGTATTGTCGCTTTAAACACCTTTAAAGAAACAGTGTTATTTTATTGTATGGTGCAATCCTCTAGTGAGTGAGATACTTTTGTTCCAGCAGTATCAAGCAACACTTCTGAAGTCGAGAACAAAATTCCTAGTATTGCAAACAAAAATAATAATATTGAAAACAAAACATAAACCAAAAAAGTATTTGATAGAAAAACAAAATATTGTATGGTAATAATTTTGAAATGTGACAAACAATTGAATTGTAAATGGATGCAAAAAAACAGTTTTCAAATTTTTTATGATAACGAACATTTATTATGATATTACGATTAAATAAAATTCATGCCTCTTTCCCTATCTTTGGTTGTTATTTTTTACTTTTATTTTAACTAGGCAAGTCAGTTAAGAACAAATTCTTATTTACAATGACGGCCTTCCCCAGCCAAACCCAGACGACACTGGGCCAATTGCGCACCGCCCTATGGGACTCCCAATCACGGCCAGATGTGATTCAGCCTGGATTTGAACCAATGACTGTAATGACGCCTCTTGCACTTTGAAGCAGAGCGTTCGTCCGCTGCGCCACTCTCTGTCTTTTTTCCAGTTGCAAGTTTTGACACATTCATTCCAGCAACAGGGCACCCTGCATCCCACTGCTGGTTTTCCTCTGAAGCTAAGCAGGGTCTGTCCCTGGATGGCAGACCAGATGTAGCCGGAAATGGTGAAAATAAATAAAGATGTAGGGAATATATTTTGTCACAGAAGGGAAAAACGTGAAAAATGTACATGTGAAACCTCACACATCTGAAAGACACGTCTGACTTTTTCACATGATTTGTTCACACATGTCCAAAAACCATGTGTTTTTTTTCAGGTGTATGTTCAACCTGGACTCAGGGGTAGATGTAACATAGTTTATGTAAATTGGGGACACTCCAATTGATATGATATGTTAAGTTTCGTATGGTATGTATTCATTTGTGGCTGTCCATCATCCATTTCGTATAATATGTTACGAATTAAAATTCGTATAATATGTTACGAATTGCAATTTGTTGTGGCTAATATTAGCTAATTGGCTAATGCTAACATTAGGAGTTAAGGTTAGGAGTTAGGTTAAATGGTTTAGGTTAGGATTAGAGGAAGGGTTAGCTAACATGCTAAGTAGTTGCAAAGTAGCTTAAAAGTCGTAAGGAGTTGCAAAATTGTTAATTAGCTAAAGTTATCCATGATTAGATTAGAATGCGCAACCTTTCAGTTGCCTTCCCCGCCTACCCATCCACCCCACTTTCGTTTTTGCCTCAAAAAACCTTCTGTCTTATGTAACCATACCAAATGTAAAATGTAACTCATTTAAGTGTCCTGGATTTAACTTTACTATGTTAAGTCTAATCTATGAGACCAGGCTGTTATTTTGTGATTTTTTTCTAGTGGTTTTTGTTGTAATGGTGGTAAACACACCTTCTTCCTCTTGATCCCCCCCCCCCCTCTGCCCTCTCTCTTTCTCTCTCTCCCTGTCAAGTCTTTGGTCTCAAGTGGACGTGACGGAGGGAGGAAGGGATGATGAGAGGAGGGGGCAGGTTAGTAAGAAAGGGGTGTTCTGATAGGCCTAGCACACTGCCTGAGCCTTTGATGCGGTCACTTTGTAACACAGGTGGAAAATTCATAAGGAGACTCCTAGTGGTTAGAGCGTTGGACTTGTAACCGAAAGGTTGTAAGATTGAATCCCCGAGCTGACAAGGTAAAAAAAAATAAAAAAATCTGTCGTTCTGCCCCTGAACAAGGCAGTTAACCCACTGTTCCTAGGCCGTCATTGAAAATACGAATTTGTTCTTAACTGACTTGCATAGTTAAATAAAGGTAAAATAAAAAACTCAACAGCCCCTCCAACCATTTTCCAAAATAGCCCCGATCGAGATTGCAACGTAGGGCAACAAGGCTTCAGATCTTTATTTTTTCTTGACTCTGACTTTATGACCATGCCGACCGCTCCTCTGTTCTCACACATCTCCTTCTGATGTCAAAACAGGGTCAAAGACAGGTTGCCTGTGTGTTGTGTTGGTGTATTGGTGAATGGTTCATGTTAGGGCTTTCGAAAACAGACAGACTCAGCTAAATAGGACAGTAGTTAAAAAAATGATATCCTAGTCTTTCATCTCAGTTCATCTGAGTGCATTGTGAGCATCGTAGAGAGTTTAGTCAATGTAACTCATTAGATGATGTCAATTAATTCCTGTTATCCTGTGTGAACTGTGCAAGTGAGCAACTGATGTCAAAGGACAGCAGCTGTGTTCAGTTCTCTCTCCCATCTGGGAATGTAGCGGACTAGCAGTACATATTCTCTCTTTACCATTCACAGATGATAAGAATGTAAGTAGGGCATATTGAGATTGGTGACATATTTTCCTGGGGTTGTAAGTGGTTACAAAATGGATGCAGGTAGACTCATTCTGCAGACCAAACACAACTCTTCCACACTTTGAGAAGTGGTCAACCTCAGACTCTGCATTGTCTGTTTTGTAGGACTTGCATCCTGATATTGTGTATCTGTAGGGTTCTGTATTTCTTTTCTTAGTCATCCTTGTGTTCTGTTTCGTGGTGTTCTTTAACGTAGCCCTGTTTCTTTGTGTTCTTGAACGTAGCCATCCATGTCTTTCATTTTTGTTCATTGATTTCACCTGTGTTAGTTGCTCACCTGATCTCAATCGCTCCTTATTCAGTTCAGTTCATTCTGTTTGTGCCTTTGTGAGGTATTGTTAGTATTGACTCTACTAAGCCTTTTCCCAGCTCATTTGTGAGAACCAGTTATGTTCTTCAGTCCTAGTTTTGATTCACCTGCCTGCCTGTGACCACGATTCCTGCCTTCTGCGAAGGCGAAATAAACACCTGCCGCGCTCTGCGTGTGAATCTACACCTTTTTTTCTCCCTGAGTATTCATTACAGTATCATCACACCTAGGCTATATCAGTCCGATAATACACGACTAGTAAAGGCCCAGTGCCCTACTTTCGTGAAGTATGCTTATGTTTTTATTCATATTTTTTGAAGGGGTTGCTGCAGCCCTCTCAGCAGCCCTACTTCCCACGACTATGCACGTAATGACTGACATGTACACGCGTTCATGTTCTTACCTGGAAAATATTACCTCATGGTGGAATAGAATAATATGTACACTTGCTATGGCTTCTTTTCGTTGCGAAAAAGTAAATACACACGTAATGCTACCTGTCTTTGGTTGAGAAGGTTACAGTAGCCTACAGGCCTATTTTTTTTAACCCTGAAAAAGTCTGGAAAGCCACCAGTGCAGCACGTTTCTCATTGAGAGCTAAAGAGCTGTAGAAGCAAAAATAGCGTTAGCAATGTTTACATTCCATTCATTTCTTTTGGTAAGCCCTTGTCATGTGAAGAGTAATGGAGATGTCATGCCTGGTAGGAGGAGGGCTGTACTTTCCCCTCACGAATGGAGGAAAAGGAAATAAAGAATACATTCTCTAAGTGATGTGTTTGAGTTCAAATCAGGTGGAAGACACAATGGTGTGGTTTTCTTTTTTGGCTGAGTAAAGTATCAGTGTCTATGTGAAGGAAGGACGGATGGAGGGAGGGATGACAGCATGGGAAGGTATGCACAACAGCAGTCCGGTCGTGCAAAACACACACTAGCTGGTGCTATTTTTTCCTACCATAGTCACTCTCTGGATTGACAGATTGATTGAAGAGTTGGCATCCAGAAATAGTTTCCATTTGAAAGTGAGAATATATTCCAGTGAGAATTTGGAACAGTACCTAGCTTCAGTAAGTCTTCACTGATATGGGTTTACATGAATGTCCTCTATTGTAGCCTCAATGTCATTCAGCAGTTGACTAAAAGGCTACCACTCATCATAACTTGCTATATCTATATATCTTATTTGTAAAGACCTCATATTCCTCGGTCATGCTACTGAGAGACTACCTTGTACCAACACAACCTCTTAACCATATAGTTGATGCAGGGTTGTTGGCCTATGCTAAGGGGTAACCCAACCCAACAAACAATGTACCCCTAACATGAGCTTCTGCTCTGGGTGGGCATTATTACCTCAGGGAAATTCTTTCAGAACAGTCACACACACAGGCACGCACACGCAGTGGTGGAAAAGGTACCCAATTGCCATACTTGAGTAAAAGTAAAGATACATTAATAGAAAATGACACAAGTAAAAGTGAAAGTCAACCAGTAAAATACTACTTGAGTAAAAGTCTAAAAGTATTTGGTTTTAAATATAAAAGCATCAAAAGTAAATGTAATTACAAAAATGTACTTAAGTATCAAAAGGTAAAGTAAAAGTATGAATAATTTCAAACCAGTAGTGACATTAATAGATAGCCAGGGGCATAATCCAACACTCAGACATCATATACAAACAAAGCATTTGTGTTTAGTGAGTCCGCCAGATCAGAGGCAGTAGGGATGAGCAGGTATGTTCTCTTGATAAGTGTGTGAATTCCACCATGTTCCGTCCTGCTAAGCGTTCAAAATGTAACAAGTGCTTTTGGGTGCCAGGGAAATGCATGGAGTAAAAAGTCCATCATATTCTTTAGGAATGTGGTGGAGTAAGTTGTCAAAAATATTAATAGTAAAGTACAGATACCTGTTACTAATACACGTTACTCATACAGTAGTGGACCTCAAATGGAAAAAAAGAAGGCCTGGAATGTTTGGTTTTCCCAGTTCGTTGTTTCTTAATGGTCGATGGCTGAAAGTCCGCTGTTGCAAAGACAATGGCAAGATGTTTTATCACTATTATACTGAACATCATTATGGGAGGGAGTCAACTGTCTGGCCTCACGCCTCTCATCTCCTCTGTCTTTGCCATCCATCCATCCATCATTGATGGGATCAATCGATTAAATCATCTGATCAATAATGACATGGGTTTAACTGCTGACGACCTCTCTGAGGTCCTGTCAATATCTGTAGCAGCACTAAGAAACCTCCCTTGACTTCATCAATACCTGGGTTCAAATACTATTTGAAATCATTGCTACAGCAAACACTCAATGTATATTTGAAAGATTTCAAGTAGTATTTGAACCCAGGTAGGCCTGACTGAATCATTACCTAACCTGCAGCCATATAACCTATAGGTCTGGTCACTATGTAATGTTAAGCCAGTATATAATTCGGGTCCACTTCCACAGAATAAGGATGTTAATAGGTTTGAACAATTATGTAGCTACAGTGCAGATACAAAACGGTAGAGAAGCCACGAGTTGACTAGGTGAAAAATCTGCCGATGTACCATTGTGCAAGGCACTTAACCCTAATTACGCATGTAATTCGCTCTGGATAAAATGGGTCTGTTTTCAGGAGTCCACGTTCCTATCGGTCTCCGACATTCTGTCCAGTGGTTAAATTTAAAAAAGTTCAATAAAAAAGGTGGCAATTAAAGTAACAGGGTGGACCGCAAACAGGGGCGAGTTTTCATCTTAAATCAGCCATAACTCCACTTGTGACAGGGGGAATGGAAGTTTGTGTGCAACAGGGAGGAGAAATTGAATTCAAGCTTCACAAAAAGGATTTCATTGCTAAAACATTTCTAGCCTGTCTATGGGTAACAGGGTTGATGTGTTATGCTCGACCCGTTCAGTTTTCCACCACAAAACACCAGAAAATGGCCAAAAAGAATAGAACCAGGTCACCTGCTTTTACACAATGATTTAACTAGATGTTACATTTTTATTCATTTTTTAAATTTTTAAATAACAGTATCAACATATTAAACCGCGAGTTCAGTTCACATAGCAGGGTTGACCTTAAACTGAGGGACAAACGTTTATTAATCACTAATCACGTGAAATAAATAATCTTCAGAAATGACTTTGTCAAAGCAACAAAATAACTAGGGCTTTACAATGATGGTGAACACTTTGGGAATTGTTTTGGGTTAAGTTATCAGACCTCAGAATAAGGCCCAGATGCAGACAGTTCGAAATAACAAATGTTTATGGGGGGTGGAGAGGGGGGTGGAGACAAGCACAAGACAGGTGAAACAGATCAGGGTGTGACAGTACCCCCCCTATAGGAACTCCACCTGACGTCCTACCCGGGCACATACCTGGTTGACCGGGGTGTCAGCGGGGACCCAGCACCACTCCTCTAAACCATAACCCTCCCAGTCAACCAGGTACTGGAATCCCCTGCCCCGAGGTCGACACTCAGGAGACGCCTCAACGTATATGCCAGATGGCCGTCGATGAGACAGGGGGGGAGGGGTGGGCCTGGAAAGAGGAGATAGAGGTCTGTGAGACAGAGGTTTAATACTTGATACATGAAATGTGGGATGTATACGGAGGGTGCGGAGCAACAGAAGATGAACAACAGAGGGGCTACGGATCTTGGAGATGGGGAAAGGGCCGATAAAATGGGGGGAGAGTTTGCGGGACTCCACCCGGAGGGGCAGATCCCGAGTGGACAGCCATACCTTATGCCCAAGACGATAGCAGGGAGCTGGGGTCCGGTGATGGTCTGCCTGTCGACGATATCTGGAGGTGATCTTGAGAAGAGCTCTCTTCCAGGCACGCAGACAGCGGTGGACGAACATCTGGTCTGAGGGTATGTTGAACTCCTCCTCTTGCTCCGGGAAGAGCAGGGGCTGATAACCCATGGAGCACTCGAAGAGGCCGAGCAGGGAATGGTGTTCCGGGCGTACTCCACTCACACGAGTTGCTGGCTCCAGGTGGTGGGGTTGGCCGAGACGAGGCACCGAAGAGTCGTCTCCAGGTCCTGATTGGCATGCTCCGACTGGCCATTGGATCGAGGATGAAACCCGGAGAACTAGCTTGCCTGACGAATCAATGAGTGTGCAGAACGCATTCCAGAACTGGGACAAGAACTGAGGACCATGGTCGGAGACCATGTCCACCGAAAGTCGATGGATCCGGAAGATGTGCTGCACCATGAGTTGGGCCGTCTCCTTGGCAGAGGGTAGCTTGGGGAGGGGAATGAAATGGGCGGCTTTAGAAAACCTGTCCACCACCGTGAGGATAGCGGTGTTGCCACCAGACAAAGGGAGACCAGTGACGAAGTCCAGGGATATATGAGACCAGGGACAGGAAGAGGTTGAAGGAGGCCAGCCGGAGTTTGCTAAGGTATCTTGTTGTGAGCACAGACAGTGCAGGCGGCAATGAACGCGGAGATGTCAGGGACCATGGTGGGCCACCAAAAGCATTGTCGCACAATGGCCAGGGTCCAACGGGAGCCAGAGTGGCAGGCAAACCTGGAGGAATGAGCCCATTCCAGGACCGGGGAGCGGGAGCATCTGGGACAAACATCCAGTTTGCCTGGCCACCCGGGAACGCTGCGCCACACAGACCTGATACTCTATTCCCCAAACAAGGGGAAGGATGGTCTTGGGGTCTGAGGGTGTAGCTGCGGAGATTTAGCAGTGTGAAAGCACGTCCGGCTTAACATTCTTAGACCCCATGAGGTTGGAGAAGTTGAACCGGCTGAACAACAAGGCTCATCAAATCAAATTTTATTGGTCACATACACATGGTTAGCAGATGTCATTGCGAGTGTAGCAAAATACTTGTGCTTCTAGTTCTGACAGTGCAGCAATATCTAACATGTAATCTAACAATTTCACAACAACTACCTAATACACACAAATCTATGTAAAGGAATAAGAATACATACATATAAATATATATGTGGATGAGAAATGACAGAGCATCATAGGCAAGATGCAATAGATAGCATAAAATACAGGTTGTACATATGAGATGAGTAATGCAAGACATGTAAACATTATTAAAGTGACATTATTAAAGTGACTAGTGATCCATTTATTAAAGTGAACAATGATTTCAAGTCTGTATGTAGGCAGCACCCTTTCTGTGTTAGTGATGGCTGATGACATTGAGATTGAAAAACAGCTTCTGTCTCTCGGTCCCAGCTTTGATACACTTGTACTGACCTCACCTTCTGGATGGTAGCGAGGTGAACATGCAGTGGCTCGGTGGTTGTTGTCCTTGATCTTTTTGGTCTTCCTGTGACATCGGGTGCTGTAGGTGTCCTGGAGGGCAGGTAGTTTGCCTCCGGTGATGCGTTGTGCACCACCCTCTGGAAAGCCTTGTGGTTGTGGGCGGTGCAGTTGCTGTACCAGGTGGTGATACAGCCCGACAGGATGCTCTCAATTGTGTATCTGTAAAAATTTGTGAGGGTTTTAGGAGCTTGCCTGGAGTTGAGATGCTTGGCGGTGCGGAGATATTCCAGGTTCTTGTGGTCCGTCGACACTATGAATGGAAGTTCCGCCCCCTGTAACTAGTGGCTCCACTCCTCCAATGTCATCTTCACAGTGAGTAGTTCTCTATTCCCCACATCATAATTCCTCGTTGTGGCAAAAAGCCGAGGCGATGAGTGGTAGCAGGTAGTGATTCTTAACCGTGAAGTCATTGAGGCCCCGGTAGTTGATGCACGAGCGCAGGTTTTGTCCATCTTCACCAGAAAGAAGAACCCTGCACAGGCGGGGGAGGCACAAGAACGGATACCCCCTGCAGCAATGGAGTCCTCGATGTACGTCTCTATAGCCTATACTCCGGACCAGACAGTGAATGCAGCCGTCCCTGGGGTGATGTAGTGCCTGGAAGAAGGTTGATCCTGCAGTCATAGGGTCGATGCGGAGGAAGCGAAGTGGCCCGGGCCTTCCTGAACACCCCCCGGAAGTCCTGGTACTCCGCTGGAACGCCGGAGAGGTCCGAGGCTTCTTCCGAGCCCACAGGAAGATGTCCCAGACAGGCTGGGCCGACTATGGGCAATGGATGTGGCAGAACGTGCTCCAGCCCATGATAATACAAGCAGTCCAGTTGATAAGGGGATTGTGGCGCTGGAGCCAAGAAAACCTCAATACCATGGGAACCTGAGACTTGATGAGCATAAACTGTATAGACTCACTGTGGTTCCCAGACACAAGCAGATGGATAGGAGTAGTATTGTGGATGACCCTGCCAATAGAGCACCAACAAAACTGAGGTTTTTGGATATAAAGAGGGACTTTATCGAACAAAACAAACGTTTATTGAGTAAATGGGAGTCTTGTGAGTTCAACCATATGAAGATCATCAAAGGTAAGTGATTAATTTTATCGCTATTTCTGACTTTTGTAACTCCTCTATTTGGCTGGTGACTGTTTGTAATGATTTGTCTGCTGGGCGCTGTTCTCAGATAATCGCATGGTATGCTTTCGCTGTAAAGCCTTTTTGAAATCTTACACAGCGGTTAGATTAACTAGAAGTTAATCTTTAAGCCGATGTATAACACTTGTATGTTTTATGGATTTTTATAATGAGTATTTCTGTTTTTGAATTTGGCTCTGCAATTCCACTGGATGTTGGCCAGGTGGGACGCTATTATCCCACAGACCCTAGAGAAGTTAATGGACAGGTAGATACATAATGACCAACAGACAACTATGGGTGTTAAGTCTGCGTAAGCATTCGGCTGGAGACATCCTAGCTCTGCTGAGGTGCATTGGCTCCGGAAAAGGCGAGTCAGCAGACCTCGGAGACTCTAGGGGGGACTCGGATTCTCTCGACGAAATAGACACTGGTGACTTCCGGGGTTCCTTGGAGGCAAGGTGGGATCCTTGGGCGAGGATTGGGTCCGGAATCAGACATCCTCTCCCTCGTACTGTACATTCCAGTAGCTGCCCATCAATCCGTATGGTTAAGGCGATGAGCGAGTCGAGATCCGTAGGCAGCCCCCGGGCTGTGAGCTCGTCCTTCACCTCTTCTTATAATCCATGAAGGAATGTGTCGAACAGGGATTTCTGGTTCAAGGCACTCTTGGCAGCCAATGTGTGGAATTCAACCGCATAGTCCGTCACACTGCAGGAGTCTTGACGAAACTGGAGTAACTTCTGGGCAGCCTCTCTCCCGGACAACTGAGAATCAAAAACTTATTTTTTTACCTCAACCACGACCTCCTCCAGGCTGAAACACACTGCAGATTGTTGTTCCCACACCGCTGTAGTCCAGGCGAGAGCCCTCCCGGACATTAGTGTTATGAGATACAATATCTTCGAGCGGTTCGAGGGGAAGGACGAGGGCTGCACCTGGAAGATGAGGGAACACAGGAAAAGAAACACCCTACAGGTTACTGACCCTCCAGCGACACGTTCCGGATGAGGTAAGCAGGGTTCTCGGGAAGCCGGGGTGGCCTGGAGAGACGAACGGCTGACAGCGGTGTTACTGAGGGGCTGGGAGGTTACTGTCGTGGCCGGCTACCTCACAGATAATCTGCGGATTTGCTCCAGAAATGCCTTCAGGGCACGGTCATGGCGTTCTGCCAAGGTCTGGAAGCCTTCCATAAGACCACGAAGTAACTCCTCGTGTCTAATGGGGAAAATAGGTGACACATGGAGGGGGTGGAGACAAGCACAAGACAGGTGAAACAGGTAAGGGTGTGACATAAGTGGGTTAAAATCTTCCTAGAAGTCGGAAAAACGTGAGGGACGTAAAAATGCTGATTTTTGGCACTTAAGCAATTCGATTACATTTCAATTACATTTAAGGACTTTATTGGCATGGGAGACATATGTTAACATTGCCAAAGCAAGTGAAATAGATAATAAACAAAATCAAGAGGTAACATTACACTCACAGAAGTTCCAAAGGGAAAATAAATAAACATAAATATGGGTTGTGTTTACAATGGTGTTTGTTCTTTGCTGGTTGACCTTTTCTTGTGGCAAAGGGTCACAAATCTTGCTGCTGTGATGGGACACTGTGGTTTTTCACCCAGTTGATATGGGAGTTTGTCAAAATTGGGGGGGGGTTCAAATTCTTTGTGGATCTGTGTAATCTGAGGGAAATGTGTGTCTCTAATATGGTGATACATTTGGCAGGAGGTTAGGAAGTGCAGCTCAGTTTCCACCTCATTTTGTGGGCAGTGGGCACATAGCCTGTCTTCTCTTGAGAGCCAAGTCTGCCTACGGCGGCCTTTCTCAATAGCAAGGCTATGCTCACTGAGTCTGTACATAATCAAAGCTTTCCTTAAATTTTGGTCAGTCACAGTGGTCAGGTATTCTCTATCTCTGTCTCTCTGTCTCTCTCCAAACACACTTTCCTCCCAAACATATCCCACTCTGTTACTCTCTCTTTCCCTGCCTGCCTGCCTCCCTCCCCTCTCTCTCTCCTTCAGACTAGATTGACTAAAAGGCTCTGGTCTGGTAGGGATGGCAGGTATATTTTTAGGGGTTCCCCTCCCATTTCTTCTTACCTTGTTCCACAAACACACACTCCACTCCACTTGTGGAGGTAAACTCAATTTACTCACTCAGTACTCCCTCATCTTGTATGCATCGCTAACTTCTCCGGCCTGATGCTTGTGTTTGGTTCCCCCTCCTTGTCAACGGACTCCCTTGAGATTCAAACCAGATCAGAGCTCCCAGGAGTATGAATGTACAGTTCCAGTCAAAAGTTTGGACACACCTATTTTCTATATTGTAGAATAATAGTGAAGACATCAAAACTATGAATTCACACAGTAACCCCAAAAATTGTTTTTACATTACCAGTCTGTTCAACCTCTCTTTCGTATTGTCCGAGATCCCTAAAGATTGGAAAGCTGCAGCGGTCACCCCCCTTTTTCCAATAGGGGGACACTCTAGACCCAAACTGTTATAGACCTATATCCATCCTGCCCTGTGATGGAGTGCTGCATCAGATGACCTAGCCTCCACAGTCACCCAACCTCAACCCAATTGAGATGGTTTGAGATGGAAAAGCATTCCAGGTGAAGCTGGTTGAGAGAATACCAAGAGTGTGCAAAGCTGTCAACTAGGCTACTTTGAAGAATCTAAAATCTAAAATATTTGTAACACTTTTTTGGTTACTACATGATTCCATGTGTGTTATTTCATAGTTTTGATGTCTTCACTATTATTCTACAACATTGAAAATAGTCCATATAAAGACAATCCCATGAATGAGTGGCTGTGCCCAAACTTTTGACTGGAACTGTATATAAACAAGAACAAACAGGCAGTGTCAAGGGCATACCTGAGTTTTTTTGTTACAGTACACAGTACAGTGCGTTCTGATATGCCTAAGGGCTACAGTACAACTGAATTGTAAATCTATAACTCTAACCTAAACAGAACTCCATTGAAAGCAGATTGTGCTCCCAAATATAGCATGCCCCGGATATAGCATAATTACTTGTTCCCCATGACATCCGCACATAATATGCACATTAGCCCAGTAAAGTTCAAGCCTAGGCGTTACCTTGGGGAGCTAACACAAGTATTCAGGTTTCAGGCAAGATTATTCTTCACACAAGTTTTGTTCAATGTCCGAACCACCTTAGTGATACTTGCATGGTTGCAAGGAGGACAACATCACAGAGGTGATGTTGGTGTTATTAGAGGCCCAGTGTTGCTCCAGTGCAAGGTCAAGTGTCAAAGGTCAGGCTATTGGTGGGGTTTTCACTGTGGGTCAGGTGCTATGAAGGTCACCAACAAACCTTGCAGACATCCAGGCTTTTGTGTTGGAGTTGGGCATTGTTCAGCTAGAGGTCTTATTGTTACACTAATAAGGTCGAGGAACATGGAACACTCCTGGAAAAAGGGAGTGCATAACTGAAAGCCATAGAGCTGCCAATATCAGACCACACACTTCCTCTGTTTGTAAATGTAACCTGCCATTCTGATTGGTAGGAGGATGGGCTCAGGGAGTTCAAAGGGGACTACTCAGGGAAACCTAGGGACGTGGATAGCTGCTGAAGTAGTGCTGCTGCTGCTTCTGATGGTTTGTCAAAGAGGTGTAATAGGAATCTGAAGACAGATGTGTTTGTGTTTTAAGTAGTGCACTATATAGGGGTGTGGTGTCATTTTCTGACAGAGTCAAGGAGAAAGGTGGATTCTGTCTATAAAGATAACTCTGTGTGTGCATGTTGCATGAGTGTGTAAAAGGGAATATATGTTGAGGTGAACACTATGCCAAGGAGCCAAGTGTTCATTTTTAGACTCCACTGGTCATTACTGAGTCGAACTCTGATATTTTCTTTGACAGCTGGTGGAAAAGTTGTATGTGAGCAAGCATGCCTCAGGTTACATTCCTGTAACAGCTCAAATACACACAATTTACATAGGTATTCAGAGCCTTTGCTATGAGACTTGAAGGACAACCATCTCTGCAGAACCCTACCAATCAGGAGAGAGAGAGAGATGAGCTCCTGCATTTTTCTGCATATTCTTAAGAGAAATATAGATTTAGAGTTAGATAAACTTAGATTTTTTTTGTCAGGAACACATTCAGGATGCTACCCTCTACAACATATCCTTCACTCCAAATCAAAACTCAAAACCTACATTTGGACGGAATTACGGAATCACCTGGAAGGTTTACAACTACCAAAGATGATCATTCCAACGCTATACAGGAAATGCTCTGGGAAAACAACAGAAACCTGAAAACACCATCCAACCTGGAACCGAGTGAGAAATGTTTAGTCTGAAGCTATATTTTATTTCCAAAATCCCAAGAAGAAAAATACATGACATTACTTTATAAGGACTGAACGCTAAATTAAGACTGCCAAGCTTGATACAACATCAATTAGCACTGACGTGTCAAGTGAAATGTGTCAAAGCCCTTTAGCCCAACAATGGCAGGAGAGTCGAACAGTCTACTCCAACCAAATGGAGAGGCCTTAGAAGCTGCCTCCCGCTGTTCAGAGGTAATTAAAAATACAGTACCCTGTGTATGTAAAGAATGATAAGGTAAGAAAAGATCACAAAATTAAGCTCCTTATGGAAAATCAAGACACTTTTTGCTGACTATTATAAAAATGGGAACATCAGCAACCTCATCTTCCACACAAACCATCCCCTGGCATGGCACAGTGCTATATTAGCACACTACCCCTTCGTTAAGAGAGGGGGTGTTAACGATGGGTGGAAACTCAGGATACTAGACAAAGAGGACTCTGAGTCAGCTAATATAAATCTCTATAAGTCTGGAATAGTAATGGTACAGGGCAATGCCAAACAGTTTCAGCTGGACTTTCCCCTAATCAAAGAATTAGCGCAGCAGGAGAAGCTCTCCCTTGAGAAAGATACCCCCACCCCAAGCGGGTCAGACCTGACCTCTTTATTATATAACCCCACAGACAAGCAACCCCAAGCGGAAAGTCAACCTCCCAGCACAGAGTACTACCCCCTCATTGAAATGAAGGATACATTTACCCAGCTGGAGGTAAGGCAGGTGGAGCTGGAACAGCAGGTGATTACACTCCAGTCAGCACAGACCCAGACAACAGTCCAGCACAACAACACCCCCTTAACCAGACCCAGAGAACTAGAGGTGGAAAGAGACATATCTGCACTCTGGACTGTGATGAGATAACTTCGACAATATAAAAAGCAAGAGCAGGAGAAGAACAGAGCACTAGAGGAGAGGATAAGACTGCTGGAGGAGAGGTTGAGGGGAATGGCGTGTGACAGAGAACAACCCACTAGAGAGGTGGCCAGCCCCGCAGAGAAGCCAGTAGAACAGTCCACCTCAGCTCCCGACAAAAGTCTCGACACCACAGCAGAACAGTCCACACCAGACCCTGACCATAGCGTCGACATCACAGCAGGACAGACAAATAAAGAACCCCAAGCCCAGGGGCTCTCACCCCCTCTGAGCCACCCTGATAGCCCTCCTGACAACCCCCCCACACCCACTAAAGACATACACAAGACACAGATTGTACTCCTTATGGACTCAAATGGGAAATATATACAAGAAAAAAAACTTTTCCCCAAACACAGTGTGTCTAAACTCTGGTGTCCAAACACCCAGCGCGCCCTCGACCTTCTGTCTGAGGACCAACTAGGTTCACCCAGCCACATAATAATAGACACAGGCACAAATGACCTGAGAACACAGCAGGAAAGGGTGGCCACAGCACTGAAGGGAGTGATTGAAAAAGCTTCTTCTACTTTCCCCAATGCACAAGTGGTTATCTCCACCCTGCTACCATGAAAAGACTTCCACCCTGCTAGAGCAGGTAAACGCAAGTATTTCCCGTGACTGTGCCTCAAAACCAAATGTTTTCCTGGCCCACCACTCCACCCTGGACTTGAACAGCCTGTATGACCAGGTCCACCTTCCACCTTCGCCCAGACCCTAAAGGACATCGCTCTCAAACGTAGGCCCAACACTTCACACAGGAGCAACAGATCAGCAACAGACCCCCCCCAAGTCAACCATGCCCACACCCCATTTAGGCCCCTCAGATCAGACCTATGCTCCTCCTGCCCACCCCATGCACCCCACTCCCGCAAAGAGGGCCTCAAAATGGAAGTCACACATGCGCCCAGGCTGTGAGCGGGCAAACAGGCCCAACCCCCGCTCTTACACGAGCCCAAGCCAATGGTGTTCCACAAATATATATTCCATCTAGACACCGTTGCCCTAGAGCACACAAAAACGATACATACCTTGGTCTAAACATCCGCGCCACAGGTAACTTCCACAAAGCTGTGAACGATCTGAGAGACAAGGCAAGAAGGGCATTCTATGCTATCAAAAGGAACATAAAATTCAACATACCAATTTGGATCTGCCTAAAAATACTATTATCAGTTATAGAACCCATTGCCCTTTATGGTTGTGAGGTCTGGGGTCTGCTCACCAACCAATAATTCACAAAATGGGACAAACACCAAATTGAGACTCTGCATGCAGAATTCTGCAAAGATATACTCAGTGTGCAATGTAGAACACCAAATAATGCATGCAGAGCTGAATTAGGCCGATACCCTCTAATTATCAAAATCCAGAAAAGAGCTGTTAAATTCTACAACCACCTAAAGGGAAGCAATTCCCAAACCTTCCATAACAAAGCCATCACATACAGAGAGATTAACCTGGAGAGAGTCCCCTAAGCAAGCTGGCCCTGGGGCTCTGTTCACAAACACAAACACACCCCACAGAGCCACAGGACAGCAACACAATTAGACCCAACCAAATCATGAGAAAACAAAAAGATAAATACTAGACACATTGGAAAGAATTAACAAAAAAACAGAGCAAACTTGAATGCTATTTGGCCCTAAACAGAGAGTACACAGTGGCAAAATACCTGACCACTGTGACTGACCCAAACTTAAAGAAAGCTTTTACTCTGTACAGATTCAGTGAGCATAGCCTTGCTATTGCGAAAGGCAGACATTTTTTTAATTTTTAATTTCACCTTTATTTAACCAGGTAGGCTAGTTGAGAACAAGTTCTCATTTACAACTGCCACCTGGCCAAGATAAAGCATAGCAGTGTGAACAGACAACAACACAGAGTTAAGCATGGAGTAAACAATAAACAAGTCAATAACACAGTAGAAAAAAAGAAAAAAAGAGTCTATATACACTGTGTGCAAAAGGCATGAGGAGGTAGGTGAATAATTAAAATTTTGCAGATTAACACTGGAGTGATAAATGATCAGATGGTCATGTGCAGGTAGAGATACTGGTGTGCAAAAGAGCAGAAAAGTAAATAAATAAAAACAGTTTGGGGATGAGGTAGGTAAATTGGGTGGGCTATTTACCGATGGACTATGTACAGCTGCAGCGATCGGTTAGCTGCTCAGATAGCAGATGTTTGAAGTTGGTGAGGGAGATAAAAGTCTCCAACTTCAGCGATTTTTGCAATTCGTTCCAGTCACAGGCAGCAGAGAACTGGAAGGAAAGGCGGCCAAATGAGGTGTTGGCTTTAGGGATAATCAGTGAGATACACCTGCTGGAGCGCGTGCTACGGGTGGGTGTTGCCATCGTGACCAGTGAACTGAGATAAGGCAGAGCTTTACCTAGCATGGACTTGTAGATGACCTGGAGCCAGTGGGTCTGGCGACGAATATGTAGCGAGGGCCAGCCGACTAGAGCATACAGGTCGCAGTGGTGGGTGGTATAAGGTGCTTTAGTAACAAAACGGATGGCACTGTGATAAACTGCATCCAGTTTGCTGAGTAGAGTATTGTAAGCCATTTTGTAGATGACATCGCGGAAGTCGAGGATCGGTAGGATAGTCAGTTTTACTAGGGGAAGTTTGGCGGTGTGAGTGAAGGAGGCTTTGTTGTGGGATAGAAAGCCGACTCTAGATTTGATTTTAGATTGGAGATGTTTGATATGAGTCTGGAAGGAGAGTTTACAATCTAGCCAGACACCTAGGTACCACATATTCTAGGTCGGAACCATCCAGGGTGGTGATGCTAGTCGGGCGTGCTGGTGCAGGCAGCAAACGGTTGAAAAGCATGCATTTGGTTTTACTAGCGTTTAAGAGCAGTTGGAGGCCACGGAAGGAGTGTTGTATGGCATTGAAGCTCGTTTGGAGGTTAGATAGCACAGTGTTCAAGGAAGGACCAGAAGTATACAGAATGGTGTCGTCTGCATAGAGGTGGATCAGGGAATCGCCCACAGCAAGAGCAACATCATTGATATATACAGAGAAAAGAGTCGGCCCGAGAATTTAACCCTGTGGCACCCCCATAGAGACTGTCAGAGGACCGGACAACATGCCCTCCGATTTGACACACTGAACTCTGTCTGCAAAGTAGTTGGTGAACCAGGCAAAGCAGTCATTAGAAAAATCGAGGCTACTGAGTCTGCCGATAAGAATATGGTGATTGACAGAGTTGAAAGCCTTGGCCAGGTCGATGAAGACGGCTGCACAGTACTGTCTTTTATCGATGGCGGTTATGATATCGTTTAGTACCTTGAGCGTGGCTGAGGTGCACCCGTGACCAGCTTGGAAACCGGATTGCACAGCGGAGAAGGTACGGTGGGTTTCAAAATGGTCAGTGATCTGTTTATTAACTTGGCTTTCAAAGACTGTAGAAAGGCAGGGCAGGATGGATATAGGTCTATAACAGTTTGGGTCTAGATTGTCCCCCTATTGGAAAAAGGGGGATGACCGCTGCAGCTTTCCAATCTTTAGGAAACCAGATTGCACAGCGGAGAAGGTACGGTGGGATTTGAGATGGTCAGTGATCTGTTTGTTGACTTGGCTTTTGAAGACCTTAGATAGGCAGGGCAGGATGGAAATAGGTCACAGTTGGGTCCAGGGTGTCTCCCCCTTTAAAGAGGGGGATGACTGCGGCAGCTTTCCAATCCTTGGGGATCTCAGACAATATGGAAGAGAGGTTGAAAAGGCTGGTAATAGGGGTTGCGACAATGGCGGCGGATAGTTTCAGAAATAGAGGGTCCAGATTGTCAAGCCCAGCTGATTTGTATGGGTCCAGGTTTTGCAGCTCTTTCCTTTCAGAACCTCTGCTATCTGGATTTGGGTAAAGGAGAAGCTGGGGAGGCTTGGTCGAGTAGCTGCGGGGGGGGGTGGGGGTGGGGGGGGGGGGAGCTGTTGGCCGAGGTTGGAGTAGCCAGGAGGAAGGCATGGCCAGCCGTTGAGAAATGCTTGTTGAAGTTTTCGATTATCATGGATTTATCGGTGGTGACCGTGTTAATTAGCCTCAGTGCAGTGGGCAGCTGGGAGGAGGTGCTCTTGTTCTCCATGGACTTTACAGTGTCCCAGAACTTTTTGGAGTTAGAGCTATAGGATACAAATTTCTGCTTGAAGAAGTTGGCCTTTGCGTGTATTGGTTCCTGACTTCCCTGAAGTATGTCGCATATCGCGGGGACTATTCGATGCTATTGCAGTCCGCCACAGGATGTTTTTCTGCTGGTCGAGGGCAGTCAGGTCTGGAGTGAACCAAGGTCTATATCTGTTCTTAGTTCTGCATTTTTTGAACGGAGCATGCTTGTCTAAAATGGTGAGGAAGTTACTTTTAAAGAATGACCAGGCATCCTCAACTGACGGGATGAGGTCAATATCCTTCCAGGATACCCGGGCCAGATCGATTAGAAAGGCCTGCTCGCAGAAGTGTTTTAGGGAGCGTTTGACAGTGATGAAGGGTGGTCGTTTGACTGTGGACCCATAGCGGATACAGGCAATGAGGCAGTGATCGCTGAGATCCTGGTTGAAGACAGCGGAGGTGTATTTGGAGGGCCAGTTGGTCAGGATAACGTCTATGAGGGTGCCCTTGTTTACAGATTTAGGATTGTACCTGGTGGGTTCCTTGATGATTTGTGTGAGATTGAGGGCATCTAGCTTAGATTGTAGGACTGCCGGGGTGTTAAGCATATCCCAGTTTAGGTCACCTAACAGAACAAACTCTGAAGCTAGATGGGGGGCGATCAATTCACAAATGGTGTCCAGGGCACAGCTGGGAGCTGAGGGGGGTCGGTAGCAGGCGGCAACAGTGAGAGACTTATTTCTGGAGAGAGTAATTTTTTTAATTAGTAGTTCGAACTGTTTGGGTAATGACCCGGAAAGTATGACATTACTTTGCAGGCTATCACTACAGTAGACTGCAACTCCTCCCCCTTTGGCAGTTATATCTTGACGGAAAATGTTATAGTTGGGTATGGAAATCTCAGAATCTTTGGTGGCCTTCCTAAGCCAGGATTCAGACACGACATGGCTCTCAAGAGAAGACAGGCTATGTGCATACTGCCCACAAAATGAGGTGGAAACTGAGCTGTACTTCCTAACCTCCGGACAAATGTATCACCATATTAGAGACACACATTTCCCTGAGATTACACAGATCCACAATGAATTCGAAACGAAACCCAATTGTGATAAACTCCCATATCTACTTGGTGAAATACCACAGTGTCCCATCACAGCAGCAAGATGTGTGACCCTTTGCCACAAGAAAAGGTCAACCAGTGAAGAACGAACACCATTGTAAACACAACCCACATGTATGCTTATTTATTTTCCCTTTTGTACTTTAACTATTTTCACATCATTACAACGCTGTATATATACATGATATGACATTTGTAATGTCTTTATTCTTTTGGAACGTCTGTGAGTGTAATGTTTATTGCTATTTTTTATTGTTTATTTGACTTTTGTATATTATCTAACTCACTTGCTTTGGCAATGTTAACATATGTTTCCCATGCCAATAAAGCCCCTTGAATTGAATTGAGGGAGAGAATTAGGGAATAGGGGAATAGGGTATAGGGTGCCATTCGGGATGGCACTCTCTTAGCTGTTTTTCACTGACATTCTTCCAGGCTCTCGTCATACACATGTCAGCTACAGCGGACACATTGCACATTGAGCTTGATATTCTCTTTCAATTTGTGAGAGAGTTTACTTCCAACTCAGGCCTATTTTTAGTCAAACGCTTTCTTCTCTTCGCATGCCTTAAATTAAGTTGTATTTCTGTACTCAAAGGGCAAAGGTAAAGACTGTGAACCTCTTTGGAGGAAAAACACAGAACATAATTTTCATGGTCGGCGCAGCGTGTCGGTTCACATCAACCTAAATATTGCTTTTTAATTTAAACATACTGCCCTCTGAAACCCTTTCATATGTTTCTATGAAGTCCCACCGTGCATCGACATAAGAAGACGACATTCAGTAGGGAGTAGACTAGAGGCTTCAGGGCTTAATCTGTTTGTCATAGGGCTGGATTCAGATACACTGATTTCTCAGTTATTGGAAATATTATTACCTTCTCCCCCTCTTATAACTTGGCAACCAAGTATATTAACCCTCTAAACCAGCAATTTTCCCCCGAGGATTGGAGTTGTGTGCCCCAGTTATATAGCTACCAGTTATTCAGATACTTTTAAGAAGCTGTACTGTAGCAACACCAAACGGCAAAAATGTATGAGCTCTCTCTCTCTCTGTCTCTCTCTCTCTCTCACTCACACACACACACACACACACACACACACACACACACACACACACACACACACACACACACACACACACACACACACACACACACACACACACACACACACACACACACACACACACACACACACACACACACACACACACACACACACTATACGTGGTGCTGAACATGAACTTAGGGCTTTATCGCAGCCTGGCAGGCTACGTTAGGTGTCTCAGGCCAGGGATGGACCCTGGAGCAGCGTGGCTATATAAAGCCTCAGAGCTAAGCTCCGTTCAGCCCTCCTTGCCTTGGCCACAGTCTTCCCACAGTCCTCGCTGCCAAGGCAACACACAGTTTCCTGGCTTGGTTTCAGGAAAGTGCTGCTCCAAGCCTGAGGATGGAAACTTAGAGCACCGTTTTGCCTGGATACAATAAAATACAAACAAACACAGGGTCTGGTGATTCAGAGGAGGTGGGCTAGACACTACCTCCTTTATCATCAGGCTCACCCTTTTGACACCTCTCTTATCAGGCAGGAACCCATATGCCAATTACTGTGCATTACCGCCAGACACAAACAGGTCCTTAAAGAACACTGATGAAACAATAATGCTCTGAAGAGGGGAACCTCTCTCTCTCTCTCTCTCTCTCTCTCTCAAAGGGAAAATATCTGGGATTTTTTTTTAAAGCCAGTGAGTCACTCTTTCCTTGAAAAACAGAGTTCCCTTCTCCTGTTCTCTGTTCTCCTCTCCCTCCCTCTCTTGCAAGGAGGTCTCCAGGCAGTCTGCAGTGGGCAGCTCTCCTGTGTGTCTCCCTGCCCCCCCCCCCCCCCCCACCCGGTGCTCTACACAGATGATTAAAATTACCAACTCATCATTTATCAAGGAGGTCTCCAGGCAGTCTGCAGCTGGGCAGCTCTCACGTGGTCTGTGTGTGCCCTGGTGAGTATGTTCTAGTGCCGGGTGACAAGGCTGTTATGTAACCAGGGGTGACCGACTCTTTCCTTCCCGCAATGTGGGCTGCAGGCCGGATGTGTATATTCTGATTGAGCTTTCCTACAGAACCACAGAGACACCATACTCACTATATGACTACAGTGGATACAGTCATTTCTGTGCTATGTTTCCACTGGGGCATTGCTCAGGAAGAAGGAGTATGACAGTGAATTAAAATATGCCGATAGTGAAATACATCCTCTATACTCTATTACACAGCACAGGGATCGAACGTTTTACACGGTGGGCCGAGTGTTTGCGGGATTTCAGTCCTCAGTTGTACTTGATGGATCAATTAAGGTCATTAATCAATTAGGTCTTAATTGGCCGCAAACTGAAAGGAAATAACAAAAAACAGAGGACATTCGGCCCTCCGTGGAATGAGTTTGACACCCCTGCTCCATGATCAATGTTTGGGTGACTGATACACATTTCCCTCATATACACACGGTTCATTATATTTCTTCTTTGTTTTGACCAGTTTAGACATTTTTGCATGGATATGATTGAGAAGGCATATAAGGTCGAGTATGTTCTTTTTTTCTTAGAGGGGAGTTCCTTTGCAAGACAAAATGTACTGAGAAAGAGGTATGAAAAAGGAAAGTAGAGCCACATTAATGCTGCAATATGTAACTTTTTGGACGACCCGGCCAATTTCACAGAGAAATGTGAGTTATAGATCTGTCATTTTCATTGAAAGCAACTCTGAAAAGAGGTCGTTATGTTCCATGTGCGCTATTTCTATGCTTCCCATTCTTAAGTTTAGTTTTTGCCTCTTTTACTTTCTGTTTTGTACACCAGCTTTAAACAGCTGAAAATACTATATTTTTTGGTTATGGAAAATATATTTCACAGGGGTTTAGATGGTTCAATGATTCACTACACAATAGTTGCTTGTTTTGTCACATAAACTGAAATTAGGCAAACTATTAGAATTTTAGCAACCAGGAAATGGCGTAGCGATTTCTGCATAGTACATCTTTAAGGGAAACACATTGGAAGGCAGATGTTATCTGCTGCTAGCGAGGAAATTCTATTGGAAGCCAGAGTGTTTATGGAGGGAAACCCTATCATTCCCTAAACCTCACTCCTCACCAGGCCTCACATACACACTCATGTGCACGCGGAAGCACACGCGCACGCAAACATACACATTTCCATCTGTCTGTCCTAGGATTATCCTTCAGGAACACGTGCGAGATCTGCAAGACAAGAGAGAAGAAGAAAGAAATTCCAAAGCAAAGGCGGAGAGGGACGTCAGCTGCCAAAAACATCCAAGGACACTCCCTTGACCACGTGGGCCGTTCCAGATGGGCTGATGAGGCACATGATGGAATTTACCATCTGAGTCAGGCTACGGATCGGGAGATGGGATTTCCTCTGCTCTGTTGGTGGAAGACGGCCCGGGCTAATGGGGATCTCTAAATGTGTAAATCTCTCTTTGGAGACAGGGAGCATGCAGGCACACACCCAGTGGGTGGGTGTGTTTGTGTGCGTGTGCGCGTTTGTTGGTGTGTGTGTTTGAGGCACACACCTTCATCTTCTGGCTCGCATGCATTGTCCTGCTGCTGCAGCCATTGTGTGTTCTCCTCAGTAGCGGGGGGATATGACATCATGTTTCGGAGCTCTGCATGTGAAAATGACACCCCAGAGAGCCTTCTCTTGTTAAGGCTGGTTTATACTTAATCTATCGACGTCAGTGGAGGCTGGTGAGAGGAGCTATAGCAGGACTTGCTCATTGTAATGGCTGGAATTGTAATAAATGGAACGGTAGCAAACACATCAAACATATGGAAACCATGTACTTGACTCCATTCCATCAATTCCATTCCAGCCATTGCAATGAGCATCCTCCTATAGCTCCTCTCACCAGCCTCCACTTATCAACACGTCTATGGACAATTAGAATGCGATGAGTTGCTGGTCAAAACCACGTTTCATTTATACTCCGGTGGAATGTTTTTAGACCGTCGCTGCGACTGTCGGTTTCCTTGTAGCAGACAATATGAAAAAGGTTCAACTTTGACCCTGTCGCTGCGTCAGCAGTTATGGTTACCTGGCTGAGCTAGCAATGAGACATTGCACAAGTTCAACAATTATCCGGTAGAATGCCCTGGCTTTTACTTCGTCACGCTCACAACTGAAAGCTATTTTCTGTAATTAGCTCGCCATTAACATGTAAATAGTTATCTTGCTAAGAGTTTATTTTCCTGTAATAATTAATACAATTGTGCTAAAGTTAAGACGTTGTCAGCTATGCTCCGGTCATCATTTGAACTGGCTAGCCTGCTAGCTAACAAGCTAGAAACTACCCAAAACGTTGTTTAGAAAGTTGATTAGCTTGCTAGATTGACATACTAAATACGTTTTTAAACGGATGGGTTTATTGGTGTATCAGTTATGCTTTTTGGACCACCAGGCTGCTGATGTCATTCAACCTGTTGTTTTTGTGTTTATACTTTTTCATAACGACAACTACAAGTTTGATGTCGGACGACTATAGAATGTTCATGATGTCAATGCGACAACTGTCTACAGACATGTCGATAGACCAACCATAAACCAGCCTTTGCCCACAAGGTCTGGGCTCACAACGTCTGACCATTGTAACAGCAGTGTGGCTTTAAGAGGCTAGAGGCTAGTCTACGCCATGAGGGTGTTGTGAACTTTATCAGGAGCCAGGACAGAGGAAAAGATCACGCCAGGGAAAAATCTCCCTGAGGACTAAATGTTTAAGTTTTCCATCACTTTGAAATGGAGGAGGAGAGCATAATAGCTTGCCATGATAGAAGGTTGATGTGTTGGTTGTTGCAGCCTTGCTGCTCGCCTCAAGCAGGTCATTCGGGCCTCCCAGGTGGTGCAGTGGTCCAAAGCACCGCATCGCAGTGCTAGCTGTGTCACCAGAGATTCTGTGTTTGAGCCCAGGCTCTGTCGCAGCCAGCCGCGACTGGGAGGTCCATGGGGCGACACACAATTGGCTCAGCGTCGTCTGGGTTAGGGAGGGTTTGGCCAGCAGGGATATCCTTGTCTCATTGCTCACTAGCGACTCCTGTGGCAGGCCGGGAGCAGTGCACGCTGACCAAGTTGCCAGGTATACGGTGTTTCCTTTGACACATTGGTGCGGCTGGCTTCCGGGTTGGATGTGTGTTGTGTCAAGAAGCAGTGCGTCTAGGTTGGGTTGTGTTTCGGAGGACGCATGGCTCTCGACATTCGCCTCTCCCGAGTCTGTGCGGAGTTGCAGAGATGAGACAAGACTGTAACTACTACCAATTGGATACTACAAAATTGGGGTAAAATAAATGTTTAAAAAAAAGACATACCTGAGTGTTGATGAAAATACTATTTTCTCTTATTATGCACTATATTGTGTGTTTTCCTCATTGTCACACTGATGAGATATTCAAAACATCAGACCCTGTTAAAATCATCCCACAGTCCCATTCAAATCACAGCTAATGCACTGCATATTATAAATATTATAAATTAAACTACAGGTTTACGTACATTTAAGGGTGTGTAGCCTAGTTGCACAGTGTTCAGTATCATTTTGGGGTAGAGTATAGGTCTTAAAGTGTGAAAACCCCGCCCACCCAGGGCATCAGGCGAGGTGAAACGTGTACCCAGTTATAGGGCAGTCATAGAGAAGTGGCTGCTACTCATTGTGGTCAGCGGTGGGTTGGACCAGGGCCCAGATCTCTCTCTGTTAGGCTCCAGTCAGACTCTAATGAACTCTACTGAATGAATCCAGCTGAACTCTAGTTATGCTCAAAGTGGGGCTGCCTGGCTATCCAGGCAGGCAGCTGAAAATGCTATATTTTTGGTTATGGAAAATATATTTCACAGTGGTTTAGATGGTTCAATGATTCACAACAGTATGCTTGCTTGTCTTGTCACATAAACTGAAATTAGGCAAACTATTAGAATTTTTGCAACCAGCAAATGGTGTAGCAATTTCTGCATAGTACATATTTAAGGGAAACACATTGAACTCTAGTTATGATCAACGTGGGCTGCCTGGCTATCCAACATGGCCTCAGAGCATTTCATATTATTCTGTTAAGTTTAGGAGTTAGCTAACCCTAACCTTAAACTAACATGCTAAGTAGCAAGTAGTTGAAAAGTTGCTAATTAGCAACCTTTGGGTTGCTAGACATACACTTTATACACCTACCCATCCACCCTGACCAAGCAACCTACTTACATTTTTTTGCCTTAAGTAAACTTCTGTCATATGTAACCATACCAAACATAACAAATCATACTAATTTGAGTCCATGAGACCAGGCTGGGCTATCCCCGCACACTGTGAGTGTGTGTGTGTGTGTGTGTGTGTGTGTGTGTGTGTGTGTGTGTGTGTGTGTGTGTGTGTGTGTGTGTGTGTGTGTGTGTACCTGCATGTGTACCTGCATGTGTGTGAGTGTGCTCCTATGTAACCATAGATGCACTTTAGGGGGTCTATTTTAGGGGGTTTCTTGTTAGGGTAATAGGGTAGCTTCCTGCTTCATTGCGCTCCTATAGGCCAGACATGAGATTGGGTACATGAGTACTACTAAGCATCTTTAGCACCACCAATGAACTCTCCTAGACTACTCTATTGTGGAGACCACTTTGATCCTTCTATCTTTATCTTGGCCAGGTCAGCTTTATCTTGGCCAGGTCGCAGTTGTAAATGAGAACTTGTTCTCAGCCTGCCTACCTGGTTAAATAAAGATGAAATATTCATGTTGTTGAACTCTCCATATCTCTCTGCTATGCTACTTTAGTTAGGCATTATCTTTTGTGGCTCCTATACATTAATGACTGGGTACTGCAGAGGTTCTGTCACGCAATGTAAACGTTGGAAGTTAGATGGGCAAACATTCCTCCCACTGGAACGTTTCCTCTGGTGGAATTTGGGGAAAGCCCTCAGCCGAGCCAAGATAAATATCTGGATCAATAGAGTAAGAGTGGGGATAATGATTTGTACCAGGAGGCAGATTAGGCAGATTTTACAACTGAGCTCTATCATATTGCTTTCATCTGGATGCTGTGGAAATGGTTTTGAGTATTTCTAGCCTATGTGGCTTGGACGGTAGGACACATACTGAATGCACATGCATGCACGCACGCACGCACGCGTACACACACACACACACACACACACACACACACACACACACACACACACACACACACACACACACACACACACACACACACACACACACACACACACACACACACACACAATCTTGTTGCATGGCGACCATGAAGATATACAAGCAGGGAATAGTAATTCCTTCCAAACCTCCATGGTCAACTACATTGTGAAGGCTTACAATTTATTGCAGAGAGAGGGGCCAAGTGTATTCTCTCCAAACCCAAACTCTCATACAGAGGAAAGGAACTCTACTATTGACATGTCTCTGTCGAAGAGGGGAAAAAACCCACAAACAATAACCTCAAAGGCATCGTGAGGGAAAAAAGTCCAAGAAAAGGGACAAAACCCCTTTTTTTTGTGTTACAGTAATTAGTGTAAGTTGATTAGATGTTCACTGTAAAAAAATTATCTATTTGTTTCAACTAATTATTATTCATAACTGGTTCCACACTCTTTTTTTTTTAGTTTACTCGACTTTTTGGTGTTACCTGAACAAAACAAAAACAATTTACCCAAATTTGGCTCCAGCATGAGAAAACATAAGCAAAAATTTGGTTAAAATAGAGTAATATGCTCCACCAACATTAGACTACTATACAGAAATCCCTCAAATTGCTGAAATTAGCTAATTAAATCAATGATGAGAGGATAGTCCAATTAACTGACACAGGCATGATAGCATAGCGATACCAAGAGGTTGTGAGTTCAAATCCCAGGCAAGGACATCTTGAATAAAAATTACTATACAAATAAACAAGTTGAAAATATTGTATGTTAAAAGCGCTGTGTGTGTGTAACTAATTCCAAAGCCTATTTTAGGTAAGATGCCCTAATAATTTCTAGTGGAATTGAACATATTAGACAAGTTGAGCAAACACATCCTTTTTAATTGACAGAATTTTTTCCTTCGTTGTCTCAAGTTGGAGTAAGTTTAGAGACAGAAGAAGGGATAGGGTGCTTATATTTGAGTTACATTCTTCACACCTAAAGGTAACTCCCTCCATTGCCTCCACCCTAACAAAAAGGGTGTGTGGTGTGTTTGTACGTGTTTCTGCATGCATGTGTGTGTGTGTGGTAAACTTGGGGGAATACCTTTCCCTAAAATCAAAGCCATCATCAAGATTATTTTCTCAGCTGTCCAGTGAATGTGCGTGTGGGCGCGTGTGTGCCTGTGTGTGCATCTGCATCTAAGTAGCTGTGCTTTCATGCCCCATGTGTTTTAGTGCAGGGCTGTGAGCTGTGGGGGAGGGAGACCATAGCTTGCCAGACTTTGACATGGATTAGCAAATTACACTGTGGAAAGCGTGGGGCTGGGGTTGCTCAATGGGGGCCTGTTCACTTTGCAGGGCCTGGCTGTTACTGCCAGGGCTACCCTGAAACTAGGGGTGGGGGATTACAGTGGTATACAGGGTCTAGGCTAAGAGCGCAGTCTGTCTAAGAGCAGGAGTCACGTTGGGAAACACCATGAAATACCCAGTCAGCATGCAGAGGTTGCTGTGCAGTGGGAAACATTGCTCAAACGCAGCCAGCCGGCAGAACTGGGCTACAGATCAGATCAGCCTGAAGCCTGGGAAACAAGTTAGCTCATCAGACAGTTAGCTAATCAGTCAGTCAGTTAGCCAGTCAATCAGTCAGTTAGTCAAACACTCATTTAGCTAGTCAGCCAATCAGTCAGTGAGTCAGTCAGTCAGTTAGCCATATTATAATTCAGCCAGTGGGTCAGGGATGAAGATGAGAAGGACAGTTTGCCAGTCAAACAAGTAGCCAGCCAGCTGAACTGTGAATGGTCATGGAGAACCAAAAAAAAAAAGGGTCAAGGGAAGCCAACTAGGATTTGGCATCACTCCTATTAAATCCCACTGAGAGCATACGTCATTGACAGAAAAACTTGAATTGTTGCATCTTGTTGCGTTGTTGTCCTCCGGTGGCTAGCTAGCTAGCTAAAGCTGTCCCTTTTCTACAGTAGCCATAGATGGAGATAAGGATTTGGACTTGTGTTTTTACTTAATTCTCCGCATTGGCCAATGACTATAACGGCGATTCTGATCCAACCATAAATTCATACATTGTACCCCTGGCCTGAGAGGATGGAAGTGAAATATGCACCTAGATGTAGAAGGCTAATGTTAACTAGCTAAAGTTGACAATGAACATTAGGCTAGCGAGCAGCAGAAAATAACAAAAAACACAACATCAAAAATATTAAAACTTGTACTTTCTTCACCATGAAACAGAGGAGGATGGCATTGGCGTTTCACTACAAGTAGTGTTAGTCAACATGTTTTCCTACTTGCACGAATGCGCACGCGCACACACACTCACACAGAAATCAGAACCATGGACAGCCACATCATATTTAGCTTAGGTTGACTGGACTAAACTGTTTTTGGTATGTTTATGATGTTGAAATGTTGAAGCTGAAATGGTGCTCGAAAAGTGGAGGCACCTGTTTTCTTTGCGACTTCTGGTAACTCTCTGTGGTCCTGAATCAATAGTTGTTTAGTGGTCGGAAAATGTCGGAAACATTGCTTGCTTGACTATGCTGTAGGTCATGTCTGTTACTGTACATACAATATGCTTTGTGGAATTAACTGGACAGAGGTTTTATATACGATATTTGTGATAAACAAAGGTGTGGTTGAATTTATTCTGCCACTGTGTCTTCTTATTGTCTCGGCCTTTAGGTACATCTGGTCTAATGGGACTTCTGAAATATTGTGCATGCTTGATAAGGAGTACATGCATCATGTGTCTTAGTATTCTACAGGACAATTGACGTCATGGTCCTGGAATGTAAGAGCAGACTTAGAGAGAATAGGAATGCTGTTGCTGTTTCTCCCAGAAGCAACTAATAGGAATCTATTTCACTTCCAGACCAGTCACAGTGTTGGTGTTTTAACAAGAAGGCTTTGTGTCTGGGATGCGTGTGGGTCCTAACTGATCCAACAAACCAACGCGGTGTGGAGTCACATCCATGGCAGAGCCCTTTGAGGTTGGAGTAGGGGCGTTCGGACACTGCCTGGGCAATGGCAACCTAACGTAGCAAGTGTAAAAGAAACGTATGATACTAGATCCCCTACATACTGGTCTTGACGAGAAGAAAAAAAACTCTCAGGGGAGGTTCTCTTCTGCACTGTCAACCAATCCAGTACATTTCGAGGAGGAGTTAAGATGGAGCGTTGCCTTGATACCATCCAAGAGCAGAAGTCGCCTCTTTCCATTTTCCTCATGAGAAGACCATATTGTTCTTGTTAGTCATAAACTCAACTCAAGCTGTCTAAAACATCTTCAATGTCTTTGCAAGTCTTCTTCCTTTCATGACACTACTCTTACGACACTTTGCAGAGAGAATAGGTCAAGTGCAGAGGCCCTGATCACTTAACAGAGTCAATAAATGTATACCAGTGGAGGCTGCTGATGGGAGGACGGCTCATGGCTGGAATGGAGTCAATGGAATGGAATCAAACACATCAAAAACATGGTTTCCATGTGGTTGATACCACTCCATCGACTCCATTCCAGCCATTATTATGAGCCATTCTCCCCCCAGCAGTCTCCACTAACATACTTGACAATCGGAGTCAAAGTGGAAACAATACGTGTTGCAATAATAACATTCCCAGCTCCACATTCCTTCAGCAAGCATGGACCAGCGCTCCAGGAAACATGGTGTCAGTGAGTCAGTGGTTTGGCGAGTAGAAGAAGCGAACGTCGGAAACATGGGAAAGTTGAATCGTGTTGGAACGGGTCTGTTATGTTATTTGTTGAAAAGCATTTCTAAAAGACAATCTCTATTATTGATGTTAATGATCAACTTGTATGTCAGCCAGAAATCAGTACAGGGCCTACAGGGACATATAGTAATCGCCGGACGATTTTGCGTCGAAGGGTTCGATGGTTTATTTATTATCTGTGTCTTATAAGTCGCCAGGCCTTAAACTGACAGTTACTGTAGCAGTGCATTGGTGGAGGAAGAATGATCATACTTTCTGTTTACCTTGCTGACTCTAAGTGTATTATTTATCATGCTTATCTCCCGAAACAAAAGACATCATTCATAAGACAACCCTCTCTGACCTGTAGACAAGAGAGTGGATTTTGGCATACGTCAATGATGGAAAGATAAGTGTAAATTTTGTGAGGTGAGCTATGGGCCAGTGCTGACACTCAATTCATCATTCCAGATCAGAATCTGTCAGAATGTATGTAACGGAAAGACGTGCCCCTTTCTTTCACTCTCGTTTTCTGTCTTCCTCTCACCACAGTGCAAAAAGTGAAACATCTGATCTGAAGGCGGGAAAATGAAGAGTGTAAAACAAAATGTCCAGAAGGGGTTGGTGGGACTATCAGTGATCAAGAAGGGTGGAATTTTTAAGATTTTTTTGAGTGGAGGAACTTGACCCCGTTCCTCCCTTCCCTGTTTCCATAGCCACTGGGAGATGATATTTCACAAGGAGATGTCAGAGCGGGGCTAGGGAGTACCAGTCGGAGAGAGGGGGTCTTTCCACAGAGTCATGGAATCCCCAGACCACATTCCGGTCAGCAACCTGGCCCATGTACACTAGGCACCTCTGTGTCCTCTGTCTGGACTGTGCTGCTGGAGGGAGGGTTAGGACTGTGGGAGGGTAAGGAGAGGGTTATCCTGTTATGATTAATCCAGGACATTCCTCCAAAATATCACACCTTCCACTCCCTTGCACTGTATACACACAGAGAGGGTGTGGACTGGGACCAAATACATCGATTCACGGATGTGTGAGTGGGGAGATGGGGCATGAACTGTGTGTGTGTGTGTGTGTGTGTTTCATTTCATATTATACCTCCCTCTCCCATACACTGTAATGGAAAACAAATTTATACCGCAATTTGGGGTTTTATTATCAGTAAAATACTTTGAATCGTTTCACTGCAGCATACTGTATATTATGGTGCATTGTGGGAAAATGTTGTGGGAGGAGAAAGAATTGCTGTATTTCGAAAGGTACTGTAATTCATCCCCACAGAATAGAGTACCGTATCTTTGGAGCTCCAAAAACCTTTTGACCACTAGTGGGTGCGTGCATGGTATTGTTGTTTCTGGCTCATTAAGATATTTTGAGGCGTGCCTTGTAAGATGCGATATTTGTTGCACCCTTGAGTGAGAATGCTGTACCGATTTAACTCGTATGTGGTTATAATGCTTCATCAATTTAAAATGTATAGGGGACAGATTGGAGTGGCAGCAACCTTAAACGGTTGAGCATTTTGACATGTCCTTTTGATCTGTTTTGCCCTGCAGTCGCTGCCAGTTTGGAAGCTTTTGTTAAGCCCTCTAGAAGTGCCACCAAATATTCAGTAATATTCTGTAAATATCATTCATTGATTCCAAATGGACTTTTTTACAGTATAATACAGTAGGGTATTGTATTGTGTGTCATTACACAGTACTTGTTTTGATACCATATTTATATTACAGTAGGTGTACTGTAATATGAAATGCAAAATATTACTTGCCACCTAGCTGCCTGTCAGCTAGTGTGAAATTCACTGTAACCCCTTTATTGTGTACTTGATGGGAGGGTCAGGGATACCCCTCTTCCCCTCCATCCATCCCTCACTCTCGGGTGTATTAAACCTAGATCTCTGCATAAAAAAATCTTAACTAATATATACTGCACAAAAATATAAACGCTACATGTAAAGTGTTGGTCCCATGTTTCATGAGCTGAAATACAGTGCCGTGCGAAAGTATTCGGCCCCCTTGAACTTTGCGACCTTTTGCCACATTTCAGGCTTCAAACATAAAGATATAAAACTGTATTTTTTTGTGAAGAATCAACAACAAGTGGGACACAATCATGAAGTGGAACGACATTTATTGGATATTTCAAACTTTTTTAACAAATCAAAAACTGAAAAATTGGGCGTGCAAAATTATTCAGCCCCCTTAAGTTAATACTTTGTAGCGCCACCTTTTGCTGTGATTACAGCTGTAAGTCGCTTGGGGTATGTCTCTATCAGTTTTGCACATCGAGAGACTGAATTTTTTTCCCATTCCTCCTTGCAAAACAGCTCGAGCTCAGTGAGGTTGGATGGAGAGCATTTGTGAACAGCAGTTTTCAGTTCTTTCTACAGATTCTCGATTGGATTCAGGTCTGGACTTTGACTTGGCCATTCTAACACCTGGATATGTTTATTTTTGAACCATTCCATTGTAGATTTTGCTTTATGTTTTGGATCATTGTCTTGTTGGAAGACAAATCTCCGTCCCAGTCTCAGGTCTTTTGCAGACTCCATCAGGTTTTCTTCCAGAATGGTCCTGTATTTGGCTCCATCCATCTTCCCATCAATTTTAACCATCTTCCCTGTCCCTGCTGAAGAAAAGCAGGCCCAAACCATGATGCTGCCACCACCATGTTTGACAGTGGGATGGTGTGTTCAGCTGTGTTGCTTTTACGCCAAACATAACGTTTTGCATTGTTGCCAAAAAGTTCAATTTTGGTTTCATCTGACCAGAGCACCTTCTTCCACATGTTTGGTGTGTCTCCCAGGTGGCTTGTGGCAAACTTTAAACGACACTTTTTATGGATATCTTTAAGAAATGGCTTTCTTCTTGCCACTCTTCCATAAAGGCCAGATTTGTGCAATATACGACTGATTGTTGTCCTATGGACAGAGTCTCCCACCTCAGCTGTAGATCTCTGCAGTTCATCCAGAGTGATCATGGGCCTCTTGGCTGCATCTCTGATCAGTCTTCTCCTTGTATGAGCTGAAAGTTTAGAGTGACGGCCAGGTCTTGGTAGATTTGCAGTGGTCTGATACTCCTTCCATTTCAATATTATCGCTTGCACAGTGCTCCTTGGGATGTTTAAAGCTTGGGAAATCTTTTTGTATCCAAATCCGGCTTTAAACTTCTTCACAATTGTATCTCGGACCTGCCTGGTGTGTTCCTTGTTCTTCATGATGCTCTCTGCGCTTTTGACGGACCTCTGAGACTATCACAGTGCAGGTGCATTTATACGGAGACTTGATTACACACAGGTGGATTGTATTTATCATCATTAGTCATTTAGGTCAACATTGGATCATTCAGAGATCCTCACTGAACTTCTGGAGAGAGTTTGCTGCACTGAAAGTAAAGGGGCTGAATAATTTTGCACGCCCAATTTGTCAGTTTTTGATTTGTTAAAAAAGTTTGAAATATCCAATAAATGTCGTTCCACTTCATGATTGTGTCCCACTTGTTGTTGATTCTTCACAAAAAAATACAGTTTTATATCTTTATGTTTGAAGCCTGAAATGTGGCAAAAGGTCGCAAAGTTCAAAGGGGCCGAATACTTTCGCAAGGCACTGTAAAAGATCCCAGAAATGTTCCCTATGCACATAAAGCTTATTTCTCTCAGATTGTTGACACAAATTTGTTTACATCCCTGTTAGTGAGCATTTTCCCTTTGCCTGACAGGTTGTGGCATATCAAAAAGCTGATTAAACAGTATGATCATTACACAGGTGCACCTTGTACTGGGGACAATAAAATGTCACTCTAAAATGTGCAGTTTTGTCACACAAGAGATGTCTAAAGTTTTGAGGGAGCATGCAATTGGTGTTCTGACTGAATGAATGTCCACCACAGTTGTTGCCAAAGGCTTTAATGTTAATTTCTTTACCATAAGCCACCTCCAACGTTTAACATTATTTGGGGGGCAGTATGTCCAACCGGCCTCACAACCGCAGACCACGTGTAACCACGCCGCCCCAGGACCTCCACATCAGGCTTCTTCATCTGTGGGATATTCTGATATCAGCCACCCAGACAGCTGATGAAACTGTGGGTTTGCACAACTGAAGACTTTCTGCAAAAACTGTCAGAAACTTTCTCAGACGTGCTCGTCGTCCTTACTATTGTCTTGCCCTGACTGCAGTTCGGCATTCTAACCGACTTCAGTGGGCAAATGCTCACAATCGATGGCCACTGGCATACTGGGGAAGTGTGCTCTTCACAGATGAATCCCAGTTTCAACTGTACCAGGCAGATGGCAGACAGCGTATATGGCGTAGTGTGGGCCAGCAGTTAACATTCTTTTAACTAGGCGAGTCAGTTAAGAACAAATTCTTATTTACAGCCTAGGAGGGAACCGTGGGTTAACTGCCTTGTTCAGAACAACAACTTTTTACCTTGTCAACTCAGGGATTCAATCCAGCAACCTTTCGGTTACTGGCCCAACACTCTAACCACTAGGCCGCCCCAGGTAGCCTAGTTTGCTGATGTCAATGTTGTGAACATGGTGCCCCATGGTGCCAGGCAGAAGTTACAGACAATGAACACAATTGCATTTTATCGATGGCAATTTGAAAGCACAGAGATACCGCCATAACCTCATGTTTCAGCATGGTAATGTCGCAAGGATCTGTACACAATTCCTGGAAGCTGAAAGTATGGCCTGCATACACACCAGACATGTCACCATGAGGCAAATGGTGGTCACACCAGATACTGACTGGTTTTCTGATCCATGCCCCTAGCTTTTTTTGAAAAGTATCTGTGACCAACAGATGCATTTCTGTATTCTCAGTCATGTGAAATCCATAGATTACGGCCTAATGAATTTCTTTCAATTGACTGATTTCCTTATATGAACTGTAACTCATTAAAATCTTTGAAATTGTTGCATGTCGTGTTTATATTTTTGTTTAGTGTTTTAAAACCAGCCCTCAATTTTCATTACCATACAAGGCAGCCACACATTCCTGCCGAGGACATTTATTGGCTCTTAAATTCTGTTCCTTCGGCTTGCCAAACTCTGGGGAGGAATTCTTGTCCGTGTCCCAAATGGCACCCTATTCCCTACCCAAATGACACCTTATTCCCTATGTAGCCCTGGTAGAAAGTAGTGCACTATATAGGGAATAGGGTGCTATTTGGGACACAAACCCTTATCTGCTACATGAGCAGTGTGGAATGGAGACTTGGAAAGAGGGATGAAGGAGGGTGGGGGTTTACGGAATGAAAATGTTAATAGGAACCATTTTGTTTGAACAACATGAGGTGTAATACATGTTTGGGCTATAAAGTGCATTCGGAAAGTATTCAGACCCCTTGACTTTTTCCACATTCTGTTACGTTACAGCCTTATTCTAAACAAACATATACAAAAACTATTTTCCTTATATACACAATATACCATAATGACAAAGCAAAAGCAGGCTTTAAGAATTTTTGCACATTTATTAGAAATAAAAACTGTAAGTATTCAGACCCTTTGCTATGAGACTCAGAACTGAGCTCAGGGGCATCCTGTTTCCATTGATCATCCTTGAGATGTTTATGCAACTTGATTGGAGTCCACCTGTAGTAAATGCAATTGATTGGACATGATTTGGAAAGGCAGACACCTGTCAATATAAAAGGTTCCACAGTTGAAAGTGCATGTCAAAGGAAAAACCAAGCCATGAGGTCGAAGGGATTTTCCGTAGAGCTCCGAGACAGGATTGTGTCAAGGCACAGATTGAAGGTCCTCAAGAACACAGTGGCCTCCATCATTCTTAAATGGAAGAAGTTTACAACCACCAAGACTCTTCCTAGAGCTGACCGCCCAGGCCAAACTTAGCATTTGGGGGAGAAGGGCCTTGGTCAGGGAGGTGACCAAGAACCCGATGGTCACTCTGACAGAGCTCTAGAGGTCATCTGTGGAGAATGGGAGAACCTTCCAGAAAGACAACCATCTCTGCAGCACTCTACCAATCAGGCCTATATGGTAGAGTGGCCAGACGGAAGCCACTCCTCAGTTAAAGGCACATGACAGCCCGCTTGGAAATTACCAAAGGGACCTAAATGACTCAGACTACGAGAAACAAAATTGTCTGGCCTGATGAAAACAAGACTGAACTCTTTAGCCTGAATGCCGTGTGTCACGTCTGGATGAAACCTGGCACAATCCCTACGGTGAAACATGGTGGTGGCAGCATCATGCTGTGGAGATGTTCTTCAGCGGCAAGGACTGGGAGACTAGTCAGGATCGAGGGAAAGATGAATGGAGTGAAATCCTTGATGAAAACCTGCTCCAGAGCGTCCAGGACCTCTGACTGGGGCTCTGAACGTCCTTGAGTGGCCTTGCCAGAGCCTGGACTTTAACCAAATCGAACATCTCTGGAGTGACCTGAAAATAGCTGTGCTGCGACTCTCCCCATCCAACCTGACAGAGCTTGAGAGGATCTGCAGAGAAGAATGGGAGAAACACCCCAAATACAGGTGTGCTAAGCTTATAGTGTCATGTCCAAGAAGACTCGAGGCTGTAATCATTGCCAAAGGTGCTTCAACAAAGTACTGAGTAAAGGGTCTGAGTACTTATGTAAATGTGATAGTTTTTTAAAATTTCTAATCAATTTGCAAACATTTCTAAAAACTTGTTCTTCCTTTGTCATTATGGGGTACTGTGTGTAGATTGATGAGTGAAAAAAATCCATTTTAAAACAAAGCGAAAAGTAACAAAATGTGTTAAAAGTCAAGGGTCTGAATAGTTTCTGAATGTACTGTAGGGGGCTACAATGAGAAGTATCCTCAATTCCCGCTGAGATTGGGAAGATCGCTTTAAGTTACTTACCCAATGATGGCTGGGCTGTATATAACAGACAATGTCGTCCTGCAGTTTTATGGATCGGCTAATGCATTGGAGAGGGGCTCTCTCCAGAACATTTACAGAATAATATATACAGCGAGAAAACACACACCAATCAAAACTTCAGAGACTCTCGATCCAATATGACTCACTTGTATTTTTCAGCTGGTGGCATGAATGTGTTTATGTAAAAAGTACAGTACGCTCACTGGCCTCAGCATGCCCATGACTCAATTGTTGTGAGTGTGTGGACGAGCAACTCATTGGTTTATCTTAAATCCATACTGTGTAAGTGTGTGGAGGAGCAGCTCATTGGTTTCTCTTAAATCCATACCGTGTGAGTGTGTTGGAGGAGCAGCTCATTGGTTTCTCTTAAATCCATACCGTGTGAGTGTGTTGGAGGAGCAGCTCATTGGTTTCTCTTAAATCCATACCGTGTGAGTGTGTTGGAGGAGCAGCTCATTGGTTTCTCTTAAATCCATACCGTGTGAGTGTGTTGGAGGAGCAACTTTTTGTTTACATGCGTCTTTAACGAGAGGATTATAGTCTTCTGCCAGGCAGAACGCAACAGTGGAAAAGTCATACGGTCATTACAGAAGAGGAGGGAGACCGTTGAACAGAAACAATTTATTAGTGGAACGGAACAGTGCTCCAGACCGACCAGTACTGGGGGATCACACTGTCCCTGTGTGTACTTTACAGTACTACTTAAGTATTTTTGGGGGGGCATCTGTACTTTACTATTTACATTTTTTGCAACTTTTACTTTTACTCCATTACATTCCTAAAGAAAATAATGTACTTTTTACTCCATAAATTTTCACTGACACCTAAAAGTACTTGTTACATTTTGAATGCTTAGCAGGACAGGAAAATGGACCAACTCACGCACTTGTCAAGACAACATGACTGGTCATACCTACTGCTTCTGATCTGGCGGATTCACAAAACACAAATGCTTCATTTGTAAAGGATGTTAGAATGTTGTAGTGTGCCCCTAGCTATCCGTAAATAAATAAAAAAACAAGAAAATTGTGCCACCTGTTTTGCTTATTGTAAGCAATTTAAAAGGATGTATATATTTACTTTAGTAGTATATTTTTGCAATTACATTTACTTTTGATACTTAAGTGTATTTAAAACCAAATACTTTGACTTTTACTCAAGTAGTATTTTACTGGGTGACTCACTTCTACTTGAGTCATTTTCTATTAAGGCATCTTTACTTTTTCTCAAGTATGACAATCAGGGACCTTTTCCACCACTAGCTAAAGGCCTAACACCTGGCTTTACAGCTTCTAACATACAGACAGAGCTTCTAACACACTCCGTTGTTTATGATGCCACTAGAGCGAGAGCTTTACATTAGGATTGACTGACTGCCAGGGGGTTATACTGTACTGGCTCTCATCAACCATTCTCTATAGTGAAGCGTTTTCCCCAATCCTAGTAGTGCTGGGGAGAGGAGACCCACTGCAATCAAAATGGGGGAAACTTTATTTATCTGTAAACACTTTCCATGGGTATTTACCTAATAGTTATTTGGAAATAGTTTTCCATTAACAATGGATACTTTCTGAAATGTACGAGTCCATATTCAATGAGCCCATCCTCCCCATTTCTACATCCATCAGCTGCCACTTGTTAGAGAGTTATAGTGTTGTCCGTAGAAAGCACTTCTGACACAGTGTTTATTGTGACTGGGGGACATTTCTAAGGCCTATGCTCTTTTAGTTTGAGAGAAGGAGTAATTGGTTGTGTGAATGTGAATGCAGGCTTTTTCCAACTCTGGAAAGAGGAAGTGCCGCGGTGCACAATGACAGGAAAGGGAAACTTGTATTGAGAATCAGGGCACAGCTGCTAATGTTGCTGGACAGAAGTCCGTGCTACTAACAGGAAAGGATAGCAGTCTGGTTTTATAAACACCTTGAGTTTATTCATTTTTGGGGTGCATAGTCGCTAGTGAAATTACCTGCATTGCAGCTGAGCTAGGTTTAATATGTATCCTAACATTAAGCCTATCACTGGCTCATTATTGAAAGAGCCAGTGATCGAAAGAGCCATTGATTGACCAATGCTATTGCCACTGAATATCTCCCTGTCTCCATGTACCTAGAACCTATTGACTTCTCCCGACCTCTAAAGAATCCCCCCAGTCCCCGGCAACAGGTAGCAATAGCAATTGGACAGATGTCAAAGGAGCAGATGATCTAGCTGCCACACAAAGTCATTGTGCTACCACTGGGTACAAGGGTCATAAACAAATGTTGAAATTATAATTCATGATTATCGTCATCTCTCATCGGAGCTGTCTAGAAGCCATTGTGCAGTACATCCAATTACAGGATAAGTGTTTCTCAGAGCCTTGTCTCTTGGCTGACAACAACAAAAACAACACAACACGAACCTGCATGAGCACCTCTGTTTTTAACTCCACTGTACCTTGACCACCCAAACTAATCAGCCAGGTGGTTCGTGATACAAGTCAGTATTTGACGTTCATCCATGTCGGAGGATGCCAGGAGATTATGTAAAAAAAAAAAAAAAAACATCCACTAGGGGCAATTGTGAGCGCTGTTACCTTCAAGTAGGTTGCGGTTTTGCGCGGGTGTCGTGGATGGGTGTCGTGGATGGGTGCAAGCGTCTGCCTCTAATTCTTGAAGTTAAAGTTAAAATCCAGCGATAGAAAGTGTTTTTGGGAGATTTTCGTTTTAAGCCTATCCCCAACCATTCGGAGGTAATGCCTAACTTTAAGATTTTGGACTTCATCCCTAAACTTAACCTTAAACACTTTCAAATTTGACGTTTGCAACAACTTCAAAATGCTATGTTTGAGAAACATGGATGAACGTGTAATGGCGGACTGAACACGGCGGTGCAGAATGCCTCAAGATAAAAGCATAATATTCAATATCTGTAAGTTTGACTAAATATTAGCACTTCACTCCACATACTCGTGGGCAATAACCTTCAATATGGATCAAATCAAATCAAATCCAATTTATTTATATAGCCCTTCGTACATCAGCTGATATCTCAAAGTGCTGTACAGAAACCCAGCCTAAAACCCCAACCAGCAAGCAATGCAGGTGTAGAAGCACGGTGGCTAGGAAAAACTCCCTAGAAAGGCCAAAACCTAGGAATAAACCTAGAGAGGAACCAGCCTATGAGGGTGGCCAGTCCTCTTCTGGCTGTGCTGGGCTAAGATTATAACAGAACATGGCCAATATGTTCAAATGTTCATAAATGACCAGCATGGTCAAATAATAATAATCACAGTAGTTGTCGAGGGTGCAGCAAGTCAGCACCTCAGGAGTAAATGTCAGTTGGCTTTTCATAGCCAATAATTAAGAGTATCTCTACCACTCCTGCTGTCTCTAGAGAGTTGAAAACAGCAGGTCTGGGACAGGTAGCACGTCCGGTGAACAGGTCAGGATTCCATAGCCGCAGGCAGAACAGTTGAAACTGGAGCAGCAGCACGGCCAGGTGGACTGGGGACAGCAAAGAGTCATCATGCCAGGTAGTCCTGAGGCATGGTCTTAGGGCTCAGGTCCTCCGAGAGAGAGAAAGAAAGAGAGAATTAGAGAGAGCATACTTAAATTCACACAGGACACCGGATAAGACAGGAGAAGTACTCCAGATATAACAAACTGATCCTAGCCCCCCGACACATAAACTACTGCAGCATAAATCCTGGAGGCTGAGACAGGAGGGGTCAGGAGACACTGTGGCCCCATCCGATGATACCCACGGACAGGGCCAAACAGGAAGGATATACAACACAAAATAAATCAATGCAATTTAAATGGACGTTGAAGAACTTAAAAAGGAGAACATGTTTCTGAGAGAAGCCTTACTTGCAATACAGTCGAGATCAATGAGAGAAAATATGGTACTTACTGGTATTAAAGAAAATAGGAAATATTCTGAAAGTGTGGTGAAAGAATTCTAACAGCACTACATATCCCATGCGATACTGTCAACAAATTCAAACTCAAACGTGTACAAAATCAAACGATATGAGCACCCAATCATTTCCAAAATTTGCATACTTTAAAGATAAAATAATGGTTAAAAGCCTGGGTAAAATACTCGCTGACACAAAAATAGCCATAAATGATCAGCTCCTAATGGAAATTGCAGAAATTCTGTACCTACTCTTCAAGGTGAATAGATTTAAAGGGAAACGTGTTGATAACCAATTGTTCCCATACACCAAGACTACTCCATGGCTATTCTAAATATTATAATGTTCCCATAAAGGTAACCTCCCAGCCGCTCTGTAACCCGGCGGGTAGCAACGCCGTCACCCCGGTTTCCTGGGAACCCCGCTTACCTCCCCTGGAGCGCTATGATGGAGATTCCAGAACCTGCCTGACCTTTCTCTCCCAGTGCTCCCTTGTTTTTGAGCTGCAGCCTTCTTTGTTCCCCTCGGACCACTCAAAGATAACACACATTATTACGCTGATGTCCGGGGGGGCACTCGCCTGGGCCTCGGTGGTGTGGGAGCAACAAACCGCCGTCTGCCTCAGTCTGGAGGTATTCATGGAGGAGGTGAGAAAGGTTTTCAAGGCTTGGGTGTCCGGGAGAGGGGCTGCCTGGAAGTTACTCCAGCTTCGGCAGGACCCCCTCAGTGTGGCAGATTATGCGGTAGAGTTCTGCAAGCTAGCAGCGGAGGGTACCTGGAACCTGGAAGCGTTGTTCGACACGTTCCTGCACGGATTATCGGAGGAGGTAAAGGATGAGCTGGCAGCCCGAGTACTACCGACGGATCTTGACTCACTCATCGCTTTAACCATCCGGATCGATAGTCGGCCACGGGAAAGTAGGAGGGAGAAGAGGTCCGATTGCGGTCCCAATCACTCACTCAGGGATCCCACCTGGCATCTGATGAACTCTGGAAGTCCCCGGCGTCTACGTCCCAGAGAGGAACCGAGCTTTCCCGAGTCCCTCCATAAGCCTCTGGAGACTGCCGATTCACCTCTTCCCAAGCCGATGCAGCCCGGCAGGGTTAGGCTGTCTCCAGCCGAACGAGTATGCAGACTTGAGACCCAGAGGTGTCTGTTTTGGGGTACTGCCGGTCATGCGCCACCTCTGGATTACCAACCTCTGCCTGACCTGACCCTGAGCCTGCCTGCCATCCTGTACCTTGGCCTCTACCCTGGATTATCAACCTCTGCCTGACCTGACCCTGAGCCTGCCTGCCATCCTGTACCTTGGCCTCTACCCTGGATTATCAACCTCTGCCTGACCTGACCCTGAGCCTGCCTGCCATCCTGTACCTTGGCCTCTACCCTGGATTATCGAACCTGCCTGCCTTGACCTGTAGTTTGCCTGCCCTGTTACCTTGGTACCTGATAAATCTATACGGTCCAAATAATGATCGTCTATGCTTCTTTGAAAATATATATAATTTATCAAACCTACAAGCAATACAAGACTCTATTATTATGGTGGACAATTTAAGAACGGTTTTAAATATCTCATTGAAATCACACTACAAACTGTCCCCCTCATGCACTTCAGGAAATCACAAATATCGTGGATATATAAGAATTAGTGGATACATGGAGGGTTAAATATCCTGACCTAGTAAGGTATACATGGTGGAGGCTCAATCGAGCTAGTCGTCTTAACTACTTTAGACAGAATGTGATCGGATAATGAAATAATTGGCATACTGTATATATTAGTCTTACAGGATATTTGACACTAAATCAAAGCCTATTGGATGATAACTTTAACGAGGAAAGAAACATTTCTAATTTTCTTTTTTTCCGATATAACATATGTACAGCAGGTCCCTTTTTGTATCGGACACATTTAAATGTGCCTTTAGATGCCATGCAATTCAATACTCATCTTTAAAACATAAGCAATTTAAGTCAAATGAGTCCATATTAACAATGGAAAGAGAAGGACTAACCGTACAGATAGATATCAATTAAAAAAATTACCATAGAGGCACAGAATAAGTTAAGGGAAAAACTAAAAGAAACGGAGGAACTTATTCAAGAAACATCAAGTGTAATAATGTATATTATAAAAGTAGAGAGGAAAGCGGTAGCAAAGAACTTTAAGCACTTTAAGTTTTAATTTCAGTCTCCTCCATCTCCACAAACCAAAGTTAATTGTATGGATTTATTTCTATTAATAATGTATAAGTAACAGCTGAACAGAAAGATTCATGTGTAGACCAAATTACAGAGAAGGAACATCTTGATGCAATTAAAGCCTTCAAGTCTGAGAAAACTGGTATGCCATCCAGCCCTGGAGTTGAGGTATACCAAACCTTTTTTGATGTACTCAGAGGACCATTAGGGGAAAGGGGGATATCTAGGCAGTTGTAGAACTGAATGCCTTCAACTGAAATATGTCTTCCGCATTTAAACAAGTTTTAATGACTCCAATGGATTTAATGGAGTCATTAAAACTCATTTTTCAACCACTCCACAAATTTCTTGATAACAAACTGTAGCTTTGGCAAGTCGGTTAGACATCTACTTTGTGCATGACACAAGGAATTTTTCCAACAATTGTTTACAGACAGATTATTTCACTTATAATTCACTGTATCACAATTCCAGTGGGTCAAACGTTTACATACACTAAGTTGACTGTGTCTTTAAACAGCTCGGAAAATTCCAGAAAATTATGTCATGGCTTTAGAAGCTTCTGATAGGCTAATTGACATAATTTGAGTCAATTGGAGGTGTACCTGTGGATGGATGTATTTCAATGAGCACCTACAAACTCAGTGCCTATTTGCTTGACATCATGGGAAAATCAAAATAAATCAGCCAAGACCTCCACCAGTCTGGTTGATCCTTGGGAGCGATTTCCAAACGCCTGAAGGTACCATATTCATCTGTACAAACAATAGTATGGAAGTATAAACACCATAGGACCACGCAGCCGTCATACTGCTCAGGAAGGAGATGCGTTCTGTCTCCTAGATATGAACGTACTCTGGTGCAAATCAATCCCAGAACAACAGCAAAGGACCTTGTGAAGATGCTGGAGAAAACAGGTACAAAAGTATCTATATCGACATAACCTGAACGGCCACTCAGCAAGGAAGAAGCCACTGCTCCAAAACCGCCATAAAAAAGCCAGACTACAGTTTGCAACTGCACATGGGGACAAAGATCGTACATTTTGGAGAAATGTCCTCTGGTCTGAAAAAAAAAGAACTGTTTGGCCATAATGTTCTGTTTGGAGGAAAAAGGGGGATGCTTGCAAGCTGAAGAACACCATCCCAACCGTGAAGCACGGAGGTGGCAGCATCATGTTGTGGGGGTGCTTTGCCGCAGGAGGGACTGGTGCACTTCACAAAAGAGATGGCATCATGAGGAGGAAAATTAATCTGGATATATTGAAGACATCAGTCAGGAAGTTAAAGCTTGGTCGCAAATGGGTTTTCCAAATAGACAATGACCCCAAGCATACTTCCAAAATTGTGGCAAAATGGCTTAAGGACAACAAATCAAGGTATTGGAGTGGCCACCACAAAGCCCTGACCTCAACCCTATAGAACATTTGTTGGAAGAACTGAAAAGTGTGTGCAAGCAAGGAGGCCTACAAACCTGACTCGGTTACACCAGCTCTGTCAGGAGGAAGGGTCCAAAATTCACTCAACTTATTATGGGAAGCTTGTGGAAGGCTACCCAAAATGTTTGACCCAAGTTAAACAATTTAAAGGCAATGCTACCAAATACTAATTGAGTGTATGTAAACTTCTGACCCACTGGGAATGTGATGAAAGAAATAAAAGCTGAAATAAATCACTCTCTCTACTATTATTCTGCCATTTCACATTCTTAAAATAAAGTGGTGGTCCTAACTGACTTAAGACAGGGAATTTTTACTAGGATTAAATGTCAGGAATTGTGAAAAAGTTTAAATGTTTGGATTTGAACCAGTATCTGTGCGTTAGAGACCTCTCTAATGCCTAGAAAGCTCAGATTGAAACTCCCATTCACCAGCTCTGCAATTCTCAGAATGTCAAAATACGAGTAACCATCTTCATTTACTTCCTTTACGGCAGGTATGTACTTCCCAAAAAGGTCTAAATAAAAATGTACAAAGAAAATGCTACTTCGGCACCTTATAAATGCTTGAAGAGCTGATGAATGGGAGTTTGAATCAGAGCTTTCTGGGCGTTAGAGATATCTCTAATGCACATGTACTGGTTCAGATTGGATTATGGGTTTACTAACGAGTTAGTTCTAGTAGCTATGTTGACTATGACCTTAGCTAATATGGTGACATTGATGTAGGCTGTATGTAACGGTTAACCGTTTTGGTACCGAAGGTTTGGCTTGGAGAGTTTTTCACCTGGTTACACAGACAGCTGTTATGTTGTGCACTGAAGTCCACAAGCAAAGGGAAAATGTGAGATGAGGAGAGCAAGTAGATGTGATGATTCTGTTTGTATGGCTGCTATGAATGGGAACAGTGTGTGCGGGGGATTGGGGGTGTATTCATTCCGCCGATTCTGTTGCAAGACGTTTCTTAAACGGAAGCAAACGAAACAAAACCGGGATGGACCTACCTAAATTAGTCGAATAGTAACTCTCGTTGTGCAACTCTTTGGACAAGCCTAATGATTACACCCTAGACCAGCTTGATGCAGGCAAGTGTGTGCAAGGCGCAAATGAACGTCTGTCACCTTGATTATTCCGATTTGTCTCTCGACCTGTATGTTAGAAACTTTAATGAGTAGGCTAGGTTTTAGCAACCTCATGATGGGTTGCTACAGCCTAAACCTATCGATGTTATATTGAGCTGGGTTAATGGAATATTAATGACAGTCATCCAATATGCTGTAATAAAAAACGTCCATCCTCACGAAACAAAAAGCGTCCTCCCTAATCTTAATCGGCACCGACTGCCGCTGACATCATAAACCATAGAGATAAAACTGTGGGTTCTATATCTCTATGATATATTAACTGACCCTCCACTGTACCTCATTAGACAGTTTAACATAAGCAGAGCATGTTGTGTGGAATCCACTGAGGGGATGTGATGTATGGTAGACAGGCAGCTTTTTTCCACTTTTACACTGACAGGTGCTGCTGTCAGCAGGGGTAGGATTAGTTAGAGAAGGGATGTTTTCAACGGAGACGCCCCACAGACACAGACATGAAGTGCGTGCTTTGTCAGTGTTGTAAAGTACTTAAATAAAAATACTTTAAAAGTACTGCGTAAGTAGTTTTTGGGGGTATCTGTACTTCACAAATTATATTTTTGACAGCTTTTACATTTACTTCTCTACATTCCTAAAGAAAATAATGTACGTTTTAATCCATAATGGTCCAATTCACAAACTTAAGAGAACATCCCTGGTCATCCCTACAGCCAATGATATGGCACACTCACTAAACACAAATTATTCCTTTGTAAATAATTTTTGAGTGTGACCCTGGACCCCCCCCCATTCCTTCTGGTTTGCAATTTTACAGGATTTATAAGTTTACTTTTGCAGTATATTATTGCAATTACATTTACTTTGATACTCAAGTATATTTAAAACCAAATACTTTTAGACGTATTACTCTATTTACTGAATAACTTTCACTTTAGTCATTTTCTATCAAGGTATCTTTACTTTTACTCAAGTATGACAATTGGGTACTTTTTCCACCACTGTGTTTTGTTACAATGCCAGCCAGGTCTCAAAAACACAGTGGGAACTGGTATAAGTGAATTTATCCACAGGATACAGGGCCCCCTACTGGCCTACGATAGAGAGTGAGTGAGTGAGTGAGTGAGTGAGTGAGTGAGTGAGTGAGACCCAAATGCAATGGTACGGTGTGGTCAGCATATCCTAGCCTAGGACTCCTAGGCTTTCTATCTTCTCTAACCTGGATTCTATATAAACCATGTGAGGAATCTGGATGCCATATAATGTGAGAGCCCGGGTCACACACTGAAACTAACTGGCTCCATCTGGACATCGGCCTGAGCCAAACCCTGGAACCAAACTTCTAAAGATAGGGTGTGAGATAGAGAGGAAAGAGGGAGGGTAGAAAAAGAGAGGGAGAGAAATTGAGAAAGTAATTGGGAGTAAATATAGAAAGTTAGTAACGGTCTGAAGTCATAATACTGATGTACACTAACCATCTTGTACACAAACCATCTTGTTATTGTGATGTAAAGTGGGGCGAAATGGGTATTCTTTGGGTGGGGGAACTACTTAAAAACAGTTTACTGTAGCGATCATGATTATCTTTAACGACAACCTATTCAACTGTCTGTCACTATTTCATCTATCACTTTTTAAGAGGCTGCCTCACTTCCATACCCCACCTATGTCCCCCACCCTTAGGTGTACAGGTTGCATTACATAGGGAATAGTGCGACAGACCATCCAATGATTTTGTTTCATTTTTTGTACCCTGATGTTTTTTTACTACCTGTGGCACCCATTTTAGGGGAACACTTTGCCCACATCATGATGACTTGCATTTGAGCACAAAGCCAAAGAGGTCAAAGGCTAGCTTTAAACAGAGTACAGTAACGTTAAATCATACACTGACAGAGAGGTCACAGATATCCCGACCTCAGCATATGACAACCATTGAAGATATTCACGTACTGTAGATAATCATTCCATGCCTCTTCCTTCCATAAAAACATTCCTAAAAAGTGTCTCTTCTATCCGTCCCTCTCCCCTCCCATTCACTGTCCATCTCGCTCTTTCTCCCTCTCCCCTCCCATCCACTGTCCATCTCGCTCTTTCTCCATCTCTCTCTCGTTCCAGGGTGAAGGAATGCGTGTGGGGAGTGTTATGTGTTCCAGAGATGACTGCTGCTGCTTCTCCTCACGTAGTATCAGTGTTTAGACCTTCACATACCTCTGGCTTTGACTTGGCACAGCTGGACCAGACCCCAATCTACCCTGCATGTTATAGTGCCTACATTGCATCCCTCTCACACAACGGAAGCTGACAAGACAACAAGTGGGGTATAAAATCACAGACCTTGTGTCCCTTAGAATTTAGCGTCATAGCCAAAGCTAGCTAAATATACTTAAAAAGTGAGTGATAATGTACTGTGGCCATACTGGTTAGTTAGAGCTAATGGACCAACACCATAGAATGTGAAAGTGTGCCCTCGGCAGGAACCGAGCCAAACTGTCCTAAAGAACTTCACATGGGATTCACTGGATTGTTTTTATGCCGATGACATGGATATGCCACCAACTGCCAACTTTCCGCCAATAAGTCCTTTTCATACCCAGAAACTAAATGTTGACGGTAGTGTGGGGACATGTCACATCAATGGTATAGCAAAGAACGTGCCTCACTTTCCTATTACAGAGCACATTGAGGTATATCCCATGGAATTTCCAGTTGGTCCTCGGCTGTGGTTTATAGGCGTATGCTGATCAATAACATAGTGAATAATATCAAAGCTAGTAGAATCGAGATACAATCTTAAAAATAGACTATTATCTGGGTCTGAGCCTCTGATTGTTGCAATGCAAGATGCAGACACGAAGGCTAGTTTAAGAGGGACATTTTTTTAATTTAATCTCCTTGGTTCTTCATGTGACGTTGACTCATAGCTAGTTTACGCAAGTCATATAGTTAATCCAGTGTGCATGGCTGGCTGTCACATACAGTCATGTACGAGACTATGATCTATGGTGACGAGCCTGCATTCTTAGCACAATCCAGAGATGTCAAAATGGAAATATAAAGTAAATCCAACTAATGATTACATACATGTGAATGAGGGATCATCCATCTCTCACAAGAGAACAGTGCAGGCACTGTGCCATGCACCTGGCTCTCATTGTAGAGAGAACCAAAGGCAAATCAACAGATCATCTCTACATGTCAGAATGCAGGGAAAATAAAAACCTCTCCTCAACCTAGGTCCTAGGAAAATACAGTACAACTGGGGGAGGGGTGGGGACATAGGCATGAAAAGCAGTACAGTGAAAAGTGCAATAGGAGCATGACATTAAAGGAAAGGGTATGATTGAAGTATAAGCCTAGTAGAGGTGAGGCTACAGTATGGGGAGGGAAGCCCCTGCGTTGCTTTGGGCCGCCTGCCACTAAAGACAATGGGGCCTGAGAGAAAATGGGGCTTCCTTGAATTGTGCACCACTTCCACTGAGTGGGTTAAACACAACAAGGCTACTCTGAGCCCTTTTTTTCCCCCAGGAGAGGAGGGTCCGGTTCTGTGGCGGAGCTGCTGTTCCACCCGTGTGAAAGAGTTTTTCGTCACATTAGCCTGCTAGCGACACTGGGTGTGCTAGCTATGTTGGCAACTGAATCGCACACACGTGCGCTCACAAGTACACCGGTTACGTTCTAAATGGTATGTCGTTAACACCTGTGGGAGTGTTGACTGTTATGTCCTGTATGCCAGTATGAACCAAACAGGACTAATCATGGCAAAAATCTTTATTAGGTTGTAAGAGCGTGAGGAGAAAATATCATAAAGTGCTTTTCACTGAGCAAGAAACAAAAAGGAAAGCAAATGGCAAATTATTGAGAAGACAATATTATTATACAAAAAATGACAGCAGGAAAGAAAGGAGGACGCAGGTCATTAGACACCACAGTAGAAAGAAAAGTACTTTCTCATTTCGTTGGTCCTCAAGAGTCGTCGTAATTTGAAGACGTTCTGTCGATCGCATAGATATGACATCACCTACCTTCACATTTCAGTGATGTTTTCCATAAAAGTGTCACTTGTGAAAACCTGCGTTCCCCATGGGTTCTCCAGGACTGTGTTGGAGAGAATCAGTCAGCCACTTGGCATAGTCAGATACTTATCCGCCTGTAACAACAATGAAGAGCTGCTTCTAGCGGAAAAGAAACACTGCACACAAAGCATCATTTCTTGTAAGGTTATTGCTATTATACTGCTGCTTCGAGTTGGATGTCTGTAATCAGTCGTACATTCTAGAGAGAAAGCAACAGGCCGAATGATACGAGAACAACCCAAGGTAGTTATTTTGGTAGTAGACCGAGTCGTGAATCCAAAGCTGATTTACACTTGGATGAATAAGTGACTGAAAAAAAAGAAGAAAGTGTGCTGAAACAAGACTTCAACAAAATGTATCTCAATAAAACTAGAGTAGTTTCATTGAGATGCAGTAGAACAAAACAGTTGCATGTCAAGTGAGAAACAGACCATATTGAGGTTATTCCCAACTGTTATTCAGATGATCGGTTGCAGTCTTGAGCGGAAATAAGCAGAGTGAAAACTAAAATTAGCTGAGTTCAGGACTGGGGTTGGTTGTCATCAGGAGCAGAGTTGATCTGAGCAAGAATCAGTTGCAGACTGAACCACGTTGTTTGAGGTCAAGGGAAATGACCATTGTTCGCATTCTAGACCAGACTTGAATAATTTTGTCATCAGGTTGAGCTGCTCTGGGCCATATAGTCTTCTCTAGGTCATGGTCTTCTTCTTGCACTCGACAGAGCAGAAGAGCATGCCCTGTATGGCCATGAAGCGCTCTCCAATGAGACACTTAGCACAGCAGGAGCACTGGAAGCACTGGGGCTCAGCGTGCCAGTAGAACTCCCCGTAGAAGACGCGCTGGGCCTCAGGCTCCACTGGGTTCTGACAGGCTGTACATACCTGTAGAGTGAGGAGAGGATGTGTGTTTAAATCACACACACATATTCAACATAGACAAAAGTATGTAGCAGAGAGTTGTATCATGTATACAATATACATTGTACACATTTAATACAGGGTATCATATCACACACACACACGCAGGTACACATGCATGCACACACACAATAGCCACAGCACTGCACAACGCCCTATCCCATCTGGAGAAGAGGAATACCTATTTGAGAATGCTGTTCGTCAACAACAGCTCGACTTTCAACACCATGGTGAGCCCAAGCTTATTACTAAGTTCAAGGCCCTGGGACTGAACCCCTCCCTGTACAACTGGGTCCTAGACCCAGAGGGTAGGCGACAACACCTACACCACGCTGATCCTCAACAGGAGACAGCATAGAGAGCACAAGCCCATCCACATCGATGGTGCCGCAGTGGAGGGGGTCAAACGCTTCAAGTTCCTTGGTGTTCACATCACCAAGGACCTGAAATAGTCCCACCACACCGACACCCAAGGTGAAGAAGGGCCAACAGCGCCTCTTCAACATCAGGAGGCTGAAGAAATTCAGCATGGCCCCCCGAGACCTTCACAAACTTTTACAGATGCACCATTGAGAGCATTCTGCTCGGACTGCATCCCCGCCTGGTAAGGCAACTGTACCACCCGCAACTGCATGGCTCTCCAGAGTGTGGTGCGGTCAGCCCAGCGCAATCACCGGAGGCACACTTCATAGGAAGGCCAAGAAGAGGATCAAGGACCACCGAGCCATGGCCTGTTCCCCCTGCTACCATCTAGCAGACGGAGATAGTACAGGTGTAACAAAGCTGAGACAGAGAGACTGAAAAACAGCTTCTATTTCTAGGCTATCAGACTGTTGGTCAGCCATCACTAGCTGGCCAACGGCTGGTACTCTGCCTAGCACCTTAGACACTGTCCCTAGCCAGCTACCGCCAGGCAGCTTAGAGACTGCTGCCGCATGTATATAGAGACATAGAATACTGTTCACTTTAACAGTTTACAGACTATTTACCCACTTTATATGCAAATACTGTATTCTAGTCATGGCTTATCCTATACAGTATAACTACTGCTGTACACCTTTTCTATTCATATACTGTCCATGCTGTCAATACACACCATATACAGTTGAATTCGGAAGTTTACATACACCTTAGTCAAATACATTTAAACTCAGTTTTTTACAATTCCTGACATTTAATCCTAGTAAACATTCCCTGTCATAGGTCAGTTAGGATCACCACTTTGTTTAAAGACATGTCAGAATAATAGAGAATTATTTATTTCAGCTTTTATTTCTTTCATCACATTCCCAGTGGGTCAAGTAGTATTTGGTAGCATTGCCTTTAAATTGTTTAACTTACCCAAAACGTTTGACCCATTCCTTCTAACAGAGCTGGTGTAACTGAGTCAGGTTTGCAGGCCTCCTTGCTGGCACACGCATTTTCATTGCTGCCCACAAATTTTCTATAGGATTGAGGTCAGGGCTTTGTGATGGCCACTCCAATACCCTGACTTTGTTGTCCTTAATCAATTTTGCCACAACTTTGGAAGTATGCTTGGGGTCATTGTCCATTTGGAAGACCCATTTGCGACAAAGCTTTAACTTCCTGACGGATGTCTTGAGATGTTGTTTCAATATATCCAGATAATTTTCCATCCTCATGTTGCCATCTATTTTGTGAAGTGCACCAGGCCCTCCTGCAGCAAAGAACCCCCACAACAGTATGCTGCCACCCCCATCCATTTCGGTTGGGATGGTGTTCTTTGGCTTGCAAGCATCCCCCTGTTTCCTCCAAACATGGCCATTTTTGTTTCATCAAACCAGAGAACATTTCTCCATTTCTCCCAATTTGCAGTTGCAAACCATAGTCTGGCTTTTTTATGGTGGTTTTGGAGCAGTGGCTTCTGCCTTGCTGAGCGGCCTTTCAGGTTATGTCGATATAGGACTCGTTTTTACTGTGAATAGAGATACCTTTGCACACGTTTCCTCCAGCATCTTCACATAGTCCTTTGCTGTTGTTCTGGAATTGACTTGCTCGTCTCCTTCATGAGCGGTATGACGGCTGCATGGTCCCATGGTGTTGATACTTGCGTACAGTTTTTTGTACAGGTGAACATGGTACCTTCAAGCATTTGGAAATTGCTGCCAAGGATCAACCAGACTTGTGGAGGTCTACATCTTGGCTGATTTCTTTTGATATTCCCATGATATCAAACAAAGAGGTACTGAGTTTGAAGGTAGGCCTTGAAATATATCCACAGGTACATCTCCAATTGACTCAACTGATGTAAATTAGCCTATCAGAAGCTTCTACAGCCATGACATAATTTTCCGGAATTTTCCGAGCTGTTTAAGGGCACAGTCAACTTAGTGTATGTAAACTTCTGACCCACTGAAATTGTGATACAGTGAATTATAAGTGAAATAATCTGTCTGTAAACAATTGTTGGAAAAATGAATTGTGTCATGCACAAAGTAGATGTCCTAACCAACTTGCAAAAACTATAGATCTTTAACAAGATTACAACAATAATTTTTGGAGTGGTTGAAAAACAAGTTAATGACTCCAGCCTAAGTGTATGTGAACATCCAATTTCAACTGTATATCCGCCTGTAAAACACACACACACACACACAGCAAAAAAAGAAAGGTCCCTTTTTCAGGACCCTGTCTTTCAAAGATAATTCATAAATATCCAAAGAACTTCACAGATCTTCATTGTAAAGGGTTTAAACACCGTTTCCCATGCTTGTCCAATGAACCATGAACAATTAATGAACAAACAACTGTGGAACGGTTGTTAAGACACTAACAGCTTTGGTCTGGGACGGTGTGTCACAGCATCTTCAGACTGAGCTTGTTGTCATTGGAGGCAATCTCAACACTGTGCATTACAGGGAAGACATCCTCCTCCCTCATGTGGTACCCTTCCTGCAGGCTCATCCTGACATGACCCTCCAGCATGATAATGCCACCAGCCATACTGCTCGTTCTGTGCATGATTTTCTGCAAGACAGGCATGTAAGTGTTCTGCCATGGCCAGCGAAGAGCCCGGATCTCAATCCCATTAAGCACGTCTGGGACCTGCTGGATCGGATGGTGAGTGCTAGGGCCATTTCCCCCCAGAAATGTCCGGGAACTTGCAGGTGCCTTGGTGGAAGAGTGGGGTAACATCTCACAGCAAGAACTGACAAATCTGGTGCAGTCCATGAGGAAGAGATGCACTGCAGTACTTAATGCAGCTGGTGGCCACACCAGATACTGACTGTTACTTTTGATTTTGACCCCCCCCCCTTTGTTCAGGGGCACATTATTCCATTTCTGTTGGTCACATGCCTGTGGAAGTTGTTCAGTTTATGTCTCAGTTGTTGAATCTTGTTATGTTCATACAAATATTTACACATGTTAAGTTTGCTGAAAATAAATGCAGTTGACTGTGAGGATGTTTCTTTTTTTGCACAGACAAGACGAGACCAGAGCAGACCAGACCAGACCAGACATTTTCATTTTGGACACACCTACTCATTCAAAGGTTTTTCTTTATTTTTACTATTTTTCACATTGTAGAATAATAGTGAAGACATCAAAACTATAAAATTACACATATTTTGGTTAGACGCAGACTAGGTGAATGGATGATCTGCATGTGTGGTTCTCACCATGAAGCATGGAGGATAAGGTGCAATGGTGTGGGTGTGCTTTGCTGGTGATACTGTCAGTGATTTATTTTGAATTCAAGGCACACTTAACCAGCATGGCTACCACAGCATTCTGCAGCGATACGCCATCCCATCTGGTTTGCAGTTAGTGGGACTATCATTTGTTTTTCAACAGGACAATGACCCAAAACACACCTCCAGGCTGTGTAATGGCTATTTGACCAAGACAAAGAGTGATGGATTGCTACATCAGATGACCTGGCCTCCACAATCACCGACCTCAACCCAATTGAGATGGTTTGGGATGAGTTAGACCGCAGAGTGAAGGACAAGCAGCCAACAAGTGCTCAGCATTTGTCGGAACTCCTTGCCAAGAGTGTGCAAAGTTGTCATCAAGGCAAAGGGTGGCTACTTTGAAGAATCTCAAATATATTTTGATTTGGTTAACACTTTTTTGGTTATGACATGATTCCATATGTGCTATATCATCGTTTTGATGTCTTCTACAATGCAGAAAATAGTAAAAATAAAGAAAAACCCAGGAATGAGTAGGTGTGTCCAAACTTTTGACTGGTACTGTATATATTTCACATATCCTGAGTATACCAACCATTAGGAACACCTTCCATGCTTATCTCAAGGATTAAACATCCTTCTTTAACCTATCCCCTCCCATTCATCTACACTGATTGAAGTGTATTTAACAATTTACACCAATAAGGGATCATAACTTTCACCCTGAGTCACCTGGTTAGTCTATGTCATGGAAAGAGTATGTCTTCTTAATGTGTTGTATACTCTGTGTATATATTTATACTCTGGATTCTGACATTGCTCGTTCTGATATTTTTCTACTCTTTGGATTATGTGTGTATTGTTATTGTATTGCTAGATATTACTACACTGTTGGAGCTAGAAACATAAGGTCTTCGCTGCATCTGCGATATTGTCTGCAAATCTGTGTGCATGATCAATAAACTTTCATTTGATTTGACACACACTCTCCCTCTCTGTCCTTACTACTGCGTGGCTCTTCATGTAGCAGGGCTTGCAGACAGGCTTGTTGTTCTCCATAACATAGGTCTCTCCAGCCAGAACACAGTCACAGTCGAAGCAGCAGAAGTGTTTCAGGTGCCAGTTCTGGTCCTCGGCCTGTGTGTACTCATTACTGAAGATCAGCTGTAGAGACACACACACACACACACACACACACACACATGATACAGTTAATTCAACACACAAGAGCAATAAAGAAAACCAGAGTAATAGATTAGGGGAGTACAAAGCAGGTTGAGCCATTTCTTTACATTCAGCATCACTCCGTGAAGGGAAATATAGTATTCTTTCAAACAAAGATATCTACCTATATTTCAGGATGTTGTGTATCCCTGGAAATAAATCAGAATTCATGTAAACATTTAAAGTTTTGAAAACATAGCTTTTCCCGAAAAATGGGGTATGGGTTAGGTTAAGCCGCCTACACATTTCTGTACGGAATTAAATATTACCACTGCCTTTTTAAAACCATGTCAATCTTTATTTCCCAAACACAATTCAACGGAATCAAAATAGTTTGTCTTTTAATCATTTTAAGTATCTTTATTCACAGGCTTAACCCCTAACAAAGACTTTGTACTTTTTAAAAACACCTTTAACATAGACCAGGCCCTGTTATTACATCATATCCCAGCGATAATGCCTTGCATTACACCTGTGAAGAAAACACTTCAGTTTGCTCAACATGGTATTGGCTCAACCATTGGCTCAGCATACCCCATGGCCATTGGCCCAACTTACCCAAAGGTAAACATTTTGACTATATTAGCCCATACAGCTACAAGGATGCACATTCACGCTAGGTTTAGAACCACATACTGAAGTTTATAGAGACGCCAATTGATGTATAGTACAATCTTAAAATGATCTACATTGGTTTAGATACAAGGATCATGCAACCTCAAACAATACATTCATTTGACTTGGTGAATTATTTTTTATTTTTTTTACCTAACTTTTTACATAACATTTTTTCGTTGTGGTTTCTAACTTCACAGACTCCATCAAACGATGACCTCTTCCTAAATATGTGGTCAAATTATGCATTTTGTGTATGGTTTCCTAGAAACAAGGGTGGCTCAACTTACCACTTTGGTTCAATTACCCCACTCTTCCCTACAGTACATATATTTTTGTTAGCATTGCAGTTTTTTCCTCTCTACACACCTGAATCTACATAAAGTGTGTGAATAACAATCTTACTCTCCTGTTGACCTCTCTTCCCTTAACACCCCCGTCCTCCCCCATCCCTCCTCGCCTTGTCACACCTTCCCCCTTCTCACTGTCTCCGTAGTGACATCCGAGTGCAGCTGTCCCTTGTCCCTCACCCCTCTTCTCCCTGCCTCCCCCCCTCACCTCTCTCCTCCCTGCCTCCCCCTCAAATCCCTCACCTCGTCACAGCCTCCACAGCGGGGCTTCTCGCTGTCTCCGTAGTGGCGTCCGCAGTAGAGCTGTCCCTTCTTCCAGAAGTAGATCATGTCCACCAGGAGCTCTGAGCAGGTGCAGCACACGAAGCAGGCCGGGTGCCACAGCTTGTCGTAGCCAGCACGCTCTGCGTACACCGCAGGCTCGCCCTGACGCATGGGCAGTAGGCACTGGTGGCACGACTGGAGGACGGGCAGGGGGGTAAGAGGAACAGAGGGGAGGAAGGAGAGAGTGGGAAGGAAGGAGGAGAGGGAAGGAGAGGAGATAAAAAAGGAGGGGAGGCGACCTTCATTAGCAATGCCCTCACAAAAACAATGGCTCTGTAGCATAGACCCATCCTATTATTTTATGCCATTATACACTTAAATCATAGTCATTGTTATCATTATGCAGTTTAAGACACTGCCTGACAACGCCCATAAATCAAAATGTTCATTCAGTTTGAATAACTAATTGCATATGGGGAGAGACGGGTAAAGACAGACAGGGGTTTGCATGAGGCAAATCTCTGTTAGATGGAAAAATTGTGCATTTAAACCACGATAAACAAATCACCATGCAAAAGTGTACAAAACTTTCCGGCAAAAAGGGATTGATATTTTTACTCCTGGCTCCATCTTGTGGCCTGTTGAATTTACGTTCTATATCTAAAATACCAGATACGATTCTCTGCTGGGAATTAAGCCTGTCGCATTCCTCCCAGTAGAAACGGTTAGCGTATATATTATGACGGGATTCTTCCATGAAGTGTTTGTTGTGATTCAATGGGAGACGACTATTTTTCATGCACATTTTTTCACTTGAGAAATACTTCACCAAACATAGATGTAAAATTGCGTAACTAAGACCTCCTTGGCAAAAAAAGTAAAAAAAAAAAAAAGACAGATTTCTTGATTGATCTTAGATTCATTTGGACTATTTTGAGGAAGTGCATACCGGCTCTTTGATTTAGTCCACTCTATGTACACTCCCTCATTCCACCATCATAGATTTAAAAGCATTGGATGGGGGAAAACAATCGTAGAAATTACCCCTCATTTATCAAATGGCTCGGGCGAGGGGCAGGGGGTAGGGCTGGGAGGTCTGGCCAAAATATCATATGACCATAGTGTTTACATTTTTGACGGTATGACAGTATTTGACGTTTTTGAATTATAAAAGTTCTAAAAGCTTTATGTAGTTCATTTCCCTAAGGTGACTACACAGAGTACCAGTCAACAGTTTGGACACACCTACTCATTCAAGAGGTCCTCTTTATTTTTTTACATTGTAGAATAATAGTGAAGACATCAAAACTATGAAATAACACATATGGATTCACGTAGTAACCAAAAAAAGTGTTAGACAAATAAAAAAAAACATGTAATATTTTAGATTCTTCAAAAAAGCCACCCTTTGCCTTGATGACAACTGTGCACACTCTTGGCATTCTCTCAACCAGCTTCACCTGGAATGCTTTTCCAACAGTCTTGAAGGAATTCCCGACATATGCTGAGCACTTGTTGGCTGCTTCTCCTTCACTCTGCGGTCCAACTCATCCCAAACCATCTCAATTGGGTTGAGTTCAGGTGATTGTGGAGGTTAGGTCATCTGATGCAGCACTCCATCACTCTTATTTGTGGTCAAATAGCCATTACACAGCCTGGAGGTGTGTTGGGTCATTGTTCTGTTGAAAAATAAATGATAGTCCCAGAGGTAATTCTGGGTCTTTCTTTCCTGTGGTGGTACTCATGAGAGCCATTTTCATCATAGTGCTTGATGGTTTTTGTGACAGCACTTGAACAAGATTTCAAAGTTATTGACATTTTCCGCATTGACTGACCTTCATGTCTTAAAGTAATGATGGACTGTCATTTCTCTTTGCTTATTTGAGCTGTTCTTGCCATAATATGGACTTGGTCTTTTAGCAAATAGGGTTATCTTCTGTATACCACCCCTACCTTGTCACAACACATCTCAAACGCATGAAGAAAGAAATTCCACAAATTAACTTTTAAGAAGGCACACCTGTTAAGAGAAATGCATTCCAGGTGTGCAAAGCTGTCATTAAGGCAAAGGGTGGCTACTTTGAAGAATCTCAAATATATTTTGATTTGTTTAACACTTTTTTGGTTACAACATTTTATATTTATTTATCCGTTATTGGACCAGGTAAGTTGACTGAGAACACGTCCTCATTTGCAGCAACGACCTGGGGAATAGTTACAGGGGAGAGGAGGGGGATTAATGAGCCAATTGTAAAATGTGTTATTTCATAGTTTTGATGACTTGAACAAAAATACCAAAAAATTTACAAGTTTAGAGACACCTACTCATTCGTCTGGTACTGTACATTAATAATGATTTACTAACAACATGCTGATTTAGGACTACCCATATGGAAAAGTTATATATTGCAATATATACTACAAAAGTATGCGGAGACCTGCTTGTCGGACGTCTCATTCCCAAAAATGGAGTTGGTCCCTTTTGTTGATCTAACAGCCTTCAGTCTTCTGGGAAGGCTTTCCACTAAATGTTGGAACACTGCTGCGGGGACTTGCTACCAATCAGCCACAAGAGTATTAGAGGGGTCAGGCAATGATGTTGGACGATTAGGCCTGGCTCGCAGTCTGCGTTCCAATTCATCCCAAAGGTGTTTGATGGGGTTGAGGTCAGTGCTCTGTGCAGGCCAGTCAAGTTCTTCCACACTGATTTCGACAACAAATGTTGTATGGACCTCGCTTTGTGCACAGGACCATTGTTATGCTGAAACATGAAAGGGCCTTCCCAAATCTAGAATGTCATTGTATGCTGCAGTGTTAAGATTTCCCTCCACTGGAACTAAGGGGCCTAGCCCAAACCATGAAAAACAACCCCAGACAATTATTCCTCCTCCGCCAAACTTTACAGTTGGCAATATGCATTCGTGCAGGTAGCGTTCTCTTGGCATCTGTCAAACCCAGAATTGACTGCCGCATCGTGAAGCGTGATTCATCGCTCCAGAGAATGCGTTTCCGCTGCTCCAAAGTCCAATGGCGGCGAGCTTTACATCACTCCAGCTGAAGCTTGGCGTTGTGATCTTAGACTTGCGTACGGTTGCTTGGCCATGAAAACCCATTTCATGAAGCTCCCGACGAACAGTTCTTGTGCTGACATTGCTTCCAGAGGCAGTTAGGAACTCAGTAGTGAGTGGTGCATCCAAGGTCAGACCATTTTTACTCACTTCAGCGATCCCATTCTGTGAGCTTGTGTGGCCTACTACTTTGCAGCTGAGCCGTTGTTGCTCTTAGATGTTTCCACTTCTTTTTGGTTTTTGCCCTAGCACTACACAGCTGATTCAAATAATCAAAGCTCGATTATGAGTTAGTTATTTGAATCAGCTGTGTAGTGCTAACTCATGATCAAGCTTTGATTATTTGAATCAGCTCTGTAGTGCTTTGGCACAAAGTTTGGGGAAACCCTGATCTTAACCACACAAAAGTGCTCTTGCCATTGTAGTGGAACTGTTGGCCTGGTTGCATGGCTGCCCTCCAGACGTTTTTTTTAGGACTGTAACGTTTGAGCCAAAACATGAATCTGCAAAACATTAATAATTCAGTCAAAGGTTGTAAAAGACTAAGACGTATTTTAACATAATATATCCTCTGTATTTAAAAGTCATACTAGCTAATGCATTGACTTGTATTTAAAAATATACCTTCTCAGTATTTATCTTAATCTCATTTACTATGTTTCAATAAAAATGCCTTTAAATAGCTAAATGAACCTTAAACCAGTAGTCATCTCAATACTGAGCCAGCTAACGATAAGGATAGCGTTAGTGTATAGAGTTAAAACAAAAAAATATAACTCTGTAATATATAACACTTGGATGGGGAGATGTCAGGGCCTAGACCATAGAAACGAGTAGAAATCAAACTACAGTATTACCTCAGAGGAGCTAAAGCTAAATCAATAAATTAAAAAACAGAATATTATCTGCCGCCATTTTTTCTTATGTTATT